>NW_004443981.1:7780372-7837912 GCF_000243295.1 Trichechus manatus latirostris
TGTGTATGTACCATAGTTTGTTTATCCATTCATCTGTTGATGGGCATCTAGGTTGTTTCCATCTTTTTGCTATTGTGAACAATGCTGCCACCAACCTCACTTTTTAAAACGTCAGACCAGGACATTTTCCTTCTACAATATTCCACGATAGGTTTTTAACTTCTGTTGAATGGGGCCCTCAGGAACCATCCTTCAGAATAAATTTCTAGAATTATATGGCCACAGGGTGTGAACATCTCTGTGGCTCTTGCTTACAGCACAGGAGAGAAGTATTTACCAAGTGTACTGTCATCACTTGGATGTTACTGTACCACATTCCACACAGTGTGTTGAACACCAGGTGGCATTTTGAATTGTATGCTAATTTAGCATGTGTAAAAATAGTAGCTCCATTTACATTTTGTTAACTTAAAATGTGTAAAGTAGTACTTCCACTGTATTTCTTTAGTTGCCATTTCTGCTCTGTATTTATTTATGATTCATGCTTTCTTTTGTGTGACTTGTCTGTTCACAGCCTCTCACTAGGCAAATGGTTTACCTGTCAGGCCTCTCTAGGTAAGTCTGTAGTAACTTCCTGTTATAATCTTGGCTGCACCTTGTCATTTTCATCTTGATTCAACTTTTTAATTTGAGATAACTGTAGATTCACATGTACTTGAAGAAATAAAAAAGAGAGATCCCGTGTGCCCTTGTTAAAAATGGTGTGGCATCAAACGTCACCTAAATTCAAAGGGGGAGGAGAGTCAAGATCAGCATCAGCCTAAGCTGACTCCTATGAGGTGGAGGTCAGATCTACCTCCACTCTCCAATGTTTTTACCAGTTCTGACACCAGCCGTCCCGCCCACGGCACTGTCTACTTCTCTTTCACATTTGATAATTCATTGCAATGGCCGCACAGAACTCACAGACCATATTCATGATTATGGAGTTTATTAGGAAAGTAACAGGTTACAATTCAGGATCAGGATCAACTTGGAAGTAACAGAAACAACTCAGGATACAGTTCTTTGATCAGGACAGCTTTTTCTCAGCCGTGCCCATAGGCAGGCCTCTGCCTCAGACCTCGGCCCTTAGACCTCGCTCTCAGCCTCACCTCTGCCCTGCTTGGGTGTTACAAAGCTCTTTAGCTCCACTGATAAGTTCCTTGAGGCACCCTACTCCGCCAGGAAGCCTCCTGCCCGAAGGCACTCAGCTCTCTTTCTCCATGGGTGGGTGAGCCTAGCCTGCCGGTACCATGTTGATGCTGTCTAGTGCTGTCTTCAGGGTTACAGCTTTCTGCCTCCTGGGTCTAGAAGCTTCTAAGCACAGGGACCCTGGGTCTAAAGTACGTGCTCCACTCACGGTTCTTCTTCTGAGATTGGCTCCTTTTAAGCCTAGGAGAATGGCAAAAGTGACCTCCCCTATAAGGGTTCCATGTACCTTATTTGCATGGTCCCACCCCTCAAGGGTTCCATGAACCTTATTTGTATTAGCAAAACTGTCCAATTCTCTTGCCAAAAGCACCTTATTTGCATACTTCCACCCAATCATTTTGTGGGAGTTACAAGACCATGGCAGTAGGGCCATGTTAAAGCAATTCACTGCACTGCAACCCTTTACTTGCTTGCCCCAATGGTAACATCTTGTGAAACTATCATACAATATCACAGCCAGGATATTGACATTGCCTCAGTCAAGATGCAGAACAGCTCCATCGCCACGAGGATCCCTTGTGTTGCCTGTCCTTCATCTTTCAACAGTCCTTCTGTCCTTTGAGAAATTCCTGTACTATGGAGTCCTGCCTCCCAAAATGAGAGTCAGGGCTCAAACTGCAGCTAGGATACAGGCCTCGGCACACCACATCAGACCAACTTGCAAAACCGGCTCTTGTAGCCCTTGCGTTTTTCTGGCACAGGTAGTGGTGGGGCATCTGGTTTTGGTAGTGCCATCTCCAGAAGGTTGCCAGGTGGAGTTCCTGGTGTTGAATGGGCATCAGAGGGGTACCTGGTGGCTTTCTGTAGGGTCTAGTGGGGCAGAACAGCTGCAGAGATATTCTCGTCAGATTTGGATGATATTCTCGAAGCTTTAACCTCAAGTCTGGTTCTCCAACTCTCCCCAAAACTGTGAGTGACCCCATACCTTAGCCTTTAATTTAGTCCTTTTCTGCTTACTCATCCAGTCAATTTCTCTTCCTTAGAACTAAGAATCTTGACTGATCAGTATCCTTAAGACTCAGGCTCCAAGGGACCCCAAGAAATAGAGAACAGTGAGATTTCCAGTGCTTGTGTTTACAGAAGTTTTGCTATAAAAATGTTTGCAGAGCCCAAAATAAACCAGACGGCAATATGAGACTGAATACCAGATTGTTTGTATCAATGCATTAACCGATGAGACAAAGCAGCAGAGAGGGACGTGACAAGGTTACAAAAGATGCTCAGTTTGGAAGAATAATCTTCAGTGTGAAAATCCGTCTGCAGCAGCCCACCTCTGATGCAGTCATCAAGATGTACATTGGATCATGGTGGAAAGTTAGCTTTTAAGGACAGTGGAGGCTGGGTAAAATTCAGACCTTGTCACTTATTGCCGCTGTGAAACCTTGGACAGGACAATTATATTTCCCAACACCCATTTCTTCATCTATAAAACAGGGATGGTAGAAGAGATCTACCTTCAGGGTTATTGTGAGGATTGAAGGAGAAAATGGACATCAAGAGTCTGACAAACTTTCTAGCTAATAAAAAATACCAAACCCATTGCCGTCCAGTTGATTCCAACTCATAGCAACCCTATAGGATAGAGTAGAGCTGCCCCATGGGGTTTTCAAGGCTGTACTCTTTACAGAGGCAGACTGCCACATTTTTCTCCTACAGAGGGGCTGGTGGGTTCAAACCATTGAGCTTTCGGTTAGCAGCCGAGTGCTTAACTATTGGGCCACCAGGGTGCCTTCTTCTAGCTTATAATGTTAGGTGCCAATGAGTTGGTTCCGACTCATAGCGACCCTGTGGGAGAGAGTAGAACTGCCCCATAGGGTTTCCAGTGAGTGGCTGGTGGATTTGAACTGCCGACCTCTTGGTTAACAGCTGAGCTCTTAACCACTACACCACCAGGGCTCCGCTGGCTTACAATATCTACTTAATAAGTGGTCGGGGCATTGGTGGTTTAGGAGTAAAATGCTTGCCTTTCATGCAGGAGACCAGGTTTCAACTCCCGTCCAATGTACCTCATGCACAGCCACCAACTGTCTGTCAGTGGAGGATTGTGTGTTGCTATGATGCTGAATAGGTTTCAGCAGAGCTTCCAGACTAAGATGAACTAGGCAGAAAGGCCTGGCAATCTACTTCTGAAAATCAGCCACGAAAACCGTATGGATCACAACTACCTCATCCACAACTGATCATGGGGACGGTGCAGGACTCGGCAGTGTTTTGCTCTGCTGTGCACGGGGTCATTAT
The DNA here is from genome assembly GCF_000243295.1 of Trichechus manatus latirostris. NCBI lineage: Eukaryota > Metazoa > Chordata > Mammalia > Sirenia > Trichechidae > Trichechus > Trichechus manatus. Next base: position 7,783,805 of record NW_004443981.1, read on the forward strand.
GAGTGGGGGGCCGATTGGGCGGCAGTTAGCAACAACAACAAAGAAGTGATCACAATTATTAGGTGTTCTATAGGGAAAATAGTGAGGTAACCTGACTGCTCCAAGATGAACAAGACACCACTAGATGCCTCCCCAATATCCATTCTCCCTTCTTCTTTACTATCAGAATAATACTCTCTTTTCTTACAGGGCAGCATTGTTTCTACCTACAAAACTACATTTCCCAGCCTCCCTTGCAGCGTTGGCCAATGGGATTTATACGAAGTCTACTGGGACTTAGTATTTTATTTCCTCCTTGTAGCTTCCTTCTTTCCTGGCACAAGGATGTGAGGCTGGGCTATACAAGCCATCTTTTGAGACCACAGCAGACCATGAAGGTGAGAGCCACATGCTAGGAATGGTAGTGGAGTCCCTGAGTGGTGCAGATGGTTAATGCACTCGGCTGCTAACCAAAAGGTTGGAGGTTCGAGTCCACCCAGAGACACCTTGGAAGAAAGGCCTGGTGATCTACTTCCAAAAATCAGCCATTGAAAACCCTGTGGAGCACAGTACTATTCTGGCACACGTGGGGTCGCCATGAGTCAGAGTTGACTTGATGGGTTTTTTTTTAAGGATGATAGAACTGAAAGATAGAAGAAACCTGGGACATAGATGATGTCATGGATTGACTTGTGTCCCCCCAAAATATCTGTCAACTTGACTAGGTCATGATTCCCCAGTATTGTATGATTGTCTACCATTTTGTCATCTGATATGATTTCTCTGTGTTGTATATCTTATCACTATGATGTTATAAAATAGATTAGCAGCAGTTACATTGATGAGATCTACAAGATTAGATAGTGTCTTAAGCCAATCTCTTTAGAGATATAAAAGAGAGACGTGAGAAGAGAGACACAGGGACCTCATACCACAAAGAAAGCTGAGCTGGGAGCAGAGCACGTCCTGTGGACCTGAGGTTCCGGCGCTGAGATGCTCCCAGACCAAGGGAAGATGGATGCATCACAAGGACCTTCCTCCAGAGCTGACAAAGAAAGCCTTCCCCTAGAGCTGATGCCTTGAATTTAGACTGTAGCCTACTAGATGGTGAGAGAATACATTTCTCTTTGTTAAAAGCCATCTACTTGTGGTATTTCTGTTACAGCAGCACTGGATGACTAAGACGACATCATGGAGCCACTACAACCACCTGTGTGAGAAAATTAATGCCTCATGTGGTCAGGTCAAGGAGCTCTGGTGGCACAGTGGTTAAAGCGCTCGGCTGCCAACCGAAAGGTCGGTGGTTCGAACCCACCAGTCGCTCCTCAGGAGAAAGATGTGGCCGTCTGCTTCCATAAAGATTTACAGCCTTAGAAACCCTACGGGACAGTTCTCCTCTGTCCTATAGGGTCGCTATGAGTTGGAATTGACTCAAAGGCAGCGGGTTTGGTTTTGGGTAGTCAGGTCTCTCTAACACACAGCTGAATGTAATCCCTAATTGATACAAAGATCACACGTGACAGGCCCAGTGACTTTAAAACACGGGTGGTAGAATGTGCTATTGGCTGGCCGTGCGGGGGAGGGGGGGAGATAGACTTTTGTCCCACTTATCACACAGACAATAAAAATGAAAGCTACTATTTTGTGATAGATTTAGAAGTTATATCTTTCCCCCATACAATCTATGTAATGGGGTGTCCATCTCTAGTTTGGGGTGCAAAGCACCTGTCCCATTGGTCCCTGGGGTGCAGTGCAGTCCCCATTCCACGTGCTACACATAGGAGCAAGTCTGGGGATTCAACCCCTTCCTGGGCTCTTTGAGTGTTTTAAGGCAAGGAGAAGCCTGACTCGGTTCAGGCCTGTCTGGTGCCTTGACCATACCAGAGGCTTACGAAAGCCTGGCGCTCTCCTGTCCAGGGTGAGAGTCCCATAAACTCTCCTGCACCCCTAGCAGCCGTGGTGCTAGGCAGTGCCCTGCCCTGGTGGGAGCAATTCTTCCAGTGGCGGGGACCTCACAGTCAAACCGGTCAGGGTGGTTTGGGAAAAATCTATGATTCTCTCAGCCGTCCCTCCCCAGGGCACTTGGGCAGCCCAGCGAGGTGGGATGAGGCCTCTTCTGGTGTCAGTCACCTCGAGCGTGAGCTGCAGTGGGACAGCCCCTCCTCTTCCTCCTTCTCTTAACCATCATCATCAAGGAACCCGTTGCTGTTCATTCCAACTCAGCGATGCTATAGGACAGAGTAGAACTGCCCCATAGAGTTTCCAAAGAGCAGCTGGTGGATTCGAACTGCCATCCTTCTGGTTAGTAGCTGTTCTCTCAACCCGTACCACCAGGGCTCCAGCAAATGGCCCATCCTGATCCAGTTACACCATCAGTAACATAAGAACCATCATGTGCCTCTACAAACTTAGCGGGTTAGGTGCTGTCGAGTCAATTCCAAGTCATGGCGATCCCATGTGACACAGCAGAACTACCCCTTAGGGTTTTCTAAGCTGTAATCTTTATGGGATTGGATTGCCAGGTCTTTCTTTCTGCAGAGCGGCTGGGTGGGTTTGAACCGCCAACCTTTCGGTTAGTGGCTGAGCGCTTAACCATTGCACCACCAGGGCTCCTTAAACCAGTTGCCATCAAGCTGGCTCCAATTCATGGCGACCTCATGTGTGTCAGAGCAGAACTGTACTCCGAAGGGTTTTCAACGGCTGATTTTTCGGAAGTAGATCGCCAGGGCATTCTTCCAAGGTGCCTCTGGGTGGATCTGAGCCACCAGTCTTTCAGATAGTAGGACGCTTAACCATTTGCACCACCCAGGGACTCCAGACTTGCTTTTCCCAAGTTCTCTTCCGGGTAGTCGGACGTCAGCATCAGATCCTCAGCCCTGGCAGCCGCCCTCTCTTTGGGTTCCTGGGGGCCCTGAGAGCAGCCACAGACCCCAAGTTCACATTCTTGTGGGGGCTACCTCTGGGGCACGGAAGGCAGGCTAATGTGCCAGAAAAAGTCCCGCAGCCCCAGGCTCCTACTCCAACGCTGCCACGCACCCTCTTCATTCATTTCTTCCAGCCTCAGCCTTCTTGTGAGCAGGACAGGGTCGCCCACCTCATGGGGTGATGTGAGCGTTTTAGGATCATGTAGTAAGTCCCTAGCCTGGCATCTGGGAGAGTGCTCAAGAAATGATAAAACCAGCTGCCACTGAGCCCATTCTGACTCATGGCGGCCCCATGTGTGTCAGAGTAGAACTGTGCCCCATTGGGTTTTCAAAGCCCAATTTTCTGGAAGCAGATTGCCAGGTCTTTCTTTCAAGGTGCCTCTGGGTGGACTCGAACCTCCAACCTTTTGGTTAGCAGCCGATCGCGTTAACCATTTGCACACCCAGGGTATCTAGTAGGTGCACATTAAATACTTGTTGCACCACGTTACATATGCTTTCCCTCCTCCCTGCCTCACTCTTGCTGCCCTGGAATTGCACCTATTCGGCAATGATGCATTTGTGCACAAGCTCTGACTGGGCTGTTTTCTGGGGGACCCCAGGCTACCACAGTAACTTACCCTAGGTCATATACTACCTGGTAAGAGGCAGATCCGGGATCCAAACCCAAGCTGTCTAACTCCAGAGCCGTGCTCATTGCTACTATTATTATTAGGATTTCTTCTTGGAGCTTCATGTGCAAAAAGGCTCAAGGCAAGTTAATATAGTTAGAAAGGGCACATTCCCTACAACCTCTACAACCTCTAAAGCTAGCTGGCTTCACCGTGACTCTGTTAGGGGGCAAACAAAAGCGAGTGCAATTTCTGGTTTGCGAAGACGATGAACACACATGGAAATAAGTGGTACCAGTGAGATGGTCAGTTCATAAAATTTATATTCAAAAAATTTCTTTACATGTCATTTTCCATGATCATTCACCATAGCACCAAGCCTGATGATATCCCTTAATAGAAAACGGTCCAATAATGAATACTCCGGTTAATTCCCCACAGGTATAAATTATGCAAAGAGTCATTTATATCTTCATTTACAATAATCAATAAATAACAGTACACATTCGTACAATATTTTTTTTTACAAAGATCCCTTTTTACAAAGCTACAGGTATGTATCTACTAAACAGACAAAATAATGCTTGTACTACAAAATAGCATTTCAGTTTTCTTCCCCCTCCATAGTTCTCTTAGTGCTTTCAGTAAAAATTTTCAGACATAGTCAATTAAGCCCTGCCATTACATTAAAAAATTGTAGCATGAAATCTGTTAAACATATTATAGACTTGGAAAAAATAAATGCCTCTCGCCATCTAATATGCTCTGAATAAGCTCCTATTTTCAGGTTGAGTAACTTGTCCCAACTCTGCAGGGTGGGGCACAGGCATTTTTCTATTTTTACTATTTCTTTGGCTAAGATTACCAGCACCAGCGCAGTGATGCAGGCAGCTGTCTTGGGATGCAATTTCAAGGGCAGAGGGCAGCTCTTTTAACTACTCCCTCCCCAGGCACCATTCCCAGCCCAGACATTCTACATCATCACGCCAGCCTTTGGCGTAAGAGGGCAAATACAATACCACAAACAGCCCGATTCTGAGTGGAATTTCTGTGCTTACGTATTTGGAGTCACTGGTAAGGGAAGGGGAAAGATGGGCAGGGCAGGAAAGCCCAGCTGTTTGTTTACAGCTATTTATTCCTGCAGCTGAATGTGTGAGCGTAAAAGAAATTCCCCTGGGAACTGCCTCAGGTGCTGACTTAATTTAAGGAGACCCATTTAGTTCTGGAAGTCCTAGGAAGCAGACGTTTCGAGTTCTACTCCTAACTTTCACCCCCAAATCTTAAACAGTTAGATGGCCACCTTTCCAAAGACGCCTTTCTCAGACGCTAAAACCAGGAAACAATGCTTTAAGGGTTGGAATTCACTCATGCCTAGTGCATTTATTTTAAGCAAATAGACACTGAGATGAAAAAATGTATATCTTACTTGCTAATCTTTGGAATTTTTAAACGCAGAAAGGACCTTATTTAAAGAAGTCTCTCAATTTCCAACCCAGAGGTAAAAGGATTATTCCAAGATGTCACAGCCAGTGAGCCAGGGCTGGGATGTGGGTTTCTGATGCCCAGGTCAGTGTAGTCCTTCTTTGGAACAATGTCAACACTCTAGATTAGAGACTCTCAGAGTTTCCTTTTGAAAAGTGCTTCAATGACATTACCGGTCATTACCATGACATTTAGGAAAACAGGCATTTTATGGCGTCCCTTCTCACAGAAGAGTCTTGCAGGGACTATGCTCCTACTGATGTCTGGCAGGACCTAAAAATATTGGCCAATGTTGCAGGTGCAATAAACCTATCAAGAGATATTCTCCTATTTGTTTTCACAACAAGGCAAAAATCACAACTTTTAAACTTAAAACAACGGAATGATAATCAACCCTATCTCACAGACCAACCAATATGACCTCATCCAAGTAATCTATGCTCCCCATCCCCGTTTTAATTATGCTCTGCTCAGGCCTTCTCCATTTTGCTTTTAGAAAGAGAAAGCCTAATTTCCTACTCTGAAAAGCATGTGTTGGAGGTGGAGAGGTGGACAGCTGGGGGCAGGATGTGTACTTGATTGAAGTCACTGAAGAATTGTCTTTCGTGGTGAATATTGGGATTTACTACTAGATACTCTTTCCAAAAAAAAAAAAGACCAAACCCGTTGCTGTCAAGTCAATTCCAACTCATAGTGACCATATGAAAGACCCTTCAGAGGCAGTAATTTTGGTTGCAATTTTGCAACCATAGGCTAAAACATGAATTTGAGGCTTCCTCGGACATTTTTATGTAAATATAAAGGAGAGATTTAAACTATTTTTTTTTTTGGAGATGGGGTCCCCTGGTTATGCAAACCATTTGTGCTGAACTACTAAACCTAAAGGTTGGCAGTTCGAACCTACTCAGTGGCTCGGTCGAAGAAAGTCCAGACCATCTGTTTCCGTAAAGATCAAAAAACACGTTGCCATTAAGTCCAACTCACAGCAACCCTATAGGACAAAGCAGAACTGCCCCATAGAGTTTCCAAGGCTGCAATCTTTATGGAAGGAGACTGCCGCATCTTTCTCCCGAGGAGTGGCTGGTGGGTTCAAACCACCAACCTTTCGGTTAGTAGCTGAGCACTTAACCACTGCACCACCAAGGCTCCTCTGTAAAGATTACAGCCAAGAAAACCCTATGGAGCGGTTCTATTCTGCAAAACATGGGGTCGCCATGCGTTGGAATCAACTTGACAGCAACTGGGTTTTTTTTTGGAGGGGTTGTGGGGTTAGGGGTTAAAGTATGAGAGACTCTTGGGAAGGAGAGAAGGGTATACAGTGGGGGATTAGAAATTTGACTAATAAAATTTGCTACCTTCCCAACTTTGAGAATTTCCACCCACAATTTGGCAAATTGGCCAGGGTCACCAAGAATCACTTTCTAGGCAGTAAGGTGTAGGGTGGAAAACAGCATTTGAAAACAAAAGTCCTATGTTCCTGGTTCCACCACTTACTAGCGCTACGATCTTGTCAGTTTTCCTTTCTGTGCTTTAGCTTCCTTCTCTGAAATGACCACCTCCCATGGCACAGTGGTTAAAAAAAGCTCAGCTGCTAACCAAAAGGTCAGCAGTTTGAATCCACCAGCTGCTCCCTAGAAACCCGACGGGGCAGTTCTACTCTGTCCTATAGGGTTGCTATGAGTCGGAAACGACTCGACGGCCATGGGTTTGTTTGGTTTTTTTTTGTTTGTTTGTTTTATGATAGTTGTAAGGATTGAATGAGTTAATGGATATACAACGGCTTAATTTCCTCTTGAAAAAGCTTGAGTTAGATTTGAGATAAGGCAGCTGGCAAAAAGAAGGTAGTGTGGAGAGAGGAGGGAAGAAGCTATGGTTAAATGAGTGTTAGGAAAGGAAGTATTAAGCTTGGAGAGGAGAGCAAGGGGCCGTCCAGCATTTTGCAACCTCCTAACAACCTTGCAGGGAAGGTATTATTCATTCAACAAACACACATTGAGTGTCTACTCTACATAGAACCTCAGAGAAGTTAATTTGCCCAACATCAGCCAGTTCTCTGGTGACAAGGCTGGGACTCGAACGTACAACTGGCTGACTCTCAAGCCCACCTTCTTTCCCTAGCCCACCACCCCTCCCTAGGGAGTGATTAAAAAAAGAGAGAGCTCAGCTAATGAGATGCCTGCCAGGTGAAAGCTAGACTTGAAATCTGCTTGTCAGGGATTTCTAAATAATAAGCAGTGACATCATGGCCATAGACTGTTGAATCGTGTGTATTTAAAAACAATTTGGTCAAACGCAGCACAGAATACTGCTTGTCTTTTCCCCATAAACTAGAATATTTTCTCACAGGTCTGATATGACGGACTGGGCTGGGAAGAGCTGCCGGCCTGTGGCATTTTCCTCAATGTTCTCAGAACAAGTTATAAACACAGATAAATCAGCCTTCCCGGCACTGCGCAGTCTGGCGATTCCAGAACAGCTGGAGCAGCTCAGAAACTCGGGTCCCGGAGGCCGACTCTGGAGAACCAGGAGCCCTGGGACTCTGGGCCTTTGCCCCATATCCTGGCCAAGCTCACCCCAAGCCTGGTCCCTGCACAATGGTGGGGAAATGACAAAGCCTGAGGGTCACTGTGGGCTCTCAGAAACCGGACGTAGAAGGACCGAGGGCTCAGAGGGGCCCGAAGACATGGGTGTCTGAACGCTGTGGAAATGGAAGATTCGGCACACAAGTCAGTTGGCATCCATGCTTGTCCAGGATTGGCTCCTTCTGGGGGCTGCTGACTGGTCTTCAAGGAAACGCCTGGCCAGAGGCAGAGTCAAAACAGCCCATTAAGCTCAACGTCCTTGCAAAGCAGCCTCCTCGGCTCATTTCTGGCTCGCTCACATGGCTAACCACGAAGGGGTAAACTCCCCAGCAATCTTCAGCAAATACGCATGCATCACCCATGCTGGCTCCCAGCCTTCCAGCACGCAGTCGAGGTCCTGGGCCTTGTCACTTGAACAGCCACACAGCAGCTGGAGGGCGACTCAGCAGGGGCTCTGCAGAAGGCAGCTGCAAGCCAGACATTACATCTTCCCAAAGCACGGTGTCAGCGGAGATCAGGCAATGTCGGAGAAAGAGCAAGAACACATCTGGGCCTTAAGGAGCTGGATGCACTCTTGTTTCCTGGCAAAAGCATCTCCAGGAAGGTTCTGGGAAGCCAAGTTGGCTTGAAGTACCTGCACAGCCCACTTCTGGGACCTTGGGATGCGCAGTTCTACTGGGTTCAGAAGGGTCATTAGCTGAGATCCCAGAGGAAGGGGTCTCCAGGCAGAAAGGAGAGACAGGGCGTGTCTCCAGCGACCCTTCTGGAGCCTTCCAGAGATTTAAGAAAAATGGAGTACATGGGAAAGAGATGGTGTAGCCCAACTGTGCCCCAATGACATAACCACAGAGAGAACAGCTCCCAACCAAGGCAGCCGTCACTAACTCCGACACTCAGTAAAACGCACGCTCCACTTCTTGACCCTGACTTTTGCTTGCGAGATTAGCGCCATAAATGTCCAGAGTCCTTGGCTGAACAGGGGTGGGTAGAGGCTATTGTTGAGTAGCAAAACTAACTAGGAACCAAGATCTCCGTCCCTGAGGCCACTCACTAGCGACGTGACTAGTCATTGCCCTTTTCCTGGTCCTCAGTTTTCTAATCTCTTAAACGAGGGTGTCAGACCCTAGATGATCCCTGTTATGAACTGTGTCCCCTCAAAAGGCATGTTGATGTTCTAACCCCTGTACGAGTGAACGTGGCCTTGTTTGGTAGTAGGCTGTTTGGAGATGTTCTCAGTTACCATGAGTTCACGCAGGAGGGTGGGCCCTAATCCCATCCAGGTGGTGTCCTCATAAAAGAAGAGACACGGAGACACTGAGAAGATACATCCACAAGGCAAGAACACCTGGGGCTCCCAGAAGCTGAAGAGACAAGGAAGAATTGTCCCCTACAGTAGACAGAGAGCATAGCTCTGCCCTTACCCTGAATTCAGACTCCCAGCCTCCAGAACTGACAGATGAGAAATGTTCCTATAAGCCTCCTGGTTTGTGGTATTTTATTACAGCAGCTCTAGGAAACAACTGTAATCTTTAAGGTTTTCAAACAGTCCATGACATATGAGGCAGCCCTCGAATGCTTCTGCTTCTACATTTCCTACCCTTACAAAGCACAGGTAAGCACTGCACTGAGGAGAGGGTTGGGGAATATGCTGAACCCCAAAATGGAGAAGCGCGTGTCCTGGCTGGCAGTCCATCGGGCAGCAAGGGTGAGGTCCACTCCCTGGTTCCAAGTCCTGGCTGGGGGGTCCATCTCCCCAGAGAAGTCGGGTTTGACAAGGCAGCTCCCAATGACCCTGTAATAGCCCTGTAGCCAACTAGGGCATGGCACAAGGTTCTATGTGAAAATGTTCTCCAGGTTCCAAAGTACCAACTCACAAAGGACCCAACGGGCTGGCCCACGACAAACACCGGTGTGGACTACTATTTTCCTAAACGAAGTGAGGATGGGAAAGAAAACCTAGGAACCATATGACTACATAGTCTGGAGCTTATGGGGAGGTGAGAGATCTCAGTTTAGTGGGGGCAGGGGAGGAGAAACTGGGGGGGGGCAAGAGAGTGGCATTCAAGCAGAGCTTACACACATGCTATCCAACCCTCTCCTGCACTTGGCACAGCATGAGACACAGACACTCAACAGTCCAAGGCTCAACAGGAGGCATGTCACTACAGCCCCAGCGGGACTCAGGGCAGGTTCACAGACGTCTCAACAGAGGAGGGAGGCACCTGACAAACTGGTGAGAAAACGCAAATGGGACTTGTGGTTCAAGATGGTATACTGGACACGCGCTTATTTCTTCCCTCATAAAACCCCAAAGAACTAAGAGCAAAGGAAGGCAAGCTATACAATCATGAAGACAAAGGGATGGACGAGGAGACAGCAGCAGGCAAGCGAGGCCAACCCATTGAAGGCAGGGGCATAGCTGCTGGAGAAAGGAGCGGGGCAGAGGAGTCCCCATACAACATACCTGCAGAAGGGATGCCCCTGAGCAGTCAGGAGAGATGTGCTGGGGTCTTCAGGAAAGGCATGGGAATTGGGATGGGAAAAATGAGAATAAGATGTAGGGATGAAGACAAAGGCTTTGGTTGACTCTCAGTGCCCCTCCCTATCCCGTGCAGCCAGATGATCATCCTGCTCCTGCTCCGTGGAGAAATCAGAGAGGCTCCAACCAGGGACACTAGGCGCAGCAAAGGCAAAAGCAATGAGTCTGCATACTGACTGGTGATGAGACTGCCTGCTCAGTGCTTAGAACCTGAGCGCTCAGGTGTACACTGAGGTCTCTGGGTATGGCCCTATAGTGTGTGCACTGCACACAGGTACCAGGCTGAGGGACAATTTCAAGCCTTACTCTGCTCCTTAAGCCTTGCCCTAGAGCTCACGTTTGCATCTTCCTGCCAGTCAAGCCAAGTGTCCACGGGTGGCTTCTGCCTAGAAGGGACGCTTTTTTCTGAATTACACAAGGACATTAAATAGGCTATTAGCAGTCTTGTTTACATCTCTCTTTCCCAGGCAGGAGATCAGTGGAAATATCTCCAAAGAGCTGAATAAGCTCCAAAGAAAAGACCTGCAAATATTGCTATCGGGGGCCCCCAATGAAGAGTCCAAGTACTCACCTGATGACCCTCCAGAAAAGTACACCCATTGACACACAGGGTTTCCAACCAGCCTTTTGATGTATCATTCTTAAACACTGACAGGTCCACCAAAGATAGCTAGATACACGAGGAGAGCTTGAAACACGAAAGACAGAGACCGAGGCTAAACAAGAGAAAGGGAACTTAGAGGACACAAAGGCAATACAATTCAGAGCAAACTTCAAAACACTCAACACTATCGTTAATATATGCAAAGAGAGAAGATCTGCATCCATGAAACAAGAACAGGATGCTATGAAACAGAAAGAAGAGAACAACACAAAAAGTTTTGGAAATAAATAATTCAATGAGACATTTGTCAGGTATATTGGGAAGATGACACTGAAAAATTCTCCTGGAAAGCAGAGCAAAAAGCAAAGAGGTGAGAAATAAAGAAGATAAAAGACATTAGTGGATCAGCTTGGGAGGTCCAACATTGGAATGATGCGAAGTCCACAAAGGAAGAATGTGAAAACTTAAAAAAGAAATTTCCATGAGGGCCCAACATGAGGCACAACATCAAGGACACAACACCATCATAACAATTCAGGACACAATGGATTAAAGAGACTAAAAAGCTTCCAACTAGTTCCCACCAAGTTGATTCTGACTCATGGCCACCCCATGTGTGCAGAGTAGAACTATGCTCCATAGGGTTTCCAATGATTGCCTTTTTGAAAGTAGATTGACAGGCCCTTCTTCCATAGTACAACTGAGTGAATTCAAACTGCCAACCTTCTGGTTAGTAGCTGAGCACAAACTGCACCACCAAGGGAGGGGAAAAACAAAACAAACGCAAACACACAAGTCACATATAAAGGCTTGGGAATCAGAATAGTGTCAGAAATCTCTACAACCACATTGGAAGTGAGAAGCACGTGGATTATTTCCCACCTGCAATTCTATACCCAGCTACACTTGTGTAAGAACAAAGACAATTTAAGTTATGCAAAATCTCAAAACACCATATTTACCTCTCATATCCCCTATCTTAGGAAGTTCCTAAAGAATATGCCACATCAAAACAAACAAAAAACCAAATCTCAAGCCAAGTGGGGGAAAAAAAAAGAAAAAAGAAATGGGCAAGAAAGAACATGTAACTGTAATACACTACTTGACTCGGGTCAACAGGCCTTACGTGGCTGTAGTAACGTCAACACTCAGTAGAAACTTTCCAAATAATGTGATCTAACCATACTGGAAAAACACAGGGGGTTATGGGTCAGAGCAAAATCTTCCTCTGCCATAATAGCAAGTCACTTGTTGCTGCGTGTTGTCAAGCCAATTCTGACTCACAGCGACCCGACCCTCTAGAACCAAGTAGAACTGCTCCATAGGATTTCCTAGGCTGTAAATCTTTACAGGAGCAGATTGCTAGGTCTTTTTTCCCGAGGAACCACTCGTGGGTTTGAACAGCAGACCTTTTGATTAGCAACCGAGTGCTTCACCACCATGCCACCAGGGCTCCTAGTAAGTCATGAGATGTTTCTAAGTTAATTTTAAAAATTAGAAGTATAAGGATGTTATGTAGAAATACGAAGGCAAATAGAAGCAGCAGCTAAAAGAGTTGAAAGTGTTGCTTTTAGAGAGCAAGGCTTAGTTAGGGGATAGCTAGTTTTCATTAAAAGCCTTAGAGGATTTTTTTTTTAAATTTTAAACTATGAACATGTATTACTTGGATAAAAATTAAAAAGAAAGGAAAAAAAAAAGAAGGAATTGGATTGTTTGTCCTGCAGGTTTTATATCCACCAGTCTAGCCTCTTCTACGTAGGCCTATATTTACGATGAGGTTTTTTTTCCCCTTTCCTCAAAAAAAAAAAAAAAATCAGTTTACTGCCAACCTGAACCAAATGACTTTTCGGCGTCTTGCCAGTAGATGCTTTTAAACAAGATTACGAACCGTAATGGCTGAGAGCAGCAGCCTGCGGAGAGTCCTGAACAAGGCCTGGGCCCGTAAAATGAAATGATCAACGCTGGGGGTCAGCTCTTCCAACATCTAATTTAGGCGAGGGCGGCATGGTGTCATGGTGTCCAGGGTTATAAAACACCACACACATAATCTTTATTATCTCTGCCTCTGAGCTGTGGAGGATGCCAAGGAGCTCATGAATCGGCTCATTTTCCATAGGGCTCTTGGTCTTTCAGATGGAACCACTCCACACTCCCAGCAGCTCTCAGCTTGGAAGGTTTAGACTCTTTCCGGGCGGGGAGGCCGGCTATTATCGGAAAGGGTTAGAGGCCAGATTTTAGCTGTCATCGACTCAAACGTACAACGTAAATTCTTCTGGCCATGCTGGAATTCTGTAAACTTGAAACCAACTCCTTGAAACAAGCTGTCCTTGGCGCGCTAAGGAGACACAGTTTCTGGAGGGAGAAACGTGGTATGTCAACTGACAAGCCGTTAAAGCTGTCAAGGCCGTCTCAGACGTAAGAAGGGGCCATCTTGTAAGGGAACACGACTTCCTCGTGGGAAAAACAGGAGAAAAAGCAAAGGTGGTCAGTTGGCCTAAACATTTTGTTTTGTTTTTTTAAAAATAGGGCATTTTTATCTAATCGTTTTATCTTTTCTTCAGGACAGTCATGGGTGCAACAGAGGTATCCTGAAAGAGGTGGCCGCTCTGGGTGGGGCATCAGGTGTCCTGGTGACATCACAATTCTGCTCCTGGTCGGCTGTGTGGTCTTGCCTCTCAGCTTCACTAGACAAGAGGCTGTCTGCCCTAAGGTCCCTTTGCTCTAAGAGTCTGCAGTTGTATGAGGCTTGCTAAGACATGCTTCTTGAGGGGGAAAGCTGGGGAAGGAGGAAGCAATAAATTGCCACTGACCCACATCTTGGCAGGAAAAAGCGGAAGGGTGGGCGAACGCCCTTCTCTCCTCTCACAAACTACCTGATTTGGTACACTCTGGGGTGCTTTCCAGAAAGCCTTTTCAAGGAATCCATTCTGAGTGACCACAAAGCATGTCTGTGCCATTGGAGGCAGGTGTGGGCAAGGGCTTCTCTGGGTGGGACCGGCTGGGTCCCTCCTGACTCTGACATCAGCTTATTATCAGCCCAGCCCCTTCTCCACTCCTCAGTAGGGCTTCTGACATTGCCCTGTGGCGCCTTGGGGATGGACACAGAAGCTCCAGCAGCCAGACTCTGAAAGGCCGAGGGCAGCTGAGGCAAGGTGGGAGGGGGTCATTAGGGGTTGAACTGTGTGTGCCCCTCCCCCTCCAAATACGTGTTGGAATCCTAGCCCCTATACCTGTGGATGTAATCCTGTTTGGGAACAGGGTTTTCTTCGTTATGTTAGTGAGGTCATATCAGCGTAGACAGGCCAAACCATCAAGTCGATTCTGACTCGTAGTGACCTTGTAGGACAGAGCAGAACTGCCCCATAGGGTTTCCAAGGAGTGGCTGGTGGATTCAAACTGCAACCTTTTGGTTAGCAGCCAAATGCTTACCCACTGTACCACCAGGGCTCCTATCAGTGTATGGTGGGTCCTAAATCTAATCACTTACGAGAGATACAAAGATCAGATTAGACAGAAAAGCAAGCAAGCACAAAGGGGAGAAGATAGATACCATGTGAAAACCATCAACGGCTAAGCTGAAGGAGACAAGGCCCTTCCCCCAGAGCCCACAGAGAAAGAGAGCCTTCCCCTAGAGCAGGTGCCCTGAATTCAGACTTCTAGCCTCCTGAACTGTGAGAAAATAACCTTCTGTTCTTCAAAGCCACCCATGTGTGGTGTTGCTGTTACCAGGGTCCCAGAACCCCACTTTCTGCATATGGTCTCCTCTGGCCTGACTAAGACTTCATTTGCAAGGAGTGATCGTTGGTGGGAAAAACAACACAGCTTGACCTCAATTCCCATTATTGCAAAAGTGAATTGAAAAGGGCCCTACTCTTCTCCTCAAAAAAACAACCAGGAGGGAGAAAGTGCACTCTGGCTCGCAGCAAAGCTTCACGTTCCTCCTTGGATTCTGCCACGTCCCCCCGCAGCCAGCAGCTTTGTGCTGTTCAAATTTCCCTGACAAACACAACCAGTCTCCAGACCTCAACTGTCCACCTGGTACACCCCTCTTGGAGGGAAATGCGGCAGTTTTCTTCCCAGCGGGGGCTCGGTCTGGGGCTTCTACTCTTTGCATTATGTGGACCCTCACCTGTGAGGTCAGTGACTCAAGTCCACCCAGGGCCTAAGAACCCGCGTCTGGGGTGGGCTAACAACCAGGTTCCGGCTAAGCTCGATGACGATGCTTAATATCTTACAAAGCAAGGCACACGAGACAAATCCTCACCTAGAGAGCCAGCCACACACCTGAGTTCTGAGTACCCAGCCAAAGAGAAAGGCATGCTCAAGCCTGACAGAAAAAAAACAGAAAACACAAAAAAGGGGGGAGGGTGGCTAAGTTTCCTCAGACGTCCTCGTCCTCGAGTGTCTGCAGCAACGCCCCAGCCAAACCCAAAAAGCAAATGAAGTAAGAAGCCCTGCCCTGGTCAGGGTCCTGTCGTCTTTATTATCCAGACACACACATCAGAGCCTGTTGACGTCCAGCTGGGGGAAGAGCAGCAGGCAGTAGACCAGGAGCCAGAGGAAGAGGATAAAATACATCATGTCTGGCTGTTGGACAAACTGTGTCAGCGAGTCGCTCAGCGGGCTGTGGCTGCCCGGCAACATGGCCTCGCCCGAGTTGTTGGCCTTCCTGGAGAAGGGAAGACAGAGGCAAGCAGTTACAAGCGGGTCCCCAGCGCGGTGGACTCCACACAGCCCCCCCGTACTCCAACCTCACTGCCCGAGGTCCGAGGAGACCCCCAGCACTGTGAGTGCAGACCCCAGGCAGAGGACTCTGAGTGTTCACAGATACTCTCAGCTCATTTCCACGACTAAGAGGGAAGTGCTGCTGGCTCCATTCCTCAGATGGGCATGTTGAGACTCATGGCGGGTGGAGTGACTTGCCCCAGGTCACACCATTTACTCTGTGACAGAGTTGGCACCTGAGCCAGGTCTAGATTTCAGTCCAGGACACCTTCTACTATGGCCTGATGCCCTCAGAGAGTTCACCATTATGGGGAATTGATCCTGTCAGCTCTCTGCCACTCGTCAGTAATGGAGGGAACATCACAAGTCGTCTAAAAGAATGGCAGTTCCCAGATGACAGAAAATTTTAAAACAGCTATCAGAAACAAACACAAAAAAGACACTCCACCCCGAAAGTTTCGTTTTTAGCTTTGGGACAGAACTTTTACAAAAAAACTACGTGATTTGTTCTTGGTCAGATTTATTTTTTCTCTTTTATTTTACATAAGCTGGTGTTAGAATGACATTTTGTTTCTGACTGGTAGATAATGAGGAAGCCCAGAGGGGTGCTGTGTGGTGAGGACCAAACACAGCCTCAAAATTTCCACCAAGGAAAGGGCTAGGGGCCATAAACTGATTGGAAAGGGGATTAGGGGCCGCGGCTTGAAGCTGCGTTTATAGAAGCTTATAGCCTAAGCGTCTCCGGGGTGGGTTCAGGGAGTGTGATGGAGATTACGGAAACCTAAAACCATCCCACCCCTGAATTCCCTCCTAATCCGGTGAGGAGTAGAGCCCAAATGGGGTTAAACGTTCACCACCATTTATATAATTCACATGCAGAGAGTGAACGACTGGCTGCACTCCTTTCCTTTCTGAAAACTGTTTTTGGAACAAATTTAAACTATATATTTTTATTGCTGTTGTTGTGAGTCGCTGTTGAGTCGATTCCGATTCATGGCGACTCCCCGTGTGCAGAGTAGAACTGTGCCCCATTCGCTTTTCAAAGCTGTGACCTTTCAGAAGCAGATCGCCAGGCCTTTCTTCCGAGGCACTGCTGGGTGTGTTTGAACTGCCACCCTTTTGGCTAGTCGTGGCGCACTTCACTGTAAATGCTTGAAGGAGAAAACACACTGGCTTTCTCCGCCCTGCAGGTTCTGTGTTCCAAGTCCTTATCTCTTAAAACCTGAAAGTATTATTTTCCTAGGGATGCGCCAGGGCTAGATGAAAACTGGAATTCACATTTCCATTTCCCGGGAGAGGGGAAGCTTGTCTTGCCTCAGACAGGAGTTGGGCAGTGATGATCTACTGCCCACACTCCTGGGTGCAGGGCAAGCTTCCCGCAGAGGCTGCTAAATGCCATCATTTAAAGCCTTCCAAGCCAATTCGACTCCATGGCAAAGACTGAAAAACAGAATAAAATGATGGGACTCAACGACTGTAACAGAAATAGGGACATCTTGGAACTGTCAGATCTGGGGAGATTTTTCCAGTTTCCCGTATTCTAAGCAGGCAGTTCTACGGCAATTTGGCAACATTAGATTAAGCCATCTAGCTCTTCCGCAGTAAGGAATACTTTCATAGACATCCTGGCATGCTTGCACTCCCTCTTCATGTCTGCTCTGATGCCATAAAATTGTAAAATCAGCTCAGTGAGCTTCTGAGTATTGTACCTGCAGTGGGAACACAGAATGGAGAGGGTGGTCAGGTGCTACAGCATTACAGAACACACACAGCACCCCAAGATTACTACGGCTTCCTGGGCCTGGCTCTACCTCTGACACGTGTCTCAGGCCACCGCCTTATTTAAATGCAGGTGCCGGCTCATAACACAGACTCATCTTTAGACAGAGTCATTTCTTGACCTGTGCCCTGCACGTCAACCTTGTTTATTATCTACTTTTCCCTCCCACGGCTATTGAATTCCTACTCATTCTCTGGAACAGGTATTTTCTTGCATTATCCCAAACTATTAATAGTGTTAACAAAGCATCGTTTGAGAAAAATCTCCCCCAAGAGGTACGCTGCATGACTGAAATAAAATAACATGAAATAAACCCCACACAACTTAAAACAGAGCAAAGCCACCAACCTTGTTAACATTCGGTTTCTTCTGTCGTCCACATCAGCGGCATTCCTCAATTGAACATAGCTAAAATGATCCTACAGTGAAATTTATAAACAAAACCCCCGCAACCCAATTAGTAAAGATGAAATCTCTGAAACAGAAAATAAAATGATTTTAAACACACCAAGCCGAGCATGCCATGCTTTTCTCAAAATTCCAGACTGCTAAACAATATCTGTTACTCTAACACCTTCCCCAACCGCCCCCCTGGTGAGCTGGAAAGGCCCCACTGCCTGGACCTAAATTAGGGGGTCACATGGACCGTGGCTGATTTGGGTCCCAACGTATCTGAGCTAAATACTCGAAAGTGTAAAACGGACCCTCCACTGCATGTTGCACCTCCATCTTTGAACATGACCTTTTGGGTGTGGGGAGTCTTAGATGTGTTTTTATAACAAAGAGGCCTTCTAGCTTTGAAATCATCACTTTATTTATATCCCTTATCGCCCAAACTGGACATCCAACTGGAGTGTGCTTAACAAGGTTTCAGTTTGCTTGTCTTCTATCCCAAAGTATAGCTGTTGCCCAACAGTGATTTCAAAGCTCGGGGCTGGGGGGAGGAAGGATGGAAATGAAATGATTAGCAGGGGCTGGAAGGAAGAAGAACAAATTCACATACTAACCGATTCTAAAGACCTATTAGTATGTCGTCGAATGTAAATGCTGGAGTCACTGTGACTAGTCCTGGAAAACAAACACAGGTTTTGAACTGGTGCCACCAAGGGCTCTCTATTTTACAGATGGCGCAGTTTTACGGCCCCCTCCCACCCTGAGTCCTCCACGCGGGGCTTCAGGTAAGTTACGATTTCAGACCCAGGAGGAGAAATGAGAAACAGCAGAATGGATATTAGAGAGACACACATGGGCCCTGGTCTACAAGGAATTAAGGCAGGATTGGAAATAGAAAGCAGAACAAGCATTCTTAAAAATCGCAGAATTTCAGGCAGGAAGGGGCCTCTTTTTCCAAGCATCCTGAGGTCTTGGTACCCACCGGAAGTCCTCTGCAAGCTAAGGTCAGACCTGGGCCTAGGCTGGTAGCTGGCTCCCTTTCCAGAGCCTGCCCCCATGTCCAGGGCTGCTCTCCGCTTGCCCACCCGTGGGCACATAGCCTCTTTTCCTTTCAAACACGAGAAGGCTGATTTTCTGACCTATCTGAGGCTGACGTGGAACATGCCTCTGTCCTTTTAACAGGTGGTTTGACCAGGCGCTGAGGCAAAGGACACCGAGAGGCCTGGGCTGCCGTCCTGGCACCTCTGCTGAGAAGCTGGCCCTGTGAGCCAAGTACTTACATCTCTGATCAGTTTCCCCATCTGTCAAAAGGACCACCATCCCCACGCCACCCAGTGCACAGAGGTGGGTGGTGATGGTGGGGGTAACAGGACACTGTTGGGGAAAGTGGTCCTGTTTGGTGTTCACCGGAGAACTAGGTTCTGCATGTTGATGTGTCCTGGTACAGGGGAGTCATCTCCGCAAGGCATCCTGGTGTCCTGGGAAAAGTCATTTGACCTAAGAGTTTATTCCCAGGGAATTCATCATTGGCAGCCTTGGCGCTCCTCTCACTGCTGTTCTGTACACTTCACCAAGCTCCTCCCTGGCACTGGGTACATGGCCACTTAGTCACTGAGCACCCACTATGTGCCAGGACTGTGCTAGGCCTAGGGAAATGTCACCCCTTGACCTCAATCCAGAACCAGGGCTCATTCCTCCTGGCTGGTTTCACAGCGCAGGAGTGAACTAAACGCTCTTACAAAGCTCCTGGCACCCAGCAGTGGCCCCTAGAGAGCGAACCCAACACCCTCGCACCAGGAGACTCGGGGGCATGATTTTCCCTATGCGTGTTTGCAGTGGATTTCATTCATTCATTCATCTTGGTGGAAATACACCCAACAAAACATACACCACTCCAACAGTTTCTACATGTCCAATTCAGTGACATGGGTTACACTCTTCAAGTGGTGCTACCTTTCAAGCTGCCACTGTCATTTTGATCACATATAGATAGATAATTCTTTAAAAGAGCATCATGGTTAACATAGACATTCTTCTCTAGTTAGGCTAATTTCTCTGGGGGAACGAATCCATGAATGACTGTGCTCCCTCAGTCCGCCGCCAGCTCTGGGGGCACAGGAGCCAGGTCCTCAGCACCCACCCTGGTGCCTGGTCTCTCATTCGTCCATGTTGCTGAGCACCCCCCCACACTCTCTGCTGACATCTGCCGTGGAACTTTCACCGTAATAAGAACAGCTCCGCCACGGTGTGCCTGAGCTGAGGTGGAAAGAAGGAGCTGGAAAGGAAACTGCTGCCTGGTCCACGCCAAGAGCTCAGAGTAAGGAAGACCACTGCGTTGCAAAGTCAACTTGGCCTCATGCCTACATCCACTGAAATAGCGGTTTACTTTTCATTACAGTCCTCTTTTGCCTCATCTTCACTGGGATGGGCTTCGTGATCAGCACATATCTGTAGCAAAGGCGCTCGCTCTCCCTCAATACACCTCTCGTTCCTACCTCCCACTTCTTCCATTCTACCAATGTTTACTGAGGTGCTGCTAAGTGCCAGCCATTTCTCACGCTGTTTCTTTCACCTGGAATACCTTCCTTTCCCGCTCCTGAATCACATCTATCCCTCAACGCTCCGCTCAAAGAAATCTCAGGCCCAGGCCTCCCTGGTCCTCCCAGCCTGCCTCTGAGGTCCAAGACGTGACACCTCCACTTTCCTCACAATACCCTCTGTGTCCCTCCCTGTCCTGGTAGACCAGATGGTCCCTCTAGTCTGTGAGCTCCTGGGGGACAGAGTGGGGCCTGAACCAGCCCCATGCCTGACCTCTGTCTCCCTCCCTGAAGTCCCCAGCCTAGCTGACTCCATCACATAGTGGCTGCTGAAAGAATATCTGAGAAGGGACCTGCCTGGGGAGAAAAGCTGAGTGGTCCAGCACAGGACTGGTGGCCCCTCACCAAGCTGTGGTGCAGGAGCTGGTGGCCTGGCCCATTTGCCCAAATGTGTCCAGCTGCATTTACAGCAGGGTGGAATGGTACATTTAAAGCACAGATGTCTGTTGAGCTGTCATGCCCCTGGGGCGGGGGAAGGGACTGTAAGAGTCGTGAGCCGAGCTGGCATCTGGTTCTGCTGTGCCTCTCCATCGCCAGCCCCTCTCTGCCCCCAACTTCTCTGCCTTTGTTTCCTCACAGGCCAGGTGTGGAAGCAAAGCAGAGAGGAGGGGGAAAGCTGGGTGCCCCATCAGCTCCTTCTCTGGCTGTCTGTCGGGGCTTCTCCTGCCCACCCCCCAAATGCATGTCCAATCATTTTCCTTTGCAGCCAGCATCGCTCACACCACCACCAGCAATGGGGGGTCATGGGAAGATTACGGGCTCTGGGGTGAGACTGACCTGAGCCCAAGACCCCAACTCTGCCACTCCTAAGGGTGAAAGTCTTGGGGAAGTTCTGTGTCCCCCTGAGCTTCCTTGTCTGCAGTAATGAGGCATGATCCCACCTACCTGCCTGCGGGGCTGACCACAGAATTGACGAGGACGTGGCTGAGACGTGCCTCCACCCGGGAAGGGCTTGGTAAACTGGGTGCTATCATGATGATGAGGGTGACGGAGAGCCCAGGGCCTTTTGACATTCAGAGTTCAATATTTTCCCTGGGACAAATCCAACTCAACCCGTGGCCTTGCAGTGACAGAACAGAGGTGTACAAGAGTCCCATAGATCAGTTAAAGCTCATTAGCCTCCCTGTTCCCCTCCTCCCATGATAAATCAACTGTCGCCACTTCCTGGGAATCAAACCCGTGACGGAAGCCATATGGATGTCCAACATCCATGTGACAGGGATAAAAGGCCACCTCAATGCATATGTGGTTAAGTCAGCACAATGCTATCAATGGCCATCTTTGGCCCCTACTTAGCCCAGCCCACAGTGATCTGGGGTCAGGGTCAGGAGTCACCACATCTATTACTCTTCCCACCCCACACCTACCTATGACTCAGCCACTTTGCCGTGCACTGCTAGTTTCTACCCAAAGGTACACAGAGTGAGGAGAGAAGGCAAGATTCATGTCCTTCCAACTCTGCTCCTTACAAGCAGGTCTGGTAACGGTTGAGGTCATTGCATGAATACGGATTGTCCTGGTCCAATCCCACCCCTGTGACCCCCATTGAGTCAGTAACTGAAAATGGGGTGAGTTCAGAGAGCAACTCTCTAGCTTGATGTCTAGGGTGGAAAGATATCAATCAAATACCTGGAGGGAATTTTGTGAACAGCAATGTCTTCTTCTAGGTCATCCGAGGATCGAACAGTTCCAGGCGCTATAAATATCGAACTTTCTACGTGGTCCACGTGTTTCCTTTTCTCCTTTTTTTTACTGCTGGTTGATTCTTCCTTTATCTTTTCTTCTATAGGGTTGACTAAGTTTTCCGAGTTTGGGGATTTCTGGGACTTAAAAAAACAACCAAACACAAATTGGCATTTCATGCTGAGATGAGCAAGTGACGCCACTGGCCACACTCCACTTCGCCCCTAAGACCCAGCTAGGGTGTCCCTCCCATCCTGCCTCTCCCGTGGGTTCCTTCCACACAGCTGCCGTGGGCCAGAGGCCCGACCCGACTCTGGCTCCCTGAGCAGAATTCCAGTGCTTCAAGTTGCAAGAGTGAAGGCAGAATAGTTTTAGTCAGTAAGATCTGGTTTCCGAACATGGCTGAGCCAGCTATATGACCTTGAGCAACTGACTTTGCCTCTCTGAGCCTCCGTTTCCTTGTCTGTCAAATGGGCATGTTGTTGGCAGTTACAGTTGAGTCAGTTCCAACTCATGGCGACCCCATGTGTTGAAGAGTGGAACTACATTCCATAGGGCTCTCAAAGCTGTCACCTTCCAGAAGCAGATTGCCAGGCCTTAGTTCTGAGGTGCCTCTGGGTGGGTCTGAACTGCCAACCTTTCAGTTAGTCGTCCAGCACTTTACCATTTGAGCCGCCCAGGGACTCCACCAAATGGGCACAGTAAATACCAACCTCTTCCCACTACACTTCAGTGTTTCCTAAAAAGGACATCTCTTACAGCGGCCAGATTACCCTTCCTTCATGCCACCATCATCCCCTTCAACAGAGGAACGAGTCCCAGAAGCCAGGCAGGCCGAGGGGTGCAAAGGTGGCCTCTGAGTTTGGAGGGGTACACACAGAGGCAAATGTGTATCACGTGTACTGGCCGAAGGGGCATCTCTAGCATGTATTTGGTAAGGAAGGTCCTCTGACCACTATGTCCACACCAGACACTCTGAAACCCAGCAGCAATGCTCTGCAGAGAAATCCAGAAGGGTGGGAATTGTGGGAATCACTGCTCAAGAATTCCTTCAGGGGGTAGAAGAACCTGCTGAACAGGTATGGGAATAAGAGGATTAGCATGGCCAGGCCAGGGGACCCCAGGAGAACAAAGCCCCCTGCAGAATCACCAAAGCTCTCAGGAATGTGAAATGACAGCCCTCCTCCATCAGCAACAAGCAAATGCGACCTTTTCAGAGAGGTGAAATGAGGAGAGGATTTTTTTTTTTTTAAACTGGAAGAAGAAAAAAGTTGCTATTTTTGAGTCCCCTTGGCTGGTGAAAGATTTTTTTCTTTTTTCCTTAAAGGAAGGAGCCCTGGTGGCGCAGTGGTTAAGCGCTTGGCTGCTAAGCAAAACAGCAGTTCGAACCCACCAGCTGCTCCGTGGGAGAAAGTTGCGGCAGTCTGCTTCCATTTACAGCCTGGGAAATCCTATGGGGCAGTTCTACTCTATCCTACAGGGTCGCTATGAGTCGGAATCGACTCACTGGCAATGGGTGGGGCTTCCATTCAACAAA
The DNA here is from genome assembly GCF_000243295.1 of Trichechus manatus latirostris. Classification (NCBI taxonomy): domain Eukaryota; kingdom Metazoa; phylum Chordata; class Mammalia; order Sirenia; family Trichechidae; genus Trichechus; species Trichechus manatus. Next base: position 7,807,241 of record NW_004443981.1, read on the forward strand.
TCTCTCTTAAACGCCTCCTGAAATAACAGCTAATGTGCTGCAGTGGTTAAGAGCTCAGGTGCTAACCAAAAGGTCGGGAGTCTGAATCCACCAGCTGCTGCTTGGAACCCCTATGGGGCCGTTCTGCTCTGTCCTATGGAGTTGCTATGAATCAGAATTGACTCACCGGCAATGGGTTACTTTTGGTAATGTTCCCTGAAGGAGCCTGGATGGCACAAGTGATTTATGATTGGAGCCCTGGTGGTGCAGTGTTTAAGAGCTCAGCTGCTAACCAAAAGGGAGGCAGTTGGAATCCACCAGCTGCTCCTTGGAAACCCTATGGGGCAGTTCTACTCTGTCCTGTAGGGTCGCTATGAGTCAGAATCAACTCGACGGCAATGAGTGTGTGTGCTCACCGAAAGGGAGGTGGTTTGAACCCACCAGCTGCTCCACGGGAGAAAGATGTGGCAGTCTGCTTCCATAAAGATTACAGCCTTGGAAACCCTACGGGGCAGTTCTACTCTATCCTACAGGGTTGCTATGAGTCGAAATTGACTCGACGGCAGTGGGTCTGGGTTACTTTAAAGAGAGCCAGGTACCAGAGACGTGCTCCCGGATCTGTCTTCTGGTGTCTTGGGACAACACTCACAGGCCATACTTGTCATGGTGGGCTGCACCCTCCCTTCACTCAGTTGCAGGCATTCAGGCAAGGGCTCAACTTGAGATCAATCCAAGAGGGCTGGGACCAGTGGGCAGATGCTGGCCGGACAGGTGAGAGCCCGAGGAAGCAGGTCAGAGCCAAGTGGGCAAACAGAATCAGCATCGCTCCCGCACGGATCACGAGGAGTGGGAGGCTCAGACCTGGGCAGTGACTAGCTCCATGCAGGTGACTAGCTCCATGCAGGAATGAGTTCAAATCCCGATGTCCCAATCCAGGCTCTTTCCCTGACACCCTAAGTCACGTGTCTACAGCATTTAGTTGGGGGACAGCAGCGGTTCAGTGGTAGAATTCTCGCCTTCCGTGCCCAGAACACCCTCCCCAGCTCCACGGCCACCCACCCATGCAGCCTCTCTGCGGCTGGGTCAGTCTCCCTCCGTTGAACCCCTGAGCCCTTTGCTGGGCCCCATCCCTCACGTCTGATGCCGCATCCCTCCTGGTACAGTTACTGGGGGCTCCTCCTCCCCAACATCACACACTGAAGACAAGGCCCGTCTTTCCTAGTGTGCTTGCCCTGGTAGTGCCTGGCACCCTGTTGTCCACATGGTAGACAGGGTGGGTGGGTGAGCCCGCCCAGGGGCCGAGGCCAGGCCTCTCTTCTCCCCGGCCTTCTCACCCAGTCCCTCGTCTCACTGTATCTGCAGGGGAGCAGTCAGCATGCTTTTGGCTCCATCTCCGGGATTCCCGAGGTAGGGGTGGGCTCTTATTAACAAGGGACCTGCAGGGGGACCCCTCTTGCCCCCGCCCCCCGAGACTTCATTTACCCACTCACTCTGGCAGCCCCTCTTGTGCTGCTGAGGGCTCAGGTGAAGAGCGAAAGCTCGTGGAAGCTAAGTGTGTACCCACCCAGCGGCTCGAGCTCAGAGTGTGTGTCTCCCCCTTTCCTACTGCCACAACTCATTTCAAACCAGGGGACCGGATAACAGTGCCTCAGGTGGAGGCAAAGGTGAGGGCTCACTTTTGTTTCCAACGCTGCTTGCTGAAGGAGAAAGGGGGCTGCAATTCACTGGTGCCTGCTAAATGTTAGCCAGGATCACTGTTTTAAATATGATCATTGCTATCCTATGCTGCACCCTCCAGCGTGATCTCACTGGATCCGGCTGGGGCTAGGGTGAGGCCAGCAGGTGGCCAGGGCTCAAAATTTAAGGAGGCACGCATTCTCAGGTGCCAACCCTATTATCTTCGCCAGCCTGAGAGGTAAGTGCCTCCTTAAATTTTGCACCCTAGGATGCCTGGGAGGGAGGCATCCCTATTTATCCCTCTTTTCTGCAGGAAGAACCTGGCTCTAAAGAAGCGCAGAATTCCCCAGGCACACAGCTGAAGAGCAGGGCCTCCGAATCCCTCCCACAACCAAATACCTGATCCCTCTCTGAGGGGTCGCTCTCAGTGGCCTCCCCTTGCTGGTGGTCCTCATGGTGGGCTGAGGGCGTGGGGTCTGGGGCTCGTAGGGTGCCCACAGCTCCCCTGTCGAGATATGGCACCTGGTCACTCGCCCTGGGAAGCTCCTTGCCTGTCACCAAAAAACTGCAGCCGATCTGAGCGTCATCGGCCTCCTCCTCCCTCGAGTCCAGGTCCTGCAAATAATCGTCGGGGTCTTCAAGACCTGCGTCTTCATTTTTCAAGTCCTCCGGGCCTTCAGTGAAAGCCTCCAGAACTGCAGCCAGGGGCATCTCGTAGTGTGGGTAGTAGAAGAGGTTGTGGGGAATGACAGAGACCTTCGAGAGGGGTGGGGAGGGCTTGAAGTCCAGGCCTTCCTCGCTGTGACTCCTGAGGGTCTCCAGGCTGACGCTACTGCTCGGGGGGTTGGAAGGCAGTTCTCCGTCATCCCCCTGGAACCCCTCTTCTTCCTCCTCTTCCTCGCCATGATGACGCACGGACTTCTGCTTCGCCTTTTCATATACCCCTTGTTTCTTATCTATAGGTGCCTCTTCTGGCACCAAAGAACCTTGCACGTCTTGGCCAGGGTCCTTGTGAGGTGCGGGTTGGTCAGCCGTAACCTGGGACGCGGATGACTCTTTCTCTTTATGGGCAGACTTAGCTATCCTTTTGCCCAGTTTTTCAGCATGACCCTCTGAGGCGTCACTCTCGGTGGGCTTGTCTTCATGAAGTGAAGGAGTCTCATCAAAAGCATGGCTGGTAGAGGCAAAACTGACTAGGTCACTATTAAATTTAGAGGCTTTTAACGGTATGCTTTCAAAATAGTCTTCTTTATCCATAGCTTCTACATTCATCAGCTTAACCGTGATCTCCAAGGAATCAGCCACAGTGGCGTCTTCTCCAGGTGACACAATAGGACGGCTTTCTCCCATGTGGTCAGCTGTATTCTCCAGTGCCCCGTTCCAGGTGGGAGGACCCGGGGAAGACTGAGAGTCACTGGCCTTAGCATCCGCCAAAGAAACGTCATCCAGGGCCTTGTCAGAGGCTGCTTCCGGGTCCTTTGGGGCTTCCTGTTTTGGTTTCTTTCCCTCGTCAGCCTCAACAGCCACGACGTGTCCATCCTGCTTCAAAGACTCCTTTGCCCCTCTCGGGCTCCCTTCAACGCAAACACCTTGACCGCCGAAAGGGTCTTTACTGCAGGAAGCGTCCTTGTAAATGTCAGTCTCAAAGTGGACGGTCTTCTTGGCTGGCAAAGAGTTGGCTCTGCGGCTGTCCTTTCTGGATGATAAAATGGAAGTCTCTGGCGATGGCTCACCGACGTCACTGGCCTTGTAGGGGACACCCTGGAGGACCTGGTCGATGATCTGGTGCATTAGGTCATGGGAGCTGTCTGGCAGCGCACCACTGGAAGCACCACCCAGGCAGGGCTGCAGCTGGAACCCCGTCACACTCTCGGGCTTGTCACACACAAAGACTTTGGAGGGTGGGGGGTGGCTGGTCTCATGGTTGATGGTGTAGGCACGCTCCCCATTTTCAGTCACAAGGAAGACTCTGCTTTCCTCCTCAGGAGGCGTATCTTTGATGCGGACAAATGTTGACTCAATAGGAAATTCTTTATCTGAATCCACAAAATCTTCCTGCAAAGAAACATGGAATGACATGAAATAAGGGTGTTTAAGCATGGTCTATGTGCCTCTCTCGACAAACACACAAAAAAAGCCACTTCAAGATGAATGCAAAGTGTTCTGATTATGATATACCAAACCCAAACCCACTACTGGTTGAGTCAATTCCGACTCATAGCAACCCTATAGGGCAGAGTAGAACTGCCCCACAGGGTTTCCAAGGAGCAGCTCGCAGATTCGAACTGCTGACTTTCTGGCTGGCAGCTGAGCTCTTAGCCACTGTGCAAAAGACTATTCCTGCCAAATACAAAAACACCAGATAAATAAAATAAAACAAAACATGTTTTGGAAGCAATGAACCAAACTTCAGAGAAGGACGATCCCTTCCTAGGAGAGTGGAGACTGGCAGCTGCTGCATACCTGTGGGCCACTGCGTAGTTTGCTATGGGCTGGAAGAGCTAACCCAGCTGGGATGAGGAGTAAGGAACGGGAGTGGACAAAGTCATTCCGGTTCTTAGAACACAGCTGCCTCACTGCAGAACAATCTCTTTACATCTTTTTTACACCCCCAAGGGAATACAGACCAGAAATCCCAGCTTCTCCAGACACCCGATGAGTTTAGCTCATTCATCAAACATTTCCGAACCCTGGCCAGGACACTAGGCTAGGTATTTTTGAAGCCCTCCTTCCTCCCAGTATAGACTTGTTGGATTTGAAAACTTTAGAAGGGATTTAAAAGGCTCCAACAATAATACTAATAATAATAATAGCTTTAATAGAAGTGTTAAGCGTTTTAACAGTCGACGGGAAAAGAAAATTACCCTCTCTCTGTCAACCATCACCTCCCCTTCCAAATCAACACTTATAGAGATCCATGGTTAAACTTTTAGGTTTGGGTAAGGATCATTCAGTGATATCTGAACCTCCACAAATGCAAGTTCTTCTATATTCTAAGGATCTTTTTTCCCTTTGGAATTTATTGAGCCTAGCTTTATGGCTTATTTTGGTGAATGTACCAATGATCATGAAGATGGCCCAGGACCAGGCAATATTTTGCTGTTATACATAAGGTCACCAGGAGAGAAGCCAACCTGACAGCAACTACCAACACCAACAACCACGTGCAGCTGGAAAGAATATGCCCTTTGCAGTTATGGGAATTCATGTTCTTTCAATGTCAATGAACTTGAATTAGTTAATATGCTGTCCTAATCGTCTCAGATCCAGCTGTATGCTGGAAGGCATCTAAGAGCCTGAACTTTGGAACCACAGAGACCCGAGGATAAAGCTCCCCACCATCCCACCGTGCTGGGTAGCTGTGTGACCCTAGAGAAGTCATTTAGCCTCTCTGAGTGTCTACACTGGCATCTATAAAATGCCATTGTGCCACGAAGAACTACAGGAATGGCAGCCAGCCCAGAGCCATACCGGTGACAGTACCCACCACCCCTGGCGCTCTTCAATGCTTTATGTTTATTTTTTTTCTGTCCAGTACTTATAACAACCTGAAATTATAATGTGTTGCCTTGTTAACTGTTCCTCTATTAGCAAGGGTGGAGACCTTACTGGCCTCATTTATTGCTGAGTGCTCCGAACCTGCAGCAGGTGTTCAGTAAACTGCGAATGAATTCAGTTAAAGGCTGTTGCTACTGTTGCTGTCATTATCATCATCTCAGGGCTGGGCAAGGGTTGGGTGACAACAAAGCCAAGACAGCTTCTAATAGGACTCTGTTCCCCCCAAAATCTGTCACGAGTATTAGCTGGGATTCTGGAAATACAAAGGCGTGTTTTTTGAATGGTCATTATCTTTTATAATTTTTAACACTCTGATACTATCTGGTAGACTGCTAAAAGGTTCCATCTGACATCTGAAAAATCAGCTAGCCAGTCCATATTACAAGTGAGCATGTGTGATAAGCTTAGTGACGTCTGGGATGAGAAAAGGTTTGCGAGAGGTGTAACTGCCCAACTTCCTGTTCTGCTTTTCCACTTAATAATGGCATTCGTAATTGTGGAAGGGCAACTACAATGTGGCAAGACAATTCTCAAGGGACCTGAGATTGACTTTTGAGTATCATCGCTAGTCACACAGAACAGCACAGGCCATGGTTCCGCTTCATCTGAGGGCCGGCTAACGGGAATGTAGTTTCTGACTGAGAGGTAAAGAAAACAAACGTACAGCTTCCAACTCCGGAAAATGTTCCAGAAACTGTGCCACGTAGGTCACGATGGACTGCTCGTCTGGCATGTCAACCATGATATCTGTTAAGAGATCCAGGAGTTAGCGAGATAACACACTTTTTAAATAGGATCACAGGACCCTTGATGGTGAAGGGCCCCACAGGTCACTGAGGGTTTTGTTTTGGGTTTTTTTTAACACCTGAGGACAGTTAGGCCCAGAGAGGGTCAATCATTTGACTAAAGTTTCACAGCTGGCTGATGAGTAGAGAAGCTGAGATGTAGGATCCAAACCCACAAACCAAACCTGTTGCCATCGAGTTGATTCTGACTCGTGGTGACTCAACGAGTTACAGAGTAGAACTGACTCCACAGGGTTTTCTTGGCGGTAATCTTTATGGAAGCAGATTGCCAGGCCTTTCTTCCATAGTGCCTCTGGGTGAGTTCAAACGTTAACCTCTCAGTTAGTAGCTGAGTGCAAGCTGTTGGTGTTACCCAGGGTAGAATTCAGGGTCCTTATTCCCAACTGTCCGTTACTCCTTGCTGCGAGAAGCCAGCCCACTGCTGGCTCTATCAGAGTATGCTCTACACTGATAGCAGAAGGCCCAAATCCACCCAACCCAGACAGAAAGCAATATGACTGAGACAGCCAAGCACCTTAAGAAGGTATATAGTCTCTGATTCTGTTACTTCGTTGATGGGAGCTGGTCCTTAAGGAAACAACCTGAGATGGACATTGAGCTCTATTTAGTAAGATGTTCACTGCAGTGTTATTCATAAAGTGAATATTTGTGAAACAACCTCAATGTCCACCAGCAGTGGATGAGTTCAGTAAATTATAGTATGTCCACTAGATGGACTATTATGCAGCCAATAAAAATATACAATGAAAACATAGTAACATACAAAATACTTATGTCATAATTATAAGTTAAGTGAAAAAAGTAAGATACGAAACTATACACATGCAGAAGGGTCCCAATTATTTTAAAAAATATTATAATTAGATGCATAGGAAAATACTAGAATGTAGGTGACTTAAATATTTCTCTATTGGATTTCTCTGTATTTTCCAAATTTCTACACAAGCAGGTGTTATATTTGTAATGAAAACAATAAAGAAGAGAGAGAGAGAGAGAATCACTGCTACCTTCCGGCTCCAGGAGTCTGGGGATGTGAAGGGCATCGTGTGCGATGCTAAAAGCCTTGTCTAGATTTTCCCGTGTGGAATCTTCTAGAGCCTGCCTCATGTCCACCAGGCTGGGGTCAATGGCCTTTATCACAGCCAGGAAAGCCAGCCCACTTCTCCAGCTGCCCGCAAAGTCCTGAACCGCCACGCCATACCTAAATAAAAACAGCAGAGACAGCAACAAAACAGGTTAGTAAACAAACTTGGTGGAACAATGGTTAAGCTCTCGGCTGCTAACTGAAAGGTTGGCAGTTCAAACCCACCCAGTGACTCTGTGGGAAAAAGACCTGGCTATTTTCTCCTGTAAAGATTACAGACTACAGAAACCCTACAGGGCCGTTGTACTCTGTCACGTGAGATTGCTATGAGTCAAAAACTGACTCAACGGCACACAACAACGACAATGACAAACAAACTCGAAGACATAGAGGTCAGCACGTAGCCACCTTGCTAGCTGCCGAGTGGGGCTAGCAACTGCTGACCTCTAAGGCTAATATGCCCTGGCCCCCAAGCACCAGGAGAGCTGCACAGAACCATTCATATTTCCATTTCCAGAGAAACAGACTAGAAAGATAAATATCACACAAAGAGGCAAAATAAGGCCTTGTGTTTCCAAATCCCCAAACATATAAAGGAGCAATTTTATAAACTGTTAATTTTATCAGTGATATTCAAAAACTCGCAAAAGAAGATGTGCTGGGCTATAAAAATGGAGCCAGAAAGACCTGGGTTCATACCCCAGGGACCCTACCATGCTTCCAGCACTGTGGCCTTGGGCAAGTCACACTCTCTCTGAGTCTCAGAGTCCTCGGCTGGAAAAGAGGGGTCAGCACACTGAGGCCTCCCTGGGGCTGCTGCGGGGTGTATAGGGGGAACCGACAAGATCGGCAATGTTGGCGTATGTTTTGTCATGCATATTTTCACCACACACACACATATACAAAGATCGCCAATGTCCTATGGGAACGCATTGTGCAATGTAGTGGGCACAGTGAGTGTTCAGGGAAGCCACTCGCTATGTGGCAGCTAATATCATTATGAATGTCAATAAGATTATAATTTTAAGAGTGAGGGATAAAGATAGATAATGCTGCCAGGCACTAATCTCCCTTTACAGCCCACTCCTAGAGGCCCACCAATCTCTCAGCTGGGGTCACTGAATGTTCTTTGTAAAAAAAGGCCCTTTTATTTCAGAATCATTTAAGACTCACAACAAGTTGCAAATAGAGCACAGAGAGTCCCTGTATACCCTTCACCCAGCTTCCCCCAATGCTAGCATATTACATAACCACAGTGTATTATCAAAACCAGAAAACTGACATCAGCGCAGGACTACTAATGACGCTACGGACCTTTCACACGTCCTCATGTTCGGGGGGGTAGATGTATGACACCGTGAAACTTTATTACAAGTGTAGATTCATGCAACCACCCCTGCAATCCAGACGCCAAAGGGTTCCATCGCCCCAAAGAGCAGAACTTCTTCCCCTTTATCATCACACCCTCCCCCCGACCCTAACACCTGGCAACGAACTTTTGGTTCACTGATTGACTTTTCTTGCTGTGGCAAAATATGTATCACAAACATTTGCTGTTTCAACCAGTCTTAAGTGTATAATTCAGTGACATTAATCACATTTGGTTGATTTGTTTCTAAACAACATTTAATGGTTGTTCACATTAATCAACTCTAATCTAGCATGCTTGCCCCCTCAGGTGAAACCCCAAAGATCCAACCTCTTTTCCATCTTTAATTTTCATCCACAGAGGAGAAGGGAACTGATATTTGTTAATGCTTGTTATGTGCTGGCAAAGACCAGACAAGCTGTGGAACGACATCAAGGACACCATACATGAAGAAAGCTAAAGGTCATTGAAAGGACAGGAAAGAAAGAAAAGACCAAAATGGATGTCAAAAGAGACTCTGAACCTTGCTCTTGAATGTCGAGTAGCTAAAGCCAAAGGAAGAAATGATGAAGTAAAAGAGCTGAATAGAAGATTTCAAAGGGCAGCTTGAGAAGACAAAGTATTACAATGACCTAAAGGTAGAAAACCAAAAGGGAAGAACACCCTCAGCATTTCTCAAGCTGAAAGAACTGAAGAAAAAATTCAAGCCTAGAGTTGCAATACTGAAGGATTTTACGGGGAAAATATTAAATGATGCAGGAAGCATTAAAAGAAGATGGAAGGAATACACAGAGTTACCATACCAAAAAGAACTGGTCGACGTTAAACCATTTCAGGAGGTAGCATATGACCAGGAACCGATGGTACTGAAGGAAGAAGTCCAAGCTACACTGAAGGTATTGGCGAAAAACAAGGCTCCAGGAATTGATGTGATACCAACTGAGATGTTTCAACAAACAGATGCAGCGCCTAGAAGCGTTCACTTCTCTATGCCAAGAAATCTGGAAGACAGCTACCTGGCCAACCGACTGAAAGAGATCTATATTTATGCCTATTCCCAAGAAAGGTGATCCAACCGAATGCAGAAATTATTGAACAATATCATTAATATCACATGCAAGTAAAACTTTGCTGACGATCATTCAAAAGCAGCTGCAGCAGTATATTGACAAGGAACTAGCAGAAATTCAAGCTGGATTCAGAAGAGGATGTGGAACCAGAGATACCACTGCTGATGTCAGATGGATCCTGGCTGAAAGCAGAGAATACCAGAAAGATATTTACCTGTGTTTTATTGACTATGCAAAGGCATTCGACCGCGCAGATCATAACAAATTATGGATAACATCGAGGAGAATGGGAATTCCAGAACACTTAATTGTGCTCATGAGGAATCTGTACATAGATCAAGAGGCAGTCATTCGAACAGAACAAGGGGATACTGTGTGGTTTAAAGTTAGCAAAGGTGTGTGTCAAGGTGGTATCCTTTCACCATACCTGTTCAATCTGTATGCTGAGCAAATAATCTGAGAAGCTGGACTGTATGAAGAACAACGGGGCATCAGGATTAGAGGAAGATTCATTAACAACCTGTGTTATGCAGATGACACAAACTTGCTTGCTGAAAGTGGAAAGGACTTGAAGCACTTACTGATGAAGATCAAAGACTACAGCCTTCACTATGGATTACACCTCAACATAAAGAAAACAAAAATCCTTACAACTGGACCAATAAGCAACATCATGGTAAATGGAGAAAAGATTGATGTTGCCAAGGATTTCATTTTCCTTGAATCCACAATCAACACCCATGGAAGCAGCAGTCAAGACATCAAAAGCCGCATTGCATTGGGCAAATCTGCTGCAAAATACCTCTTTAAAGTGTTGAAAAGCAAAGATGTTACCTTGAGGACTAAGGTGTGCCTGACCCAAGCCATGGTGCTTTCAATCACCTCATACACTTGCGAAAGCTGGACGAAGAATAAGGAAGACCAAAGAACTGCCTCCTTTGAATTGTGGTGTTGGCAAAGAATACCGAATACACCATGGACCGCCAAAAGAACGAACAAATCTGTCTTGGAAGAAGTACAACCAGAATGGTCCTTAGAAGCAAGGATGGAGAGACTAGGTCACATATACTTTGGACATGTTATTAGGAGGGATCAGTCCCTACAGAAGGACATCATGCTTGGTAAAGTGGAGGGAGGGCCAGCGAAAAAGGGGAGGACCCTCAACAAGATGGACTGACACAGTGGTTGTAACTATGGGCTCAAACATAGCAATGACTGTGAGCGTGGCGTAGGACTGGGCAGTGTTTCATTCTGTTGTAAGCAGGGTTGCTATGAGTTGGAACCGACTTGATGGCACCTAACAACAACATGTGCTGGCGCTATGGCAAGGGGCTTTCACAGATTTCACTGCATTTAATCGTAACCATCCTCCAGGGCAGTCAATAATCGCTTATCATTTTGCAGGTAAGGCTTGGAGAGGTAAGTGACTCATCAAGATCTTACCGAATCCGTGCCTGGCAGAGCGGGGGCAGATCCGATCAGGTACGGGTTCCACCATGCCTGGCCTGGCCTTCCACCCATCCCTGCCGGGCCCAGGGGCTGTCTGCTGGCTGCTAGTGAAACCACCACCACCAGTTGCTATCGAGTCGATTCCAACTCGTGGTGACCCCGAGTGTGTCAGGTTAGAACTGTGCTCCATAGGGTTTTTAATGGCTGATATTTTGGAAGTAGACTGTCAGCACTTTCTTCCCAGGTGCCTCTGGGTGGAACTGGAATCTCCAGGCTTTTTGGTTAGCAGCTGAGGGCATGAACCATCTGTACCACCCAGGGACTGTCTGCTGGAGAACCAAAACCCAAACCCAAACCTGCTGCCGGTGAGTCAATTGCAACTCAGAGCGACCCTACAGGACAGAGTAGAACTGCCCCATAGGGTTTTCTAGGCTGTAATCTTTACAGAAGCAGATCACCAGGTCTTTTCCCCTAGGAGCCACTGGGTGGGTTCAAACCACCAACCTTCTGGTTAGCAGTTGAGTGTTTGACTGTTGTGCCACCAGGGCTCCAGCACATAACTGACACGTTAAACAAACAAAGAAAACCCGTTGCCATCAAGTCAATTCTGACTCACAGTGACCCTACAGGACAGAGTAGGACCACCCCATCGGTTTCCAAGGAGCAGCTGGTGGATTCGAACTGCTGACCTTTTGGTTAGCAGCTGAGCTCTTAACCACTGTGCCACCAGGGCTCCCCTTTCCTGTGCCGACCCCAGGGAAGGGTGTTCCTCGCTCTGCCTGAACACAGCACAGTAACCGGCGCGGTGGAGAGGGGGCCGCGGGCTTACTTCCTCGTTTTCCTCTGCACCCACGCCAACAGGGTCTTGATGGCCTTCCTCTGGTCTTTGAGGGACAGCGCGGCGCTCCTCTCTGCAGTGGGTGTGGGTGGGAAGGAGGAGTCCGAGTCTGTGCCTCCCGAGCCAGGTGACAGGCTCAAAGATGAAGAGTTTCTGCTGAGGTTTCCCGTGAGCTCCTTAATCTGCAAGGAAGATGGTATTTCAGATCCCAGCGCGGACCAGCCCTGCCCAAGAGCACCTGTCTGACCTCGGCCACATGGGCCCTGGCCAGAGGAACGGCTCACAGAGAACTGGTTCTCCAGAGAGGGAGACACCCCTCCCTGATGGCCAGGTGTCGGGGGGCAGGCACACGGACAGTGATGGCTGGGCCGTTCCATGCTGCTTTTCGTGTGTGCGGTGGCACTTCCCGAGTCCGTCCAGCTCCGGCCGGGCACTGCAGAGCAGGATTTCCTGACCTCCCTCTGCCTACCCCACCCCTCTCATCGCCTGCACTCCCTAATGTGTCATGCTGGCGCAAGCCCCACTGCCTCTGCTCACGCTGGTCCCGCTGCCTGGATGCCCCTTTCCTTGTTCCTCAAACTGTGGCTCCTATCATGGGGGTGCTTGTGAAAACTGCAGAACCCCAGGCCCCGCCCCAGACCTACGCAAACAAAATCTGCCCTTCAACACCATCCCCAGGCAATTTGTATGCACAGTACAGTTTGAGAAGCACTGGTCCACCACACTCCTGCTCATCCTTCAAAACCCAACTCTGGTGTCACCTTCTCCAGGAAGTTTTCCTCACTCGTCCCCCATCTGAAGTAGTTGCCCTTCCTTGGTGCTTCCAACACCCTGCCCATAACTTGCTTATAGCCTGTCCCACAGAGTTCTACAACATGGGACTGGCTGGTCTGTGATCCCATAGGATCCTGAGGGCAGGACTTAGAATGTCTAGAGCCTGGCCTGTAGGAGACACTGAAAAAACATTTACTAAAAAATGAACGAAGACCTGGGGTGGACTGAAGGTCCTGACTTTTAATACATTTTCAGGATGTTTCCAGCATCTGTTAGAAAGTTTAGTAAATGAACGTCAACAACTACAGCCTCCTGAAGCACACAGGGCTTTCAGACACGGCCTCTCTTAGTATTCACCTTAGCCCTGCGAGATACACAGTATGCCCACTGCTCCTATTTCACAGAGGTGAAAACTGAGGCTCAGAGGGGGCTTTTTCTTCAGTCCCAGGTTCACACAGAACTGGATCTATTATCTCCAAACCTTCTTGATGCTTGCTCCTCTCTGTGACCCAAGTATTGAGCCCAAAACTCCCGTTAATAACCCCAGTGAAGATCATTTTTACTCCTGGGGAGGGTAATTAAATGATGAACCGTGATTTTCTGTTTCAAAGGTGGGTATGATTTAGATGAAGAGATGTCAGCTCACCGCTCCTATTCGGGGAAATGAACTTGAGTGCAATTTAAAATGCCACCTTCACCCTGCAGCCAGGACCCCATCCTTCGTATAAAATCTGTATTTCCAAATAGAGGCTGAAGTTACACTGGATGGAAAACCAGGGCTCACCTATCACATATTCCTCTTTCCAGAGCCAGCCTTAGCACACAATCTTTAATCATCTCCGCTGAACACTTGAGTAATTTTAGGGAAGAAACTCTACTGAGTTCAATTTTTGGTCAGGATTACTCCCGAGCTCTCTCTAAGGCTTCTGACACTTTAGAGCAAACTTATTTTTTTGAGGCAAATATTTAATTTAACTCTTTAAGTCCCAAGAGATATACCATTCCAAAAACAAAGCTGATACCACTTTTAAAATCGCTGGGGCTCCAATTTTTCAGCAAACAGATTCCTCTCGATCTTTTTTCAGTAACCAGAAGAGTCAAAACGTGCCAGACACTAAATCTCACTTTCTCCCTTGATCTGGCTCCGCTGTGTTTTCTGTTGGTGCTAAGCAGACCCAAGAAGAGCCTTACCGTGTGCGTTACGGAGAGGAAATTATTTTTACCTGGAAGAAGAGGATTATGTTCCATATCAGCCCAAGAACCAAAGAGGGGTTGCCATCTGCTATTTCCGCTGCATCGATGCTAACCAATTTTACCTGGAGAAAGCAAGCAATCAGCTTAAAGGAAGGGCCCAGGCAGGTAGAAACCTGTTACACTCTGATGCCCTCACACGCCTCTTTCTTTTGCTCATCCTGAGCCGATCCAAGGTCACCAGCATGCTACAATGTATTTAATATATTTAACGTTCATAGTACTTACTATGTGTAGATACTGTTCGAAGTGCCTTACAAATATTAACTCAGTTCATCCTCGCAAAAAACCCTACCATGCAGAGGCTGCTATGATTCCTATATTTCAGGTGAGGGAATTCCAGAATGTGCCCAGGGTCACATAGCTAGTAAGGTTTCAGCCACTCTTTTCCAAGGAGAGATGGAAACCACCCAACAGGTCCATCTGCATGCTACACGTGTTACTGCTGTGGTTGTTAGCTTGGCTCTGACTCGTGGTAACCCTCTGCATATCAGGACAAAATGCTACCCGTTCCTGGGCCACCTTCGTGATCTGTGATAGGGTTGAGTCCGTGGTTGTGGCGGCTGTGTCAATCCATCTCACTGAGGATTTCCCTCCTTTTCACCGACCCTCTACTTTACCAAACATGTCGTTTTCCAGGGATTGGTCTTTTCTGATGACGTGTCCATGGTAAGCAAGACTAACTTTCGCCATCTGCACTACCGAGGAGCATTCCGGTTTTATTTCTTCTAAGACTGATTTGTTTGTTCTTCTGCAAGTTCACAGTATATTAAATATTCTTCATCAACACCACAATTCAAATGCATCAATTCTTTTTCGGTCTTCCTTTTTCACTATCCAGCTTTCGCATGCATAGGAGGTGACTGAAAAGACCGTGGCTTGGGTCAGGTGCACCTTGGTCATCAAAGTGACATCTTTGCTTTTTAGAACTTTAAAGAGGTCCATACTACACTACAAGAACTGATGCCTTTGAATTACGGTGTTGGCGAAGAATACCAAATATCCCATGGACTGCCAGAAGAATGAACAAATCTGTCTTGGAAGAAGTACAGCCAGAATGCTCCCTAGAAGCAAGGATGGTGAGACTTTGTCTCACATACTTTAGATATGTTACCAGGAGGGACTTGTCCCTGGAGAACGACATCATGCTTAGTAAAGTAGAGGGTCAACAAAAAAGAGGAAGACCCTTAATAAGATGGACTGACATAGTGGCTGCAACAATGGGCTCAAGCACAACAACGATTGTGAGGATGGCGCAGGACCGGGCAGTGTTTCGCTCTGTTGTATACAGGGTCACTATGAGTCAGAACCTAACAATAAATAACAACAATACTACATTAAAATCTCCAAGCCCCCAGCTCTAATGCATCCTTGGGACAAACACAGAATGTCAGCATCAGCAATCATGGACCACGGAAAATAACCAATCCATTGATAATTAGAAATGCTGTGCTGGGATAAGGGCTTACACCTAGAGTTCCTGCATCATTACAAAATCTCCCACAACTGGTTAAAAGGTGTCTTCTGCAGAAATAGCTAAAGAATTATCTATTTATTTAATTATGCTCTGGCCACAGACTGATGCTCTTGGTAGGTTTCTAAGGCAGCGGTTCACAAAGTGTGGTCCCCCAACCAGCAGCATCAGCAGCACCTGGGAACTTGTTAGAAATGTAGTCTGGCATCCCCGCCGCAGACCTACTGAATCAGCAGCTCTGGGGGTGTGCCAGCAATCTGTGGTCTAACAAGGCCTCCAGGTGATTCTGATGCATGCTAAAGTTTGAGGACCATTGTCCTTAGTCACCATTTTATTCTGCAGACACAATCTAAGAACATAGAGTGTTGTTCGTTGCTGTCAAGTCGATTCCGACTCAGGGCAAACCCATGTGTGCAGAGTAGACTTGTGCTCCATAAGTTTTTCAAGGCTGTGACCTTTCAGAAGCAGATCACCATGCATGTCTTTCAAGGCACCTCTGGGTGGGTTCGAACTGCTAACCTTTTGGTTAGGACTCCTAAGCACACAGAGGAGAAGTCTGCAAACTTCCTCTGTAAAGGGCCAGAGAGTAAATATAGGCTTTGGGCCACACAGATAGTCTCTGTTACATTTTCTTCCTCTCCTTTTTTAATAACCCTTTACAAACGTAAAAACCATCCTTCAGGGGTGACCCCACTGCCACTGAGTCAATTCTGACTCAGAGTGATCCTATAGGGCAGAGTAGAACTGTCCCATAGGGTTTCCAAGGAGTGGCTGGTGGATTCGAACTGCCGACCTTTTAGTTAGCAGCCTGAGTGGGAATAAAGTTAGTCAGGGTCGACTTTCAAATCCAGCCTGCAAAATTCTGCCTGGAAGACTCAGGGAAGAAAAGATGGAGAGCTCTGCATACAACAACGTTTCTTCTTCCTCCACGTCTTTCCTCTCTTCCTCTCTCTCATGGCTTTTTAAAACGTTTGACATTGTTTTCTGACTGCGTCAGTGTGTTCAGGGTTTCCGACAACACCATCCGTCAGGCCTGGGCTTCCCCGACACAGGGAGAGACTTTCAAGTTCCTGGGCTGAGGTCTGCTTTGCGTGCTGATGCCAAGAATGTAATTCGACGACACAGACTCATCATGGGCAGGTTGGAGGCCAGGAAGGAAGCTGTCAATATTGTGAACCACACATCCGATCACAATAGAGTCCAATATTCTGTCCACATTCTTCAGGAGCACACATCCTACAGGACGAATCACTTGTCATACTTGGCCTCCTCAGCTCCTAAGCCTCAGCCTCTGACAGCTCCCTCTGTTTTTGCGGCTTACGGAACACATTCCAGTTCAGGGGGATCAAAGCATTCCATCAACTTTATCATCCCGGCCCCTACTCCCGCCTGTGGAAACCCTAATGGCCACTGACAGCCACGGCAGGCCTGAGCTCAGGTCCGTGGAGAACGTTCCAAAGTGGGAAAGGGACGGAGCTGCCTGGTAGGGCTGCCATGAATCCAAAGGACAGCGCGCCATCTCTGGAGGGCGGCCGGCTTTTGGGATCCAAGAGCTCATGCCAAGCGAAGGGGCCAGCTCACATGTGCCCGATGGAGCGCCATTTGGAGAATAAAGCGCTCTCCTCCCCACGAGGTACAGAGAACCTGGATCATGGAGGGGGGCCAAGGCCCCAAAGAGCAGATATTCCCGCAGGCCTTGCCTTGGGCACCCAGCCATGGCTTGTTTTTTCAGTGGTGAACAGGCAATTTAACAGTCAGACTTCAGTCAAGGGCTTCAGGGCCAACGTCTTCCGCCTCCTCTTCCTAACTGAAGTGGCTTTGCCAGACTGAAAAACAAGCGGACGGCTTAGTGGAACATCCCTTCTCCTCTGGGCCGGTGCCTCTAGCATGGGCGGTAACTCAGAGGCTGAGACAGCCATAGTGGTCTCTATGACAGTGGTACCCCCTGAGGAGTATCTGTGGCCTGTGGTTTTCGCGGGTGAGTCCATTTAATGCTCATAGAGGCCTCGTGAGAGAGGCCAGTTATGCCCATTTCACAGATGAGGAGGCTGAGACTCTGAGGGCCCAGAGCTGGGCCTGTGGGGCAAGTGACCTCTGACTGGAGTCAGCACCATGCTCTGTGGGATATGGTTGTGGGTGGAGAGGGGGCACGCGGGGCAGCCCCACAGCAGCCTGACAGTACTTGAATCCTGGAGCAAACAGGACCTGGCCGCCGCCCCTCCCGGCACCTGCTTGGGCCCAGTCGCCCGCTCCTGGGCCCTCCTGTGGCTCAGCAGAGCCATCGTGACCTGTCCTCCCTGGAGGTGGGACAGAGCTACCTGAAGGGGCCAGAAGGGCCCACTTGGGCATTCTGTGGATTTGAGGAATGGACCACAGTCTGCATCTGAAATGTCTCTTTCCATCTGTCCCGCCCACGTGTGCTCACGATCACACTGGGCCACTCACCTGTCCCACCTGCCTGCTAAATGGGGCCAAGTGGGGCACAAAGCTGACAGACCACACCCATGTTTGGAATCTTGACAAATTTTTTTTTAAAAAGGAGGAGAGAGGAGAAGGCTTTCATGTGCTGTGGTACAGTAAGGCAGCCACTGTGGACACTCCTGGAAGCACTGGCAGAGGATCTGTCAAATGCCAAGCCCGGGGCTGGGCTCCAGGTGGCAGCATGTCCAGGCCAGACCTTCCACAGCATCATGCTGTGGGTGTGCCAGTACTCTACCTGAATGCCCCGCAGACCCTGGCCACCCCCACCGACCCCGGCGCCACCTCTGACCCCGGCTGCCCCCTCTGACCCCAGCTGCCCAGGCTCAGCTGTTTGTTTTTGCCTCTGCAGCATCCTGGCTCCTCTTGATGCCCCTGATGTCAACTACATCACGTGGTCCACGTGTCCTCTAAGCTTCTGGAAGGTGCAGACCCGTTGCTACGGCAGCTGTATGCCCACAACAGGGAGCATAGCATGGAAAAACCAAAAACCCATTGCCATCAAGTCGATTCCGACTCAGAGCGACCCTATAGGACAGAAAAGAACTGCCCCATAGGGTTTCCAAGGAGTGGCTGGAGAAGTCAAACTGCCATCCTTTTGGTTACCGGTCGAATGCTTAACCACTGCGCCACCAGAGCTCCAGGACCACGGAAGACACCTGTAAATGTGCGTTGAACGACTGCTGAAAGCAAACTTTTGATGGACTTGGGTGATTCTGACAGACGTCGGCGGGGATTCTTTCCGTATCACAGCAGACCCCTCACTGTGGAGCTGGGCAGAGTTGAGGAGCACTCAGAGGCTGATAAGACGGAAGGAAGGACAACAAGCACCCTGGGCCCGTGTTCACAGGCACCACAGTGAAATGAGACCGTGTCCTCCAGAATTCAGGGTAGACGCTGTTCAAAGAGCCACCGTGAACACTCACCCCAGGAGGAGGCAGGAGGCAGATGTAATGGCAGTCAGTGAATGGACGATGCAGGAAGAGCGGAAGCCCGAGAAGCCCTCATCCTGTGCTAGCACCTGGCCAAATACTTTACCTGGATGGGCACATTCAATCCTCAGCAGCTCTCCGGAGCAGTTTTATCATTACCAATACAAGTTGCCATTGAGTTGTAATAGACTTGACTCCAACTCATGGCAACCCTACGTGTGCCAGAGGAGAACTGGGCTCCGTAGGGCCTTCCAGGCTGATTTTTCAGAAGTCGATTGCCAGGCCTTTCTTCTGAGGCACCTCTGGGTAGACTTGAACCTCCAGCCTTTTGGTGAGCAGCTGAGTGTGTGAACTGTTTGCACCACGCGGGGACTCCCTTGTATCACCTCCATTTTACAGAGGCGGCAGCTGCGGCGCACAGAGGCTATGTCATTTTCCCGTAGTTCGCTGAAGTGGGTGGGAAGCCATGGCTGGAACGGGAGGTGGTGGTGCCCCAGGCCCCGAGCTCCTAACCACCACATTAGAACGGAGGTCGTGGCGTAACTGGCTCTACAGAAAGGGGAGCCATAGTAGCGGATGTGTGGCATGCTTTTTGGCCACCATCATCTGAACCCACTCCCTGTGCCTGGGGATCTCCCCAGCGTAAGGCTGTTGGGAGGCAGAGCTACTTCCCTCTTCAGAAGCCCAAAGGCCACAGCCACGCTCTCCCCGCCCCTTGGCAGCTGGGACGTGGGCTGGGAGCCAGGCGCTCCTGCCAGGACGTTGAATCTGGAGTCAGACTGAGGATGGGGTGTGGAGAGGTCACTCCAGGAGCATGGTGGCAGCAGAGATGTCCACCTCCTGGGGTGGCGTGAATGAGCAGTGGCAGCTGGGTCCACAGTCCCCTGGGGAGGGGCTGTGCAGTGGTCCTGGCGCTGCATGTCCCCGGGTCCCCTGGTTCTCCAGCTTTTCCAGTCATCCCGTGAGCTGCTCAGCATCCTTTTAACAAGTTCCCTTTCTGCTCCATCTGCCAGGCTCAGTTCCTACTGCTCATCCCGGACAACCCCAGTGAATCCCACTTTACGATGAAGCTGTGCTATCACTCGGGAAAGCTGGGGCGGGGGGTTGACCCAGATGAACTGCTGAAACCTAATGAACGAGGGGCTTTGCAAGTTTCAGCCCACTAGGGCTGCCCCATTCCTTTCTGAAGGACACAGAGCAGAGTTCAAAACAGAAATCGAACCCAAGTCTAGAAAGTTATAGCAAAGAAGGGGAATTGTTGTAATCTTTTTTTTTTTTCCTGGCTCATTCAGCCTTTTTTCCTCCTTTCCTTCTCACATTTTGAGTTCCAAGCGAAAATATGACACGTTGACATGCCCACAGTACTCTTAGTCAAAGGAATGAAAAAGAAAAAAGACAATGTCAACCAAATTAAAAATATACATATATTAGAAAAAGTCCATGCCTTCTGTGCTGAACGGCCACTGGAGTTTTAACCGTGATGGATGATGCTGGGGGTGGGTGGGAGTCAGAGATGGTAACCCCCGACCATGGACCACCTGAGTGACTTCTGTTAAATTTAAACTGAGTTTAATTTGACCATTTTAGCAGAGTCCCCTTCCACGTGTCTCTTGTGATCAGCGTTAAACTCCAAATTACACCCTTTTCATAAAACAAAAACAAAAACAAACCCTGTATTTACAAGGTGTGTTTCCAATACTTACATTGCTATCTTCCAAAAACTTAAGTGCTTTCGCTATGTTGTTCAACCGAAAAATACGATGGGATGAGGACTTGTATTCATGCAGCTATAAAACAAAACAAACAGACAAGACCAACATGTCATTGTTATTAGCTGCGACTGAATTGGCTCCCGACTCGTGGGGCCCCATGCACAACAGAACAAAACGCTGCCCGGTCCTGTGCCATCCCGGTGATCGGCTGCAAATCTGGTGGGATCCATAGGGTTTCTACTGGCTGTTTTTCAGAAGTAGATCGCTAGGCCGTTCTTCCTAGTCTGTCTTAGTCTAGAAGTTTCGCTGAAACCTGCTCAGCATCATAGCAACACGCAAGCCTCCACTGCCAGATGGGTGGTGGGTGGCTGCACACGAGGTGCACTGGCCAGAGCTGAACGCGGCCCCTTTAAAATGCTATTGGCTGTGCCTTTCTTTTTCTTTACATTTTTCACATTAATTTCAAGAGCGAGACAAAGGCTCACAGCTAAAACCCACCTGGACTGCATCCAAACCTATGCGGTGTCCCAGGACACACAATGTAACATCACAGGACCCCTGAGGGAAGACCTTATTTATGGTAGCTGGGACTTAGCTCACTTGAGCTGGTGAATGGGGAGAAGCAAAGTGGGTTAAACTAGGGACAAATTTGTCAAATTTTCCTCTCTGACCTAGCTCTTAGCTTTTTATATTCCTCCCTCCTCCAGAGGCCTTCAGTAACAACTCTCCTGCCACGCTGATGCTTTGTCCAGCGGGAGCTTCAGCTACCAGTATCCCCGCACAGCCGCTATAACACCCAGCAAGACCCTCCCTGATGGCCACGTTTCTGTTTTCTAGCCAAGAGCTTTGTGGACAGTTATCCCATTTAAAAAAAATAAAATAAAAAAGAGACATGAAAGCAAGCAGCCTACAAGAGCTAATAGTCTGAACACATTAGTTCTATATCCTGTGAGCGCCATCAGCATGAGAACCCAAAACCAAACTCCCCTGCTGTGGAGTCTATTCTGACTCAAGCCGACCCCGTATGTTAGGAGTAGAACTGCTCCATCGGGTTTTCTAGGCTGTAATCTTTACGGAAGCAGATCACCAGGCCTTTCTTCCATGGCACCGCTGGGTGGCTTGAACTACCAACCTTTAGGTTAGTAGTTAAGTGCAAAACCTTTGTGCCAGCCAGGGACCTAACTTATCCTGAATTGAAGCTCATCACTGCTCTAGGTGGAGGTTTACATTACAAGGCAAACCAGTGGGTGTCTGTTCCACTAGGTATGAACTGCCAAGCTAATGGGTAAACCGAGGTCTGTTCTTGGCTGGCAGGGTGGCTACACCACCCCCATCCACCGAACTACATCACCTGGGGAGTTAGACTCCCACTGAGGCCCACCAAGGACTCGGTGCTGCAGACCAGTGCCCCGAGAGCCAAATGGGGAGCTGGAGTGTGGGAACTCAGGATAAGGGCCTAGAATATGCTTTTCCAAGAAGCCTTTTGGGGCCCATGCTGATGGCTTACTGGGAGACCTACTAGGAAATTAAATACTCCTGGAGGGTGCTACTGGCATCTAGTGGGTACGAGTGGATAGGGACAGGGATGCTGCTAAATGCCCTGCGATTTACAGGACAGCCCCCTGCAACAAAGAATGTTGACCCCAATGTCAACAGGGCCAAGGCTGAGAAACCCTGCTGTACGTGAAGGGGAGGGCCAGTCTGCACACAGGAGACACATCCAACCTAGAGAGGTTTGCCAAAAGTGCAGAGTGGGGTGAATGTCAAGATCGGCTAGTTGGCTCAACTTCAGTCATACTTAGAATAGCAGGATAAGAATGTTCTAGAAGCCAGCCATTCCACTTTTAGTCTCTGGGTTAACTATAGAATTTGGTTGGTAAGAGGTCTTTCTCCTCAATTGCCTTGATTCTTACCTATCATTCTAGTTAATATAAGGCCGCCTAGCTAAACTTTAGGGAGCCCTGTGGTGCAACGGTTAAGTGCTAGACTTCTAGCCAAAAGGTTGGCGGTTCGAACACACCCAGCAGCTCCACAGGAGAAAGACCTGGCGATCTGCTTCTGTAAAGAGTACAGCCAAGAAATCCCTATAGGGCAGTTCTAGTCTGTCACATGGGGTTGCTATGAGTTGAAATTGACTTGATGGCACCCAACAACAACAGCTAAACTTGAATTATCTAGTTCCAATCTTTAGACTTAACAGACTCACAGAAGACACTGGGCATTTATTTACTTTCTTACTGAAATATATTTGCTTTAAAAAAAAAGATAGTGCTTAGCTACACATAATTATATCCTTCTTAGTCGCTGATAAAGGAATGTCACCCTACCTGTTATGGCATATACGTATGTCCAAGTATGTGCGTGGACACATAAATCTGTATTGAAAAAGACCCCCCATTATGCTTGCCTCTGCCTTGTATTTCCTTCCTGATCCTTCCGTGACATACATACCAGATTTCGCCCAGAGAGAACTTCTAACAAAGCCATTAGGATTTTGCCATCTTGTATATCAATGAATAAATCTTTAACTTCTAGTGGAGGGTTGCACTATGGAAGAAGAGGAAAGAAAGTAGCCAATTAGTGACCTGTGTAAGCCACAACACTATTTCAGAGATGCAGGCTGCAGCTCAAGAAAAACTTCCAAATATTCAGCTCTGTCTACAGGTAGAAAGTCCTATCCAAGGAGGTAGTAAGCGGATCCTACGGGCGTAATGACCATGCAGGAGTGCATGGCCACTGGGCAGGAGAGCTGTGGAGGATGCTCAGTATCAGGTAGCCTGCTGAACAAGTGATCTTTGGGGATCCTTCCAGCCTGAGATCTCAGACTCCCAAGATTAGAATAGCTTTACACTTTTGTTTAAGTGTAGAGACAAATGGCATGTCTTGACGGTAGGTTCTGTAGAATAAAAACATTCTTTTAGGGCTCACATGAAATTAAGTAGTGCAAGCCCTTTACTTGACCTCTGGGGAAACTGAGGCTCTAGGAGGCTGGGTGATGTGCCCAGCGTCTGGCCAGATCAGCGCTTTGGTAAAGACCTGTTTCCCATATCAGACCACACTGCCTGAACACCAGAACATCCCAGTGCCCCACTGTGATGACGCAACCCTGGGTTGGCCACTCGCTGGACCTCAGTCTGCATGCCAGCCAGGCCCCTCCCATCCCCAACACTGCTCAGATCTTCCTAGGGGCACCCCTTGAGGTTCCTGTCATCATTTCATCAATATTTAGTCTGAGTCTGGAGGTGGTGGGACCGTGGCCGAGACAGTAGGGCGTGGGTGGTGAGGAGGGAAGGAGAGGGATGGACGAATGGCTGGCCAGATAAGCCGTGGACGTCGGGTGAGGAGCAGGGAATCCTTTCCTGCACCCCGAGTCTGCAGGTCTGTTAGGAACTCAAAAGATTGAGAGGCTTATTTACATGCACATGTATTTACCTTTATTATTTAGCTACAATGTTAATACATGCAAATTATAACAATCAAACTAATTAAAATCATATTAAAAAGTTAATCTACTGAAGGCCACTCCCCCTACTCTTCCGCAGAATTCAGGCTTCCTGAGATAAACCCACGTTTTCTCCATACGCACCCTTTATCCACCCTTCACCCAGTTCACTAAGGGAATTAGACACAGCCAAGTTCAAGTTCATATCCCGGCTCAACCCTCACCAGGGGCTTGGCCTTGGGCATGTGACTTAAGGTCTCCCAGCCTGAGGTCCTTGTCTGCAAGGCCAGGTTGGGAATCTGACCCCCTCCGAGGACTGGGGCTAGAACGAAATGTGATAATGCAGGTAAAGAGCCCGCTGCAGCACCTGCTTCCCTGGGTTTTTATGAATGCCCTCAGTAAAACCAGCTGACTAAAGGGGCTTCCTGCCTGCAGAGCTGGGGAGCACCAGCATTAGTACGGCATTTCATCCAGGAGGCTGCAGGGCAGAAGAGGGCAGATGCTCTCGCCAGCTATGGAATCATCGTCTTCCTCTACACTTGCTCCTCTTCCTGGGCTCCTGAATCAGTAATGGCGCCCCTGCCACCGTTCACCCAGGCTGCCCCCCTCACCTGGGGAAAAGGCAACTCCCCCAGCAGGATCTGGAGTGTGGAGGTGGCCTGGGTGGGAACAAGCCAGAAGCCCACCTTGACTTTCTTCTCTGGGCCTGGACTTGCAGAGGTCAGCTGTCCAGGTGCGTGTTTCTGTGTGGTTAGGCACAGTGTCCGCCAACAGCTTGCCTGGACGTGGCCTGGGGTCCACAGGACCAGCTGGAGCTGGTGAGTCGGGTTGCTCCAGGACAGCGATTTGCAAACTGTGTTCCGGGGAACCCTAGGCTTTAGCAGAGCTGCCTCAGGGCACCCTCTAGAGGCAGAGTGGGGCTAAAGAGGCAGTAGCACCCCCTTCAACCACAGAGGCTCAGCTCTTACTGGCCTGTATTTAGGGTTCCTGATAACACTTTGCTTGAAGAAAGGTTTTCTGCTCACTAACCAGTAACGGTTTGCTGTTGAGTTTTGACTCGTGGTGACCCCATGTGTGTCAGAGTAGAACTGCACTCCATAGGGTTTTCAATGGTGGATTTTTTTGAAGTAGATTGCCAGGCCCTTCTTCTGAGGCACCTCTGGGTGGACTGGAAGCTCCCACCTTTCAGTGAGCAGCATTAACTGCACCACCCAGGGACTCCTTCTGTTGACTAAACGAGCTTGAAAATTACTCCTCTAAAGCAGCATGTTCTCAGCTTCTGCAACAGGACTGGGCAGCAGGGCCCAGGAACCTGCATTTTTAATAAGCCCCTGCCCCCTGAGACATGAATTAGCCATTTACCTTTTGGTTTGGGGGCCTTGGCAAAGTTAGAGCAGTTAGGCTGGCTGCTACCTCTACTCCTGGCTATACTAGAAGGCTGGTGTTCACAGATGCGACAGCATTAACTGCGGGGGTGGCAGGGGGTGGGGAGGGGGAGGAAGGGACAGTGCCCCTATGGCCATCCAGAGACCCAAAACCAAACCAAACTGGTTGCCATCAAATGGACTCTGGCTCATGGCGACCCCACGCGTGCAGAGTACAACAGAGCTCCATTAGGGTTTTCAAGGCTATGATGTTTTGGAAGTAGACAGCCAGGCCTTTCTTCTGAGACACCTCTGGGTGGGTTTGAACCGATAACCTTTCAGTTAATAGTCCAGTGCTTAACCATTGCACCACCCAGGGCCTGCCAGAGACCCAGAGTAAGGGCAATCTGGGAAGAGCAGTGGGACTGTAATCCAGCCGCCCTTTTCCTCTGGGAAAGTCTCCTTCCCATCACAGTCTAGGAACATCTGTGTTTTATTTTTTATTAAGGAAGGTGGCGTTTCCTTACCCCTTATACAAGCCCCCTTCTCCCCAGTTAGTCAAAACACTGGGCTATTCCACCCACAGGTGCACAGAAAAGGCCTTGGCTCCAAGGACAACAGTGACTTTGAACTCCAAGGCACATATTTTCTTTGCAAACCCCCCCAGTTCTTGGGTACATGCTACACCATGCATGATGGTGTCAGGTTACCGAGGCGCTGAAGGAAATGTTATTCCTGCCAATGCGAGGCAGACAATGAGGGACCTCAACAGCATACCCCCTAATAAACGGATTCACAGACTTTCCAGTTACCAGGCCCGGCCGTGGCCAAGCTTTACTCCTTGAGTTAAACCTGACGAGTAATTCCCATCGACAGTCTCTGTCACGGTCCCAGTGGCAGCGACAGCAAACATGGATTTGGCTGGTGTCCATCCAGCAAGAGGGCAGGAGGAAGAGTTGAGACTGTTCCAGTACAAACACTCCTTGGGCCCAGAACGTTCCGTGGGTTTCATGAGATCGGTATGACCGAATAAACAGCACCCCCAGGGCTGTCTTCGTGAGCTAACTTCTTCGGTAAATTAAGGAATTTTTTTCAGAAGCCAGAGGCTCAGTAAATATTTCTGACAGCCTGCAAATTGCAGTGAAGCCCAATCCACCACGGGGTTCCTGGGTTTCCTTTACATGAAAGGTTGTTCTTCTTGCAAGTCTCAAGGCTGGAAACATGGCTGTTAATTTTGCCCTGTTTATTAGGCATCGGTTTCAAGTGATACCTGATTTATCTTCAGAGTGGGCGCTACCCACCTGCCCTGAAAAAGGGAGGCAGGGGTGGGAGGCTGGCCAATGGGAAAATCCTTGATATAATAAACGCTAACAGTGGTTCATTCTGGGAGGCGACCGGGTGCATGGGTGTTTGCAGTATTATCCTCTGTACTTTTTGTTATATTTATTTTGTAATTAAGAAAGAAAGACAGAAACACTTCATGGCTGCACCAGCTGGACTTCCCAGTGATCCTGACAGACAGCAAGCATTAATTTAGGTGGTGCTCCATGAGTGCAGGTTTGGGGTGCGGTTTCCCTTTCGTCCAAAAATAACACTTCACTTTATGAGCACTGCCGAAAACGTGCCCAGAGTCAAAACAACTGGCAAATGATTTATAATGTTTCCTATGTGATCTACAGTCCTTCACCCGAAGAGTTCCGGATCTCCTGGGTTAACTGGCTGATTGTGTAACCCTGTTACAGGCAGGGAACACAGGTGTGGGGGTCCAGTGCTTGCTCGGGAAAGATGGCAGGCCCAGGGGTCAAACATGTGAATTAGCGTTTCAGTCAAGAGCTCCACTCTCTAAAAGCCATAATTAGTTTCTCTGTTTTCAAATCATTTCAATTATTTCCTCTAAGAAACTTTCTTTCTTTTTGTTCCCTATAGGGCAGTCAGGAATCTTTTGGTTTTTTTGTTACATATAAGGCAGTCAGGGGAGCCCTGGTGGTACAGTGGTCAAGCACTCGGCTGCTAACCAAAAGATAGGTAGTTTCAACCTACCAGTTGCTCCACAGGAGGAAGATGTGGCAGTCTGCTTCTGTAAAGATTACAGCCTTGGACACCCTACACGGCAGTTCTACTCTGTCCTACGGGGTCGCTATGAGTCTGAATCGACTCAACAGCAACCTTCTGGTTAGCAGCCGAGTGTGTTAACCATCTGACCACCCAGGGTCTCCTCTCCTTCCCCAGCCCTGGGCAACTGAGAACGGTGACTGTCCTGGGGTCTAAGCTCGTGAGTCAGGAGGGTTCAGAGTTTTGCTGCTTCACATCACTCCTCTCGCTCAGCCGTTTATCCACTTCCCACCATGGGTCTCCTCTGGTGCCCACCATTCTCTCTTTCATGGGAGGAGTTAATTCAGCTGCTTTTGTTTTATGGTGTGTGCACAAGAAGCTTGCAGACCAAATGCAATTCTAAACCGCCTGGCCATAGAATGTCCAGAAAAAACAGTTGTGGGGAGAAAAGGGTCCCTAAGTTCACTACGCAGGAGGTGCCATAGAAAGCTTCCTTCTTGGCGGTGGGATTTCAGGAAAGCCACGGAAATTCTCTGTGCCTCAGTGTCCTTATTTGCAAAAGGAGGGAGGAAATGAGACAGCGTGTGTGATGCACCAAGCCAGGTGCCTGATGCAGAGTGAAAATTCGCTGCCATCATAGTGACCCTATAGGACAGAGTAGAACTGCCCAGTAGGGCTTCCAAGGCTGTACAGGGTCGCTATGAGTCAGAATCGACTTGATGGCAACCAGTCTGGTTTTTCAGCCTTTACTGAAGCAGACTGCCACTTCTTTCTCCCACAGAGCGGCTGATGGGTTCAAACTGTCAACTTGTTGGTTAGCAGCAGAGCACTTTAACCACTGCGCCGCCAGGCTCCTTAATGCAGAGTAAAGTACCCCCAAGTTATTACTGTTGATTATTAGTCAATAATAACGTTATATGATTAACAAGCGAATTTGGCTTGGTTAAAAGGCATGGAGAGTCCTTGCATAAATCAAACCTTCAAATGGCTCTTAACCGAGAGCCCCAATTAGAAGTCAAGACGTCCACCTGTGCTTGGGCCCAAGGGCCACCCTCTCGTCTACGGAAGTGTTTGGGTTGCTGAACAATCAATGAATGCCAACACTGGCTCATCTTCCTATTTAAAGATAAACCCTCTCCTTCCCCAACTAGACTGATAAGCCAGGAGGACAGAACCATGTCTTACTTACCACCATGCTCCCGATGTGAGCTGGATACCTGGAAGTGAGGAGGCACTCAACAATTATTAAATGAATCAATGAAAAACAAGAACACCGAGCTCCCACGCCCCCAACTGCTCTACTGAACGGTGACTCAGCCATGGATTAGT
Source organism: Trichechus manatus latirostris (assembly GCF_000243295.1). Taxonomy (NCBI): domain Eukaryota; kingdom Metazoa; phylum Chordata; class Mammalia; order Sirenia; family Trichechidae; genus Trichechus; species Trichechus manatus. Next base: position 7,835,879 of record NW_004443981.1, read on the forward strand.
CCTTCACTCCCAAGCGCCCAGGTGGCTGGCTTACCTTTTCCAGATGTAGATTGATCCAGCGAGTAAAAGTCCTCTTCTGCACATTTTCCCTCTCAACTGAAAACAAAGACGCGCATCAGCTGGGTGAAAAGATGTCCATGCAGAATCCTGCCTCCCCTCCCAGGCGCACATTTTAGGGCAGCAGGTCCCAAGTAAGGACAGATTCCTTCCCAGAAGGGGGCTGGCAGGGGCTTGTTTGACACTTAGAATCCATTTTCCTCAGTCCAACCCCCATGAGTTTACTTAACCCATGAGTTCAGGTACGTGGAACAAAATGTCCTACTGAACCTAACATGAGCATTTGGGCATTTGACCCTCGAGGTTAAAAAGCACTGGTGGGAAAACATAAATTAAGACCACGAAGTGGGGAGAAATGGGGACCCTTGTCTATTGCTGGTGGGAATGTAAAATGGCGCTGTTGCTATGGAAAACAGTTTGTGGTTCCTCAAAAAAGAAAGAAACATAAAATCAGCATATGAATCAGCAATTCCACTCTTAGGTATATACCCCAAAGACTTGAAAGCTTGGTCTCAGATACTTGCACACCAATCCCATGTTCACAGCAGCACTATTCAGCCAAAAGGTAGAAACAATCCAAGTGTCCACCAACAGACCAATGGATAAACAAAATGTGGTACGTACATCCAATGGAACATTAGCTATAAAGAGAAATGAAGTACTGATACATGCTACAACATGGATGAACCCTGAAAACATTACGCTGAGTGAAACAAGCCAGAACAGAAGAGTAAGTATTGTAGGATTCCATGTACAGGAAATATCTAGAATAGACAAATTCATAGAGACAGACAGTAGATTAGAGTTTACCAGGTGCCGAGGGTGGGGAGGGGGGCAGGGGAGAGGGTTACTGTTAATGGGCATTGTTGCTGTTTTGGAGTGCTATCAAGTCGATTTCAACTCATCGCGACCTATGTGACAAAGTACAACTGCCCCATAGGGTTTCCTAGGCTATAATCGTTACAGAAGCAGATAACCAGGTCTTTTCCTGCAGAGCCCTAGGTGGGTTTGAACCACCAATCTTACGGTTAGTGGCTGAGTGCTTAACTGTTGCACAGCCAGGGCTCCTTTAATGGGTGCTTTAAAAAAAAAAATAGCCCGTTGCCACTGAGTCGATTCCAATTCCTATCAACCCTACAGGAGAGAGCAGAACTTCCCCATAGGATTTCCAAAGAGCGGCTGATGGATTTGAACTGCCGACCTCTTGGTTAGCAGCTGAGCTCTTAACCACTGTGCCACCAGGGCTCCTTCGTGGGTGCTGAAAAATGCTTAACTCTATTTGGGTTGAGAAAACTTTTGAAAGTAGGTAATGGTGAAGGTTGCATAGCCTTGCGAATGTAATTAATGCCACTGAATCACACACTTAAAAATGGTTACAATGGCAGATTTTGCTATATATATTTACTACAATAACATTTGAAAGCCACAAGGCGATAACCACTGCATACCTGCCTAGTGGCAGCGATGGGTCTGCGGTGCTGGATCAAGGAGGTACAAAGAGGGGTGGGGAGACAGTGATTCGGAATTGGAAGGGGGCTCTGGAATGTGCCAGAGTGTGCTGGGTCAGGCGCTTACCCTGTCATCTCCCAGCGCTGGACACGTGGGCCAGCCGCCCACCTCGCCTCTGATCTGTGCAATGAGCATGAGGAGGAAGCTTGCTTCGCAGGCTACAGAAGGATACCTGCTATACATATCAAGCTGAACAGTCCCTGGCACAGTGGCCTTTATTTGTTTTATAACTATCATTGACAGAAACAGGGAAGACTCTGTACCCTCCAGGAAGGGCAAGTTCTGCAGGCATCTACTGTGGACCCGGGGTGTGCCAGGGAGACATAAAGCCAAGACTGACACCCCCTCTCAAGGGAGAGGATTCCCCACACAGGTTCCTAGAAAAGACCTTCCATTGCCAAGGCCACTGCCATCTACCAAGGTCAACTGCCATCTACCAAGGGCCACCGCCATCTACCAAGGGCCACC
>NW_004443981.1:7838220-7851887 GCF_000243295.1 Trichechus manatus latirostris
CCATCTACCAAGGTCAACTGCCATCTACCAAGGGCGACCGCCGTCTACCAAGGGCCACTGCTGTCTACCAAGGGCCACCACCATCTACCAAGGTCAACTGCCATCTACCAAGGGCCACCACCATCTACCAAGGTCAACTGCCATCTACCAACAGCCACCACCATCTACCAAGGGCCACCGCTGTCTACCAAGGGCCATCGCCATCTACCAAGGTCAACTGCCATCTACCAAGGGCCACCACCATCTATCAAGGTCAATTGCCATCTACCAAGGGCCACCACTGTCTACCAAGGTCAACTGCCATCTAACAAGGGCCACTACCATCTAACAAGGGCCACTACCATCTACCAAGGGCCACCGCTGTCTACCAAGGGCCACCGCTGTCTACCAAGGTCAACCACCATCTAACAAGGGCCACTTCCATCTACCAAGGGCCACTGCCATTTAACAAGGGCCACCACTGTCTACCAATCACTATCCCCGTGCCAGACACTTTAAACCTTACAACACTCTTGCAGAGTAGAAGCTATTATTTTACAAGTGAAAAAAAAAGGGGCTCTAAGAGGTTCTGTGACCTGCCCAGGGCATCAGGTGCAGAGACAGGGTGGAGAGTCACTCTCAGATCTGTCCATCCACCCGACACATGAGACAAAAAAACCCCAAAACCAAACCAGTTGCCCTCCTGTGGATTCTGACTCATGGAGACTTCGTGTGTGTCAGAGCACAACTGTGCTCCTACTCTGATCTTTCAATGGCTGTGATCTTTTGGCAGAAAGTCAGGCCTTTCTTCCAAGGTGCCTTTGGGTGGATTTGAACCCCTAACCGTTCGGTTAGTAGCTGAGTGCTTAACCATTTACACCACCCAGGGACTCCCCTCATCAGCCAACACCCTGGAAATGGAAGCAGAGAGCCTGGTTTGAATTCCAGCTCTTCCAGTTAAGGCTAAGGAGTTTGCCTTAACTGCACTTGCTATATGGCATTCACTGATCTAAGCACTTCACATGCATCATAACCAGTTGCCATGGAGTCAATGCCAATTCAAGGTGACCCCATATGTGTCAGAATAGAACTGTGCTCCATGGGGTTCTCAATGGCTGATTTTTTTGGAAGTAAATCACCAGGCCTTTCTTCTGAGGTGCCTCTGGGTAGATTCGAATCCCCAACCTTTTGGTTAGCAGTCGAGCGTGTTGACTATTTCCACCATCCAGGGATGCCACTTTACACCCATTAATTAACTTAATCCTACTACAACTTTCTGAGGTAGGCACTATTATAAGCTTCAGATGGGAAAACCGAGCCACAGGGAGATGTGGTGACTTCCTCGAGGTCACACAATTAGTAAGGTCATTATTCCTATTTTACAGATGAAGAAACTGAGGGTCAAATAGTTAATAAGCAGCAAAGTTGGGACTTGGAACCTGCCCTTGTCACTCTGGATTCTGTGCTTTTTCTGTCCCTCCTGAGCTCTGAGGCATTAACTGTCTCGGTGTCCCAGAGGACCTGGAGGAAGTTTCCGCAATGGGTCATGCTGGGTGCATGGTGGCCATTGGTAGCAGACTCTTCAGCTTTAGCTGCTACACCTCTCATGACGCTTCCTTGAAATGTCTAAACCAGGCGACCATTAAACCACTGAGGTCTGCATTTCCACATATTGGAAGAACATACCTGTCATGGATTGAACTGTATCCCCAAAAAATATCTGTCAACTTGGCTAGGTCATGATTCCCAATATTGTAGAACTGTCTACCATTTATAATTTGATGTGATTTCCCTATGTGTTGTAAATCCTATCACTATGATGCAATGAAATGGATTAGCGGTAGTTATATTAATGAGATCTACAAGATTAGATAGTGTCTTTAGCCAATCTCTTCTGAGATATAAAAGACAGAAGCAAGCAGAGAGACATGGGGACCTCACACCACCAAGAAAGCAGTGCCAGGAGCAGAGTGCATCTTTTGGAGCTGAGGTTCCTGTAAGGAGAAGGTCCTAGACCAAGGGAAGATTAATGACAAGGACCTTCCTCCAGAGCCGACAGAGACAGAAAGCCTTCCTCTGGAGCTGACACTCTGAATTTGGACTTGTAGCCTACTAGACTGTGAGAGAATAAATTTCTTTTTGTTAAAGCCATCCACTTGTGGTATTTCTGTTATAGCAGCACTAGATGACTAAGACAAAATTTGGTACCGAGAGTGGGGTGCTGCTCTAATGGATACCTAGAATGTGGCAGAGGTTTTGAGACTGTGAATGGATAGAGGACCAGCAGCAGCAGAGAAGAGGCAGCAGCAGAGGACTGGCGGCAGCAGAGCCAGGAGACCAGTGCCGGACTGCGCTGGAGCTGACCCACGGAGCGGGAGAGCTGGGTGCCTGTGCACAGGAGACTTCTTGGAGGAGTGGGGTACATCTGAGCACTTATCGGTGGAGCTAGACTTGCTGCCCCACAGAGCAAGAGAGATGAGTGCCTTCCAGTCAAAGTTTACTGGCAGAGTGGGGTGCCTGCAGGCACATACTGGTGCAGCTGCAGAGCTTTAGAACACTTGCCCCAGCAGGGCAGATGTGGGCGAGAGGCCTGAGGAGCCGAGAGGCCAAGAAACAAGGAAGCAGAAGCTGAATAGACAAGGAACACAGGAAGCTGAGCTGCCTCAGTCTCACAAGGTACAGCCAGGACCTCTGAGGTTTCAAAGGGGTGGAGCCATGGCCTCTGGTGTTTATAAGGGTGGAGCTGCCCCTCAGATGGACTAGGAGAATGGTGTGCCTAAAGCCAGGGGTGCAGAGTTGTCATCCCAGTGGGGCTGGAAGGGAGAGCTGAAGCCCAGGGCCGAGGGGCCTCCACTCTGAATCCCGAGAGTGTGGTCAATACCTAGAGTCTGGAGGACAGGGCTATTGTGTTAATGGTCTCAGAGAACAGAGGATTATTTTCAAGCCTTGAAGGCTACATGTAATGTGTTCTATTGATTTGCTTGCTGCCTGTTATGCCTTGTTTCCCTCCAATTTCTCCTGTTTGTGATGGAAATATCTACCTTGTGGCTGTTACACCATCATACTTTGGAAGCAGATAACTTGCATTCCAGATTTCACAGATGAATAGGAAATTTTTGGATTTTGGACTTGGAGTTAACACTTTTGCTATGATATGATGGGGTGAATTTGTTTTACATGTAGCAAGGACAATTTTGGGGGGCCAAAGGGTGGAATATCATAGATTGAACTGTGTCCCCCAAAAATGTCTGTCAACTCAGCTAGGTCATGAGTCCCAGTATTGTATGACTGTCTACCATTTTTTAATCTAATGCAATTTCCCTATGTGTTGTAAATCCTATCACTATGATGTAATAAAATGGATTAGCGGTAGTTATATTGCTGAGATCTACAAGATTAGATAGTGTCTTTAGCCAATCTCTTTTGAGATATAAAAGAGAAACACAAGCAGAGAGACATGGGGACCTCATACCACCAAGAAAGCAACACCGGGAGCAGAGTGCATCCTTTGGACCTGACGTTCCTGCGAGGAGAAGGTCCTAGACCAAGGGAAGACTGATGACAAGGACCTTCCTCTAGAGCTGACAGAGAGAGAAAGCCTTCCTCTGGAGCTGCCACCCTGAATTTGGACTTGCAGCCTACTAGACTGTGAGAGAATAACTTTCTCTTTGTGAAAGCCATCCACTTGTGGTATTTCTGTTAGAGCAGCACTAGATGACTAAGACAATATCACACACGTTCAAAACCATCTCACATTTCCTTCAGCAATAAGTAAACGAGAGCCAATTTATCTCCTGCAGGAAAAAAAAGGCTATGGCTTTCTGCAGCAGCTCTGCTACTTCCTTCCTCTCTGTCTTATTACTAGGGAGACAGCAGTGCTCGTAAATCAACTTTTAATATTGCACCTTTCAACCTTTTTAAATGAAGGGCCAGCAGACAGTAATTACGCACGTAACTACTTTTCGATCATTCTCCCCCATTTCTGTGATGGAAGGTCCCTGGCAGGTAGGCATAAGAATTAAAGATATAATTCCAGTAGGGAGAGGAGAAGAAAGGAAACGTGGTTAGAAATGAGATAGGGAGAGGGGCTGGAAGGCATTTTGGAGAAGGCAGTTGTTGAGGTCTAGGAGTCAGGGAGTCTAAGATCTGGAAGACTGAGAGCCCCCATCCCAATCCCTGTTGTGATCGTGCCGCATCTGCACATACACACCTGCCTCATTCTGTTTAACAGCTGTGTGTTTCCACAGTGAGGGTGCTGCATAGTTCAGCTACTGTCCCCCTATTGATGGATACGTCAGCTGTTTCCAAATTTTCTCTGTTGTGAGCAATGTGGCAATAAGCACCCTTGTACATGCATCCTGGTACATGGTTCCTTGTGCATGAGTATCTGAATATATTTCTTGTGCTTGAGAATTAAAAGTGGAACTGCTGGGTCTTTGTGGTAGGCACATTGGATATTTTAATAGCAACTTCCCAACTGTCCTCCCAAAAGGCTGCCCCAGTTTATACTTTCACCCCCACCTGTCTTTAAACAAGTTTATGGGGACTGTAAAGTATTTACACACACACATTCAAACACTCAGGCTGGTTTCTCCATATGGTTTCAGGCAGAGCCAAGTATGTCCCTTGAAACAGAAGTTAAATCCGGAGAGAATGTGGGTTAGGCTGTTAGTTTAACTGCACTAGAAGGTGTAAATGAGGACATGGGTGTCTGTTATAGTCTATTCATTGCCCATCCATCAGTCCGTCCATCCATCCCTCCATCCTTCCATCCATCTGTCTGTCCATCCATCCGTCTACCCATTCATCCACCTGTCCACTAACTTATCCACCCACCCACCCATCCATCCATCCATCCATCCATCCATCTATTCATCCACCCCCAACCCACCCATCCATCCACCCATCCACCATCCATCCATCTTTCCAGCCAATATTTACTCAGTGATTAATACATGCCAGGATTATGCCAGGCCCTGTGGGCAAAATCAGAGATGAAGAATTAAGCATCATGGAATCTACATTTAAAGAATTCACAGCCAAGTAGGAGACAGAAACGTGAACGCCACAAGTCACATATGCGGGAAAAATGAATTCGAAATTTCCAGGGCAGATGGGTGTGGGAGGAGGTCACTTTGGGTCCCACAGGATACCTCAGGGTAGAAGTGGGACCCGGAGGGGCTCCTGAAGGCAGACAAAGACTCTGTGTTCTACTCTCGCCCGGATCCCAGGACTAACCTGTGGGTGGCTTCACTCCCATTCTGGCTGAGGCCAGTGGGCGGAACTGAGCACAAATCTGCTTCTACTCCAAAGCCGATCCATGCAGCGGGGGTGGGGGTGGGGGGGTTGGGGGTGGGATGGAGGAGGGTGGACAAGGCAAGGAAGGACAGACATCAGGGGACAGTGAGATAACCCACAAATGAATAGCAGGTGCATCCCAACTGAAATAGGGTGTGGAGACCATAACTTCTGGACCTAAAACTGGGCACGCCATTCAATACCAGGAAAGGGGCTGTGAGGACCTGCGCCTGCCCCAGATCACCCACTGCAGTGCCGGCCTTGTGCCACCACCTGTGCTACCCTGGCCAGGTTTGTAACTTTCAAAACACCTCTGCTCGGTCTCCTCTCTGCAGAATGAGGGTCCCCAGCCTCCCTGAAATGAGATCACCCCAGAAAGCATCTCCAGGGGCTACTCCACAGCAGTCACTTCCCTGGCCACCAAGGTCACAAAGCTGGCCCTGGACAGGGGCTGTGCTGTCTGGTATCTGATGCTCTTTCGTGACCTTCTCCGACTCAAAACCCCACCCCTAACCTGCAAGCCCTTTCTACTTTTGGCCTGCCAAGACTCCATAAACTTTATAGTTTCCATAAATCCAACGGTCCCTTTTTTCCACCACACCTATCACATTGTAAAGGTGTAGGAGACTGTTTCTCTGGAAGGGTCTGGCCCTCTCTCGGAGGGTTTGTGGCGGCTAGTGTGGGTTCACTGGGCAAGAGTAGAGTAATAACAACGCTGTAAAATCACGGTCCCCGGCTGGCCGGGGTGCAGGGCCAGGGAGAAAGAGGAGGGGTTCTCAGGCCCCACACAGAAAGGAGGGGAGGCCCAGCTTTCTGGCTCAACTCAATGGTCCCAAATTCTAAGCTCTGCTTTGCCAAGAACAGGCAATTTGAAAATGGGAGGTGTGACATTCCTCCCCCCGCCAGGCCGCGGGAAGTTGGGAGCCCACTGTTTTCTGGACCGCTCCACCTCCATTCCAGCAGAGAAAAACACGGGCTCCGGGAGTCAAAATACATCCGTTTACACTTGCAGCATTCCAGTCTCTGATGGCTTTATCTGCTTGTAAAAATTGTATGCTCATGATAAATAATGAACAATTAAACTTAAAAAATTGAAACAATGCAGTAAAGTATACCAAAAACCAAACCAAACCCATTGCTATCGAGTCGATTCTGACTCATAGCGACCCAATAGGACACAGTAGAACTGCCCCATAGGGTTCCCAAAGAGTGGCTGGTGGATTCAAACTGCCAACCTTTTGGTTAGCAGCCGAGCTCTTAACCACTGCACCACCAGGGCACCACAGTATAGACAAAAATATCTAAAATTTCACGAAATCCCATTATACCCAGAGATCACCACTATTGACATTTTATTGACCATCCTTCCAGAACCACACACGCACACACACAGCTAATACATGCACATGTTTCCAGTTTCAATGCAAGTAAATGACTACATGTTCCTCAAACTCTGGCCCAATGATCACTAACGTCAAAAAAGTCCCTGGGCTGGCGATCTGCTTCCGAAAGGTCACAGCCTTGGAAAACGCTATGGAGCGGTTCTACTCTGCACGCACAGGGTCACCTTGGGTTGGAATGGACTCAACAGCAACTAACAACAACCAATGATCACTAAGTTCGAAATCCTCTGGGACGGCAGTTAAAATGCTAATTCCTGGGCCCAACCCACGACCTATCGACTCACATTTTCTGAGACTGGGGCCTGGAAATCTGAAGAGTTTGAGAACCTGGGTCCTTGTGGGAAGAGACTATCAGCACGCTTCCTTGGGCGTCTTTGGGCAGAGCAGAGAAGGCCAACGGGCACGTCAGCCTGGCGCAGGAGGAAGAGGTGCGGTTTGGAGCCAGGCGCGCCAGGCACCGGGGACTGTGAGGTGGAGATACTGATCTGGCTCCTTGGCTGTCTATACCGACATTGCCTGGGGAATGGCGTGCTGACATTGGGCAAGGAAACAATCATTTCCTCTCGTTCCTTTCCAAAGCAGTCTTGCTGATAATGGTACCTCCGAATGGCTTTGGTCTCCGAGTTTCGTCAGCAGGAAGGGCTCTCGTGCTCCTGAGAAGACTCCAGCCTGGGAGGGAGAGAGACTGACTCTTGGACACGCCTCCAGACGGGTCAGCAGGGAGACCCGTGTCCAGCTTCAGAGAAGGCTGGACAGGAGGAGGGCAGGAAATGGGAGGAGCTGGGGCCTTGTCTCTGAGCCACTGGCCCAGGCCCAGGGGGTGCAGGACGCCGAGGGCACTAGGCTGGGCTGGTGGGACTCCGGACAGCTCCTCCTGAACTTGCCACCAGGACAAAGATTTCCGAGCGAACTGTGGTGCCACTCAGGGGACACGAAGTTCACACTTTCTCAGACACCAAGGCTGGTTTAGAGGAGTTGTTAGAAGCAGTCAAGTCGGCTCCAACTCATAGCAATGCCATGTATATCAGATGATACACTGCCCAGTCCTGTGCCATCCTTAAAACCGTTGCTAAGCTTGAGCCCATTGTTGCAGCCACTGTGTCAATCCACCTCATTGAGGGTCTTCCTCTTTTGTGCTGACCCTCCACTTTACCAAGCATGATGTCCTTCTCCAGGGATTAGTCTCTCCTGGTAACATGTCCAAAGTAAGCAAGATGAAGTCTCACCGCCCTCGTTTCTAAGGAGCACTCTGGCTGTACTTCCTCCAAGACGTACTTGTTCATTTAGAGGGGGCGGGATGGGACTAGGGAGCCTGCTCATCAGTAGCCTGGAGAGGCTTTGAGAGACGCACCTGGGGGCCTAACAGCATCATAATCACTTCCTAAGAGCATAGCAGCAGCAGGATGACATGCAGGAACTCTTGAATTCCTGTAGGGCTGGCCTAGTATTGGCCCCATTTCACAGACGAAGAGCCTAAGGCACAGAGAGGGGAGGTAACTTGGCCAAGACTCCCATGTCTTGGCTCCAGGCCCGTGCTGCCCTGTGGGCCTCCCACAGACACCCTGAGCTTTGTTTGGGGCTGTCTGTCCTCCTGGCGTACTCTCTGCCTGCCTCTCCTGGGAATCCCTGTGGGGAACGGGTGCTGCTCCTCAGACTGGTAGTCTTGGCACCCTCAAACCCTCCTCTAGGAAGTCTTCAGCCTACCATCTCCCCTCACTCCATGCTCCACTCTGGGAACACACCGTGCAGGTCAGAATCACCCATCCTTCAAGGCTCAGAACTTGGCCAGTGGGGCTTGACCAGGGGCAATTTTGTCCCCAGGGGACATGCAGCAATATCTGAAAACATTTTCAGTTGTCATTTAACTGGGGGAAGGGTGGTACTGAAATCCAGTGGGGAGAGGCCAGGGATGCTGCTAAACTTCCTCCGTACACAGGACAGCCCTCCACGACAAAAGAAGTATCCGGTCCGAATGTCCACAGGCTGGGGGTGAGAAACCCCGTCCTAGTCCCACCTCCTCAGGAGGACTCTGTGGCCACCCCCAGCTACTCCTGCCTCAGATGTCCTCTCGTGGAACACAGAGAAAAGCCTCTGCCAACAATCTCCTCTGAGCGACCTTAGGCAGATCAGTTCCCCTCCTGGGCCTCATTTTCCCCATCTGTATAATGGGGATCACAGTACCCACTTCATGGGGCTGTGAGGACCAAAGGCGTTAAAGCACTGAGTGTAGTTGTCCTTATCACGTCACGTAAGAGCTTCCTGGTGGTGTGGGCAACAACGATGCACTGTGGCTATTCCTCAGGTTATTAACAGCTGAGGAGAGTACACAGGCACGTGACAAAGAGAGAGGGGAAGGGACGGTTATGATGAGGTTTCCAGGACGTAAAGCATCATAAGACCTCGGCACAGGGCTGGGCACGTCATAGGTGCTTAATAACCGCAGCTGCTATTATTATTGCAAACCGGGGGCAAGTTATTTAATTTGTCAGAGGTTTAGCTCTTTTCTGTTGTTGTTGTCAGCTGCTGTTCAGTTGGTTGCCAACTCACGGCCATGCACGACTCATGACCTCAAACACAATGGAATGAAACCAGGGGCAGGGAAGGGTGGCACCAGGGTTGGGACAGCAAGCTCCTCTGGGAGGGGTGGAGGGGTACCCTGGCCACGGCTGCTGGAGTCTCCCTGTCACCAGCGGGGTGGTCATCCAAGGGCAAAGGCCCCCACCCCTCACCATCCAGGAGGGTGGAGAGGCCTGCACTCTCCACTGAGGTCCCGTTTTGTGCAGGAGGCGAACCCTAGCACACATCCTCTCCTGGGCCCCAAATGTTTTCTGCAAAGTACAGAGCTTGTAGATGAGAGACAGCCACAGCCGCCACTGGGTGAAAGTCTCTAGGGGTACCTCTGATATCTGGTCAGAAATCTGGTCCAGAAATCTCCTTCACATTTGAGGTCTAAGCAGACTTCTTCCCTATGGACACCTCACTCCATCGGCTTGGGATGGAGCAACGTCGCCATCCCTGGGGGCTCAGAGCGGAGACCCCACCAGCTGGACCACACAATGGCACCTCTGCCCACAGGCAGTGCTCAGAAAGGCCAGCCTGGAGGGGCCCCTGCTGCCATCTCCAGCCCGCAGAGCGCCTGGCCTCCGGGACCACGACACCTCTGGACGAGGCCGCCCTGGGCTGGCCTGCAGGGCCCCCACTCAGCCATTTCATCCCCCACCCCTCCCGTCTTGTCTTTCAACACCTCCCAGAAACACAGCCTCATTACATGGCCCCATGCTGGTTCACTCGAGAAATAAAACTCAGAAACAAATTAAATGGCAATTTCTTTTTAAACAGGAGAGGGGCCAGGCTTGGGGGACACCAGGCCAGCGTCCTTTAGTTCCGACTCCTGGGGGCCGCCTCCCCTGTCGGCTCTGGCGGGCTGAAAGTCAAGGCCTCCGTGTGGTTTTCACCCGCAGTGACTGTGCATTTAATTCCCTTTGTTTTTCCTCCCTCAGTGCTTGCTCTGACCCGAGTCACTTTTATCGAGACTTTGGTAATAAAATGCAAAACCCTCGTGGGGACCATAGGCGCAAGCAGCCTGCAACTAGTACAAATGGGTGTGCGGGGAAGTGGCAGGCCACATGCCTGGAGAGCCCCCCACCCTCTCTGTCTCCTCCGCCGCCTTCTCCCTCCCGTCCCTCTGCAGGCTGGGGCATTGGCCCATGGGCATCAGACAGAGAGAGAGAGTAACCTACGGGGCTGGTGCAAACTGGTGGGCCCCCCAATACGCACCCACATAGATGCAAATAAAATTGCCAACTTTCTTCTAACCGGGGACTTAAATCCAATTCCCTCACAGGTCCCAGAGGCCACCAATTAACATACCACGTCCCGCCCCAGAGCGCCCCTGCCTCTCCACTGCTCCAAAACACATAACTCAGGGCTCCAAAGAGCTAGTCCCAATTACACACCAAATTAAGTTTTAAGCTATATATATATAGGGCTGGGGCCTGTAACAAAAATAAAAAATAACCCTGCTCTCGTTTTTTCTGCCAGCGATTCCATTTAACCACAGCGCTAAACCTCAGCCTACCTTGATTTATGACAGATGACGCCAGCCAGTCATAAAAACCCAGGCACAGGAAAAGGGGCTTTCACGTCTGCCCAGATGGGCGGGAGGGTGATAGAAGCCATCCAGGCAGACTGCCCGAATCATCTCGCTGGATTTAAAGACTTGTATTGACCACGGGAGCCTTGGTGGCACAGTGGTTAAAACACTCAGCCACTAACAAAAAGGTTGGCGGCTCAAACCTAACCAGCCACTCCGTGGGAGAAAGATGTGGTGGTCTGCTTCGGTAAAGATTCACAGCCTTGGAAACCCTACGGGGCAGTTGTATTCTGTCCTATAGGGTCGCTGTAGTCGGAATCAAGTCACTGGCGGTGTTCGTTTGTTTTTTTTAATAGACCATTCAGTCCCTGGGTGGCGCAAATGGTTAAGCACTCGACTACTAGCTGAAAGATTGGTGGTTCGAATCCACCAGAGGCACCTCAGAAGAAAGGCCTGGCGATCTGCTTCCAAAAGGTCACAGCCTTGAAAACCCTACGGAGCAGTTCTACTCTGCACGCACAGGGTTGCCATCAGCCAGAATCGACTGGACAGCAACTAATAACAACAGGCCATTCGCGTACCCATCCGGTGAGCAGACGCTGATGACTGCAGTGCGCCGCATGGACCCTGTCCTCCTGGCCTTCCTTGAAACCTCTACCAGGTTTGGGAGGGAGGGAAGGAGGGAGGACTCACCTCATGGCTCCCTGACGCCATGACCCTGAGGGACTAAACTCTGTGTTGTGGATGGCACATTTTGGTGATTGTTTTCTAAATACCAACATTTTTCTGAAAGTATGATAGCTTCTGAATATTAGGTCGAGTAACTTCTAAAGCAGTTTTTTTTCCAAACTACACTCGGCAGAACACTAGTTCTAAAATGTCTCTCAAAAGAGGAGTACAATACATTTGGGAAATATTGCATACCTTATCCCTTCTCATGAATATTTATGATCAGTATATTAAAGGCTCTGATAAGTCCTATAATAAAGAAATTAGTTTAACTTGATTTAAACTAAGCTCATTTGAAGCCAGATCCTCTTCTCTGTGTAGAATTAATTACAACTCCTTTGTAGAATCCAGAAACCCTGGTGGCATAGTGGTTAAGAGCTACGGCTACTAACCAAAAGGTCGGCAGTTTGAATCCACCAGGTGCTCCCTGGAAACCCTATGGGGCAGTTCTACCCTGTCCTATAGGGTTGCTATGAGTCAGAATCGACTTGACGGCAATGGGTTTGGTTTTTGTAGAATCCTGTTTTGGAAATGCAGAGAGATGTTCTTTAATGTGGGGTGATGTCTCCATGGGGTCCTCACAGCCAAGGCAGCCACACTCCCTGTGATGGTGACTGCCATGTGTTTGCCAAACTCCATTTCCATTTCCCCTTGGGCACACAGCTATACTACATTTCCCAGCCTCCCTTGCAAGCGAGTGGGCTATGTGACTGAGTTTTGGCCAATGGGATGTGGGTGAGAGTGAGTGTACCACTTCCATGGCCCATACAAACCTACTACACAGTCCTCTGAGCACTCGCTCTTTCCCCTTCTGACCATGTGGAGAGGACTCCAAGGACCTGGGGAGGGCAGAGCCACAAGACAGAAGGAGTCTGGGCTTCCTGAGTCTCCCCTTGGACAAGGATCATCCAGTAGAGCTGCCCAGTGAGGGAACCATTGTTGGGCCACTGAGGGAGTGAGAAATACATTTGCACTTTGTTAAACCATTGCCATTCTGGGGTTGTTGTTATAACAGCCGCCTACCCTGACTCATACAGGATTTGAGTGACAACAGGCCCCAGTGTGAAGGAGGGAGGGAGGGAGAGAGGAAGAAAGGGAAGAGCTCAACATCTGTGAGGCCTCTGCCATTCGCCAGGCACCGTGAGAAGCACCTGACACCCATTACCTCATTTAATCCTCACAACAACCTTGACGCATGAGGGACAATGTTTCCTCCATGTGGACAGGGAAACTAGTCTCAGAGAGGGGGAGTGACTTGTTCCAGCACAGCTGAGAGAAGATGCTAGCCTTGTTACTGTGAGTCAAGACTCGTAACCATGCTGGGCTGGTCAGACCCCTTCAAAGCAAGCGTCTTATTGAAGGCCCTTCATGAGGAATCTGTTTCATGCCCAGGTGAGCTCACCTGCAAATACAGGTGGACCTGCTGTTTGGCGTCTTATGAACAGAGCTTAACAGGCCTAACCAGAAGAATGAACTTGATCTCTTGGGTTCAGCTCTTTCAAAAAGTAAAGATTAAAAACACACAACCTCATACAAATGACCTTGATTTCAATTTTTAGGCACACCTGTCTTCCATAAACCCCCACAGTCACCCTTCAAACTTCAAACGTCAGTGTTTTTATGGACATGCAAAAGTCAAACAGCTGTGAGATCATCTAGAGTGGGAGTGACCAGCTGTCCCAGCTTGCCCGGGACTGAGACGATTCTCTGGATGTAAGACATTCGGTGCTAAAACTGGGACGGTCCCAGGCAAACCAGGACAAGTTGGTCACCCTAGCTGGTAGACATGGTCCTACGTCCCCTAGAGCAGGCCCCAAAGGGACAGGAGGGCCCTGAGCAGCCAGGAGGGGCCGAAGGCAGTCAGATCCAAGACAGTGAAAGACAAGATGGTTGACTTTTTTTTTTGTCCATAAATGCAAAGGGCAAAATAAACACCGAAATTCCCATTTACAACTTCAACCTGCCAACAAAAAGTGACAGGGGCAAGAATTAAATCCCTGCCCCAAAGGGAAAGGTAGCCACTGGCAACAGGGATGGAGAAAGGCAAGAGGTGTCAAATTCTCCTGGATCTGGATTTCATGTTAATTAGCACGAGAGAGAGGGAGGAGGAGAGAGAGAGAGAGAGAGAGAGGGAAGAGAGAGAGAGAGAGAGGGGGAGAGAGAGA
>NW_004443981.1:7851991-7925617 GCF_000243295.1 Trichechus manatus latirostris
TGCCTACGCTGAAGCCCACCCAGGGGAGTGGGCTCTGCCAACTCGACAAATGGCAACACTTCACACGCCGATGGTTCCTTTTTGAGATGCACTCATTTGAAAACAAACAAAAATTATATACATAAACCGGGCAAATGTACACAAGTGTGTATGTATGTGTGTGCATGCATGTGCACACATACACACACACAAACACAGACCTCTCCAGTATGTGGTTCACCTTCAACCCTCTTCAATGAAATTTAGTCACTAGGGTATTGAAGCCCTGGTGGTGCAGTGGTTAACAGCTCGGCTGCTAACCAAGAGGTCAGTAGTTCAAATCCACCAGCTGCTCCCTGGAAACCCTATGGGGCAGTTCTACTCTGTCCTACGTCACTATGAGTAGGAATTGACTTGACAGCAACGGGTACAGTATTGGAGGAAGTTTTATCATCATACCAGTACCAGTTCCATTCCAACTCATGACAACTCCCTGCGTGTCAGAGAAGAACTGTGCTCCATAGGGTTTTCAATGGCTGACTTTTTGGAAGTAGATCAGCCAGGCCTTTCTTCCGAGATGCCTCTTGGTAGACTCGAACCTCCAACTTTTTGGTTAGCAGCTGAGTGTGTTAACCATTTGCACCACCCAGGGACTCCTTATCATTACAAGGTCTCCCTAATGCCATAGCACCAATGGTTCAAACCTCAAAGACTCCACTTAGTTACTGAGGTCAAGGTTGGATTATTGTCATTGTAGAAACTGCAGAATTGCAAATTACAGTTCTGTAATCTTAACGAACTCACTTAGACTGGATCTGTGATTCTCAAGCCTGGCTGCATGTGACAGTCACCTGCGGAAATTCAAAAAATAGAGATACCTGGGCTCCACTCCAGCCTAATTGAATCTGAATCTCAGGGGTTAGGGGGCGTGGACATCTGTGTTTTTAAAGCTCCGCAGAGATTTGGATACGGAGCAAGGGCTGAGAATCACTGCTCTGACCAAACTTTCTCTGTCAAGGGTCAGAGAGTAAATGTTCTAGGCTTTCCAGGCCACATGGTCTCTGTTGCAACTACTAGACTCTGCCATTGTTGTGGAAAAGCAGTCACAGATAATATGTAAACAAATGGGCGTGATTATGTTCCAATAAAACTTTATTTATAAAAACAGGCAGTGGGCCATAGTTTGCCAACTCCTCCTTTACACTCCACAAACCCCACTGCCCAATTTAAGTAGCCATTTTAGGTCTTACTTGTGGACATAGTCCTCACAGCCTAACTTTTAAATTCTGTTTCCAGCACCGGGAGCACAGATTTGTTTGCATTCTGCTTACTGTTACATTGTTGTTGGGTGCTGTTGAGCTGATTTTCGACTCATAGTGACCTCATGTTTCCAGAGTAGAACTGCCCCATAGGGTTTTCTTGGTTGTAATCTTTAAGAAGCAGATCTCCAGGTCTTTCTTCCGCAGAGCTGCGGGTGGCTTTGAGCCACCAACATTTTGGTTAGCAGCTGAGCACTTAAACATTAAGCCACCAGTGCTCCTTGCTTACTGTTACAAGCAAATCAAGCAGCAGTGGCGAGATGGATGGGGTGAGGGAGGTGCATGGAAAATAAAAGAAGCAGAAAAACTGGGCATTCGGTATCTGCAAGCCAGATTGAACCCCACTTGGGTTTTCTCTTCCTCTCGTCAAAACCAGTAAAAAAAAAAAAAAAAAAAAAGAATCACATTGGGCAACCAGACTTTTAAATAATTCTTGCCTTTGCTTTTCTTCTTCAACAATTTTTTTCTTCAAATCAAGTTAAGTCTATCACTAATTCCTCTCCCTCTGCCCTGCCCCCACTCCCTACTAAAATATTCCCTTTTTCTAAACAATCGAAAAGATCATGGGGAAGAAAAACAACCCAAAGCAATCGTCCTTGATGTTTTTTTTCTTCTTTGAGTAAAGTTTAAATAGAAACAGTTTTAAAAAAATCAGAGACGGCTCCTTCTAGGTAAGATTTCTTTAGTAGATCAATTTTTTTTCAAAGGGAGTAGTCTTCACCCCATATTCTTAGCACCACAAGGAACCCAGAATCCTCCTGCCCATCAGAGCGTTCAGCAATCCGGCTTTTTGGTTGACTGCTGTTGTTAGCTGACATTGAGTCGGCCTCTGACTTGTGGGGACCCCATGCACAATGGAACAAAAACACTGCCTGGTCCTGTGCCATCCCCATGACTGGCTGAAGACTGGACCATTGTGATCCATAGGGTTTTCACTGGCTGATATTCAAAAGTAGATCAGCAGACCTTTCTTCCTAGTCCATCTCAGTCTGGAAACCTGTTCAGCATCCTAGCAACACACAAGCTCCAGTGACAGATGGATGGTGGCTGCACAGGAGGTACACTGGCTGGGAACCGAACCAGGATCTCCCACATGGAAGATGAGAATTCTACCACTGGACAACCACTGTCCCCTTTCTGGTTGAAGAAACCATTAAAGAAGGTTATTGGGGATGGCTTCCCATTCAACACTGCCTCAGGTTATCACCCAGAGTCTACTTAAATGCCTCCTTGGACGAGGTGCTCAGTACCTCTCTAGATGGGCAGCTCTGATGGCTAGCTTCCTGATAGCAAATGAAACCTGTCATCCTGTAGTTGGTCCCCATTTTACCCACTGAGCTCTCTCCTCTTCTACAATACAGGCTTTCAGACAGTAGGGGGCTGATTTTGGATGCCCTAGGAGACTTCTCTTCTCTGGCCAAACATGTTCAGTTCCTTCAAATCTTAACACTGTAGAGAAAAACTAAAAACACACAGAAACATTCTTCGTCAGGTGGTTCTGACTGGGAAGCCTCAGTAAGTGTTTTTCAGGCTGGTGAAGCCTCTGGTGAGCTGGAAGAAGGTTCTGTTGCTTCTCTTGACAGACTCACCATAATTCCTCCCTCCAGATATGCTATGCCAATTATCCCTTGTCACAGGCTTGTTAGGGGTGAAGTTTTTACTTATTCACATAGGTGATAAAAGCACACTGGTACTTAAACAAGAGGGATATGTCATATCTCTAACAGATTCCTGGCCAGGTTCTTCTACAAAGGGGCAGGGGCTGATGAGAATATTGTTTTCCCCTTCAAGGCAGCGGGAAGCTCATCACAGGTTGTACATCCTTTATCGTGTTGCCGTCTGGAAACTCATTAACATTCTTGAGGTCCAACTTCCACAAACGTGTGGGACTGTGGCCCATAGAAGCCCTGATGTGCAGTGGTTAAGCATTCAGCTGCTAACTAAAAGGTCGGCAGTTCAAATCCACCAGCTGCTCCTTGGAAACCTTAAGGGGCAGTTCTACTCTGTCATATAGGGCCACTATGAGTCCAAATTGACTCAACGGTAATGGGTTTTTCTCGGTATTAATTTTCCCCTGGACTGCAATTTTTATAAAAATATTTTTCCTTCATATATGTTATTTTATTTATACACTTTTTATTTTATGGACCATGTAAGCCACCTCAAATATTTTTGTCTACTAACACAGGGTATAAACAATGAACGAACTAATGCATGAACGACACCCTAAGTAAATACAAAGTGTCTTGTACCTTTGTACCCCCATGGTGGTGCATAAGTACAAGTGTTTGTTGGATGGATGGAGGGATGGATGGAGGGAGGGATGGATGGATGGACGCATGGACTGGTGGATGGATGGATGCATGCATGGATGGATAGACAAATGAATGAATGAATGGAAACCCATCCATCAGTCCACTCTTTGCATCTGGCCCCCGTTGCCCATGCCCATGATGGTGCTCCCTTTCCTCAAGTATCTGACAGAGCCTGACTCACTTCCTTTCCAGCTGTGGTCTTCACTATTGATCAATCTGTAAATCTAACCTCACCAGTGTGGCTCTAGGCACAAAAATTAGATCTTCTCACTCGTTGTCCCTGGCCCCTGCTCACAGGACTGCTTGGCTGTAATGTGAATCACAACCCCAGGCGGGACTGAGGGGATGGAACCGAGAAAGTCCTCATGAAGATGCTCCGAATCAGTATGAGGCATGGAGTGTTCTGGGGTGTGCTGCCCAAAGGGCTTGTGAACCTCCATCTTGCTAGGATGTATCACTCTGGCTCCGGACACATCAGCGGGAGTCCATCTGGAACCAAGGTCCTCACATGGGACTGTTCAGGGCACCGAGTCACCAGGAAGGGATTTCTCCCAAGCCAGGATTTTCCATACCTAGGTGCAGTACCGTCCCGTTGCTGTTGAGTCAATTCTGACTCACAGCGACTCTAGAGGACAGGGTAGAACTGCCCCATAGGGTTTCCAAAGCTGTAAATCTTTCCAGAAGCAGACTGCCACATCTTTCTCCCGCAGAGCGGCTGGTGGGTTTGAACTGTTGACCTTTCAGATAGCAGCCAAGCACTTTAACCACTAAGCCACCACGGCTCCTCAGGTGCAGTACAAAGAAGACAAATCAGGGAGGCTCACCAACACCACCTGCACAA
The DNA here is from genome assembly GCF_000243295.1 of Trichechus manatus latirostris. Taxonomy (NCBI): domain Eukaryota; kingdom Metazoa; phylum Chordata; class Mammalia; order Sirenia; family Trichechidae; genus Trichechus; species Trichechus manatus. Next base: position 7,856,446 of record NW_004443981.1, read on the forward strand.
AGCACCCCCACTGTGCCCCGCCTGACCCGTGCTCAGACGCTGTGGCACTTGGCTGAAATGAATGGCCACTTAAAGACTGTGTCTGACTGCCTCTCCGGAACGGCACCACTGTGCATGAAGTAACTGTCCTGATTCCAAGAGGTTCTGGCTGGTTGGTGCTGGTGCTGAAGCTGCCAGGTGTCTCAGGCCCACTATCTGCCCTTCACTGCACAGGTGTCACTCCTTTCTCCCACCTGGCGACCCTAGGAGACAGGGGATATCATTGTGGCGTGCACCCCTGAGTGGCCTGCCCAGCACCCCTGAGTGGCCCCCTTTTATGGAGATGCTATCCCTTGGGGGCTGATCCACCTGGTAAGGTCAGTGGACACCTGGCAGTCACAACACAGCCACTGGATCAGGGTGGGGTTTGGATCCCTTCCTTGGGACTTTAAGGAGCACTGGTGGCACAGTGGAGCCCTAGTGGCACAGTGGTTAAGAGCTCGGCTGCTAACCAAAAGGTCGGCAGTTTGAACCCACCAGCCGCTCCGTGAGAGAAAACATCTGGAGATCTGCTCATGTAAAGATTTCAGCCTATGAAACCCTACAGGGCTGTTCTACTCTGTCACATGGGGTCGCTATGAGTCAGAATCGACTCAACAGCACAGAACAACAACTTGGGACTTTAGAAGGGGACTATGTTTCCAAGTCCACCTGGTTGGGCGTCTGAACAGAGGAGGTACTGAGGAGGCCATCTGCCGCCATGTTGACTGAGAGCAAAGAGACCAATCCGGAAGAGAGACACAGAGGTGAGAGATGGGAAGAGGAGAGAGAGAAAGCGTGCCAAGGACAGCCCTGCTGCACCCCTGCTCTTGGGTTCAGTGGGACCCCCATACCCTTAAAGTAAATCTGACTTTTAGTGGGTTTCTGTTGGTTACTATTAAAAGCATCTTAACTCATTTTTTCAACAAGTAAACTGTAAGTGAAAAAAAGAGAAGGAAGGATCTCTTGAGACAGATTTCAGATTGAGAGGGGTGAGAGGCATGCCAGCTGATCGCAATGTATGGCCCTTATTTAGATTCTGACTCAACGAACTATTTTATGGCCCTTATTTAGATTCTGACTCAGCAAACTATTTTAAAAAATTAAGTAAGTATGTTCTAAAAATTTGAAGATGTAGCTTAAATAAAATCCTAAATAATATAAAATGCCAAAATTAGGGCAAGGAGAAACAGAAATTTAAATAAACCAGTAAACGTTAAAAACGACAAAATAAATAGCCAGTGGCCATTGAGTCAATTCCAAATCATGGTGACCCTGGGTGGTGCAAATGGTTAACACACTCGGCTGCTAACTGAAAGGTTAGATGTTCGTGTCTACCCAGAGGTGCCTCAGAAGAAAGGCCTGGTGGTCTACTTCCAAAAAAATCACCCACTGAAAACCCTACGGAGCACAGTTCTACTCTGCCACATGTGGGGTCGCCAAAAACAACAATGAAGAGTCCTTAATTCGAACATTTCTGATCCTCACTTTATAGGTGAGCTTAACCGAGGCAAGGGGAGCGAGGTCATCTACCTGCTAAGTGACGGAAGCAGGTTTCAAAGGCCTGGCCCCAAAGCCCGTGTCCTTAACAACACTGCCTCCTACCTAGACCTTGCCTGGGACGACAGACATCGCTCACGGCTCTGCTCCCAGACTTCCCAGGAAACCAGGACGGAAGACATTAGCAGAACTATTCTAAGTGCTTCCAATTTAGGTCACCAACCCCTGCAATGCTGCCTGCCCCCTTGGCGGGTCCCTCCACAGGGCTGCAGATGGCTGCACAATTTCAAAGACGTTCAGTCACTTCCTCTCCATACTGCAGCTCCTGCAAGGAGTTACCTTCAAAAAACCTATCTTCAAAGTCCCAAAGATACAAAGGACTTCCTCGTGGGGAGCAGGCCTGAAAGTGAGGAAAGCTGGGGCAAGGGGAGATGGCTTTTTATGCTAAACCCATCTATATATTTTATTTTTTAACCACATGCATGTATTTGACAGAAATCTTAATTTTTTTTTTTAATTGCAATGCGCTCAACCCTTTGCAAGGTGCAATATTTCTGATCTTTTGTCCTCAATAATCAGGGGAAACATCTCACAAAGGTTCTATTTGAAAATTAATAAACAAAAAAAAACCCCAAAAAACAAAAAAAATCCCGTTGCCGTCAAGTTGATTCCAACTCATAGCGACCCTACAGGACCGAGTAGAACCGCCCCACAGGGTTTCCAATGAGCGGCTGGTGGATCCGAACTGTCGAACTTTTGGTTAGCAGGAAAGCTCTTAACCACTGCACCACCAGGGCTCCAGAAAATTAATAGGTATCTATAATATATACAAAGGGAAAAAGTCACATGGATTAAATTATTCCAAGGCAACTACTATTTCCTTTCAATCTTTCTTCTATATGTATATACATATATGTGTTTGTGTATATATACGTATATATGTACATATACATATATATTGTTTCTTTGTTTTAACTTAATTTATTGTACATGCAATTTGGAATTCTATGTGATGGACATTGTCTAATATCTCCTTACCTCTTCTGAATAGAAACAGTTGTTGTTATTACTATTATTTATCTTGTTTCTTCTCCACCATTGTATATCGGCCGTACTGGTATATTGTTGGGGGGCAAATAACTTGTCTTTTAGTTTATAGGGCATCTCCCCAAAATCCATATTCAAACCACAGCCCTTTGCAAGCCTGGACTTTGAGCCCCAGCTGCGACCACAGAAGGAAACGTTGCAGCTTTCTCCCTTAAGGAGAAGGTGAATGAGTTCTGAGTAGGGAAGAAGGGTATTATGGATGTTGGGTAGCTAATGGGGTGTACTGTGGCGGACACTTCTGGCTGCCTCTTCAACATCATTTTCCCCTTAACTGACAGAATCCCAATATTGAGTCAGCAGTCTGCCTAGTTGAAAATGATCGCTTCCCAGCCTGCCTTGAAGTTAGGGGTAGTCATATGACAAAGTTTGGTCAATGAAGTGGAAGTTAGGGGGTGAGGTTTCCAAGAATGCTCTTAAAAAAGACTGGTGTTTGCCCCTTTTCCTTTTCTGCCTTCCTGGGATGGAGCTATGAAACAGAAAACACAGCAGTCACTGGTCTCCCGATGGCCCTGCTGGTCACAGAACTGGCCCCACGCTGCCTCTCTCCAAGCCTCCCATTGTAGGAGACAAACAGATCCTCTTTCATGAAATCACTGTAAGTCGGGTTTATCTTACTTGCAGCTGAACACAATCCTAACATATCTCTTCTCATCATTATAAACCCATCATTTATGACGGCTGAACAGAACGCTCACCCAACCACACACCCTTACTGTTGGATATTTAGACTAGTTCCTTTTTCTGTTTGTTTTTGCTGTTATAAATACTTCAGTAATAGACATTTTTGTGTGTGTCTGCATAAACACCCGTGGGCCATTTCAAAGCACTTTACAAACTGCAAAACTCTTTCATCTCCATTATCTCATTAAGCAAGGAGAGAATAATTCAAGATAGGACGGCTCAGCAGCCAAACTCTAGGGGCCAGGCTTTCTGTGGGACCTTCCCCCTCTTCTGTGTTCCCCACAACATCTCAGTTCTGCTCAAAGAGCCACCCAACTTCAGGAAATATTGGCAGCTGAGTCGAAAGTGGGAAATGGAAGAATTACAAGCTCCAACGAGCTAAGGAGCGTGCCCCCCAGGTTCTAGAACCCTGCAGACTAACCATTGGAGGTCACTCTGTGAAGACAGGAAGCTCGTCTCTAACCCCAGGGCACAAGGAATGAACAAATGCAAGAGATTAAGGCCTAAGCAAGGGCCTATAAATACTGCTTATTGCCTGGGGCCTCTGAACAACATGGGTGGATTGGACAGAAGGCTGAGAGACGATGAGCCAAGTGTGCGTGTGTGTGTGTGTGTGTGTGTGTGTGTGTGTGTGTGTGTGTGTGTTGGGGGGGTGCTGAAGGGTCAAAGACAATGTCCATCATGGGGGGATTGGACAGAAGGCTGAGAGACGATGAGCCAAGTGTGTGTGTGTGTGTGTGTGTGTGTGTGTGTGTGTGTGTGTGTGTGTGTGTTGGGGGGGTGCTGAAGGGTCAGAGACAATGTCCACCTTGTTAGTTCTTAAACGATGATGATACAACCACCACCCACCATCTTGCATTCTGAAGAAGCTTTGTGCCTTGTGCTCTATGTTAGTTTTGTGGACAGGATCCAATCAAGCTTCTGGAAGGTGAATCCCATCAACCAATTCTACAAAGTCAGAAGGACAGTACAAAGGGACTAGCCTCCTACTCAAACAGTCTTCACACTCTTTAAAAACACATTGGTTCCCAACTTGCCCAATTCTGAATGTCTTAAACATGAGACACTGAACTCATTGAACAACGAGTACCTGGTGTTCAAATCACAGAGGTCATTTACTACCTGATTGTGGAAATGATGTTTATTCAGCAAGTGTTGCCCCTTTGCTGGGCACTTGTGGATATGATTCTCCCCATTTTACAGATGAGGAGACTGAGGTTCAGAGAGGTGAGTAAATTCAGCGCCCAGATCATACAGGAAACGGGAATTCTAAACGTCCTTGGCAAATGTGCTCTGATTCCCAGGGTAAGCAGTGTCACAGAGAGAGCTGCTGGGTCTTTGGTGGGGAATCGCCCCCTCCCGGAGCCCAGCATTCCATCGCTTCTTTCATAAGGAGCAGCTGGAACTCTTCCGGGCCCTGGTGCTTTTCCGAGACACTTTCCTTCGCTTTTGCTGATTCTCATAGCAGCAGGCCTAGGTTCTAACCTCGGGCCCAAGGGCCAGAGCCAGGCCTTGATCTCTTCAGGGAGAGAGCACTTTATATCCTGGAGCTCTGCAGAGGAAAAGGCTTAGGGAGGTAAAGCCTGACTTGATTGAAAAATAACTTCCCTCCAGGCGGCTTCTGGCTTTGTGCCTCTTCCTTCCAGCCCTGGCTGCGTCTGGCCCCAAGACCAGGGACTCAAGGTGGTCCTTCCTTTTCCTAGTGGCCAGCAATTACCAACGGTGTGCCAGGGGTGTGAGCAAGCCATCTGAAGTAGGGCAGCAACTTATTAATGTTTTTAAAAGAGAAAAAACCAAAGCAGCAAACCGCAAGGGGTCAAGGGCATGCATTCTGGAGCCAGGCTGCCTGGGCACCACGACGTACTCGCTCTGTGATGCTGGGCAAGTGGCTTCCCCTCTCTGTGCCTCACTGCTCTCATCTGTAAAGTGGGCATCATAACAGTCTGCAGCATCGCAGGGCTGCCGTGCAGACGAAACAGAGCTGGGGTTTATAAAGAGCTTGGAGCCTGGTGCATGGCATGAGAGGAGAGCTGACGGCCCCAGCCCTGGGTCTGAATGATCAGGTTTACACGCAACAGACCACTCCGAGCCAGTTCCCACCATTGCTTCTTCACACTTCCCTAACACAAACTCTCCTGAGGAGCCCACTGGGACCTTCAACCTCCCAAATTGGAAAGGAGAAGAGGACAGAGGAAAAGAGGCCAGAAATGTACTCCTGTGGCCAAGTATGAGCTATGCATGCCTCGGTTTACACATCCGTAAAATGGGCCCCACGGCACATTTCTCTCCAGGTTGTGACTTGCCCAAGGCCTCACAGCTAGGGAGCAAGAGCCCAGGATTCAACCCCAGGCCTACCACTTTCCGCATAGCCTATAATCCCTGCTGACAGCAACCTGGGGTAAGAGAGTCCCATCCTTGGAAGAGGTCTCATTCCTGTGGAAAATGTCACTGTGGCCATTTCAGTCATCATGGTTACAAATATGGATCAAGTCTCACCTCCATGCTCTCTGGCAGGATGTTGACGGTGCACCTAAGATTGCAGGGCTGTAAGAATCACCTGGGATGCTTCTTAATACAGCTTCCTGGGCCCGGCCACAGGCAGACTGGATCCAAAAGCCAACTGGAGAAGCCTGGGAATCTGTATGCTTAACATCCCATCCCAGGTTGAGTCTTGCACATGGGCAGATTTGGGAACTGCTGCCGAGGTGGAAAGGGCCTGAGTTCCCCTCACGGCAGCACTGCTTTTTGGCTGTAGGAACTATTGGGCAAGTCTCGGGTCCTGGCTCTTTGTTTCCCCATCTATGCAATGGGGTGATGACACCATCCTTTCTCACTCACAGTGCGGCTGAGAGGATGAATGTGCTTGGTGACAGGCCCAGCATCCTGACCCAGGTGCCACAGCCACCCCTGACGAGTAGTAGGTACAGCACTTGGCAGGTGCAGCCAGTTGTGCTAGAAAGCTTGTTGGAAAACACAAATGGGTCCCGATGCAACTGGTTTGTTAAGAAACAATTTACGCATGATGGGAATTCTGTGCTTGCTTGTGTGCAGTTTTGTTCACGAGTTACAGACAGATGTACACCTAGATGTTCACAGAAAGCTGCATACGAGTGAACTGAGCCATGTAGGATTACACCACATGCACACACACACATACACACACTCACAAGCGCACACACACGTCCTCAAACATCAAGCAGCTATCCTGGTCCACCAGGTGTGTTAGCAGCCACACCCACCACATCTACGATAAAACTTTCCCTCCGATTCTGGATGCCCCTCCTTCCACCACTTCATAAAAGCACACAAGCTACAACCCTCCCGATACGCACATCCACAAGCAAGCTGCAAGCCCTTTTCAAAGTAAAACACCACATCTATTGTAATATTTATGTATTTATTTTCACTCAACACGTGTGAAACTGGGCTACCATTTCTATCAGTTCCCATCTTTATGTGTCACGGACAAAGTTTTTGAGTGCTGCCCCTAACCCCATTTTTTCCCTCCCTCACGTTTTTCTTTTATTGCATGATTTTGCAGACTGCGGTGATTTTTCAGAGCACATGGGCTGTGTTATCACAGAAATGCATGTTCTAAGCCCCTCATCTAAACTGATTCTTTTAATCCTCACGGTCATCCCTTTAACGCTACAAGGTAGACACTATTACTATCCCCATTTTACAAACAAGGAAACTGAAGCACAGAGCAGTGAAGTAACTTGTCTACAGCCACACAGCTGGAAGCAGGCAGAACTGTAATTCGAGCCCAGGAGGTCAGGTTTCAGAGTCCTGATTCTTAACCACCGGGATACATAGCCCCTCACTGAAGGGGGCAGAACACACCTTCACACTTTCCTCCCCACAGAACCCTCCACCTGAGTCCCTGCGACCCACCCCTCTGTACCCCACAAGGAAGGACTCCACAGTGCTCCTGGCATTCTTTTAAACCCAATTCTAGTCACAAAAGAGCACAATCTGACCACCTTCGTGAATGTTTAACGGGAAGGAATGCGGCTGGTTTATCCAGGCTACGAAAGTGTAACTCCTAGGAGCCTCATGGCGGAGCAGATAACTGCAGCGTTTAACACTTGGGAACAGTTTTTGCTACTGACACATTTGGCTCCCTGTGAACAGGTCGACTTCCTAGAATACCTCCCACGGCTGCTGTGTCCACAGGAGGGCATCTGCTGCGTGCTTGCTGAGTCTTCACGGGAGGCCAAAACATCTCTCTTCACCATCACCTCTTAAATATTCACGCAACTATCTGGACAAGACATTCAAATGACCAGCGAGAAGACCAGGTGGCTCCCAAGCAAACCAAAAACCAAACCCGCTGCCGTCGAGGACTCACGGCAACCCCTGTGTGTCAGAGTAGAACTGCACTCTGTAAGGAGCACCAGGCCTTTCTTCCTTGGTGTTGCTGGTGGATTCAAACCCCAACCTTTTGTTAGTAGCCGAGTGCATAGCTGTTGGTGCCACTCAAGCACCTGGCTTCTGGGTAGAGGCTCCTTCGTTTATTCATTTTAAAAAGACAGAGAACAACATGCTGGGCACAGGCCATGTGTCTCTACGGGAATGGCAGAAGAACTGCCGAACACAGGGTCCCAGGCCACATCTTGTCGGAAAACACACAAAGGAAGAAGTGAGGATCGTGGAGGAGGCACTCTACAGGCCCAACCAGCCATGAGCCTCAGGAGCTTCCCGGGAGGGGGCGGCCTTGGAGCAGACATGCGTGGGATCTCTGCAGATGGGGAAGCGGAAGACAGGGCACGTGGAGCAGTGGGAGCAATAAGAGCAAAGGCTGTGAGGGTGTCTACTAAAGAATGGAACGTTCTGAGACTCATAAGCCAAGCTACTTGTTGTTGCTGTTGGGTGTCATCAAGTCAATTTCAACTCCTAGTGACCCCATGGGACGGAGTAGAACTGCCCCACAGGATTTTCCTAGGCTATAACCTTTATGGGAACAGATTGCCAGGACTTTCTCCTGCAGAGCCACGGGTGGGTTTGAACCTCCAACCTTTCAGTTAGCAGCACAGCACTTAACCAGTGCACCACCAGGGCTCCTGGGGAGGGGGAAAAACAAACAAACCCGTTGACACCAACTCATGGCGACCCCACGTGTTAGAATAGAACTGCTCTCATAGGGTTTTCAGTGACTGGTTTTTCAGAAACAGATCACCAGGCCTTTCTTCCAAGATGCCTCTGAATGGATTCAAACCACTACTGTTCAGTTAGTAGCCAAGCGCTTAACCATTTGCGCCACCCAGGGAGGGAGGGGGGCTTAAACAGGCGGCGGAGGGGGGGTACTATGGTTGAGAGGACCCTTGAATGCTACCCAAGGGCTTCCTTTGGACCAGACATACAACAAGACCATTCTGCATATGGATCCACTAAATTACAATGTGTGATCTTTCATCCAAGACTGAAGTTTACACTAGTAAGTGTTCCAGAAGTAAACCAAAGGCAATGGCCAGAGTAACGCAGATGATTTATACTTTGTTCATCCAACTAAACAAGTGCTGAGTACCTGCTAACTGTCAGTGGCGTCTAGACGAGGGACTATTTGTTGCTGCTTTTAATCACTTTCCTTCTTTATTGTCTACAAATAATAGATTTTAACGTCGTTCTCTTGGAAGTGAAAGATGTCAGCTGTCAGTGAAGGTGTCCATTCACTGACATAGACTCAACAGGAGCCATTTAAAATGTTTTGGTAATAGAATAACCATGCACTTAAATGTTAAAAAAAAAAAATAACCTGCACCTCATTAATTCAAATTAATCTTCTCTCTCAATTAACCTGAATTACTTAAGGGAATGTCGGAACAGGAGCTAACATTTCTGGAGCCAGAGAGTCGGCCAGAGGCGCTCATGAACACAATCTTGTTTAACTTTAATGATGGTGTGTTCAAACTCCCTGTTTTGGAGACCAGCTCCTTGCTCCTATGTCCCTGCCACGTGGCTACCAGGGGCTCTGAGCTGCCGAGCTCTAGCATGACTGCAATCCTAGGCTGTGAACCCACCACATCCCAGTACCCTGCCCTTCCGTCACAGATTGGCTTGGACACTGGTTAAACACGAGGCACAAGGTGGGCCAGTGAGCTACTTCCCTGTGAGCTCTGGACTCAGGACTAGGAAGCGAGGGAGCTAATGGCGGCCATGTTTGACTCAGTAGAGAAAGCAGGTCTACAGAGTAAGAGAGAATTAGACAAAACGCGAAGGCAGCAGAGATGACCGGAATGAAGGAGCTGGGACATCTGAGGCCCTGGATTCCTCTACTCCTGAAGCTCAGCTGCACCCCTGCCCTGTCCGTGGCCTGTTTGGCATCTTTTCTTAAAGTCCCTAAGCAGACTGATTCACCTTTGTGCTTTGGCTAGCTCCAGCTTCTGTCACTCACCACCAGAAGTCTTAACTAACACAGGCAGTCATTATGGTCCCCATCTCACCACTAAAGAAACTGAGGCTTGGGGCACTTGCTCAAGGTCATGCTGCTAGGAAGTTTCAGAACTAGAATTCTAACCTAGAATTGCTATTTTCAACACCATCTTTGGATGTATGCAAAAGAAAGAACAGTCTCCCCAACATCATCAGCCTTTCTGAGAGACAAAAAGGATCTCCCTGGAGTTAAGGATGGAAAGGCCTCCTCCCATCAAGCACCTCCCATCTCCAACCACCCCCAAAGGAGCAAAGAGCCGAGGGGACAGCCCTCTCTCTCCCAGCTGCTGTTGGGTGGTTGCATGGGACCTGCAGGGCCTATGGAGATGGGCAGAAGGTGGCTCCTCTTCCAGCTCCGCCACCCAGCTGTGTGGCCGGGGGCAAACTCCTTAACTTCTTTGAGATGTCCCCGTCTCACCTGAGGGGTTACTAAAGCCATACCAGTGGCCAGTGGGGTGGGGGTAGAGGTGGGAGTAAGAATTGGAAATGAGACACAAGGCAACCCCACCGCTGGCAGGCCTTCAGTGGTAGCTAGTCTTTGTGTTTTAACAATTACGAAGCCCCAAGAGTTGCACAAGTATCTCCGCCTTCTGCTAGTTCTTCCAGGAGGCCCGTTGTTTCCTTGACAACAATGTTCTAAAAGGAGTCGACATGTTTCCACCTTTCCTTCACAGACTGTTGTAAACCCGGTCAGGAGTCCGCCCAGTGGAAGGGCTGGCGCAAAGGGCCAGCCGGGTCGCTAAGCATGAGAGACCAAGAAGCTTCCGGGGATGGGCTCACCCCATGGGAAGAGGGAGTGGAAGTGTATATGGTTCACTGGATGCCTCCAAAGAGCCGAGCGTGGGGGGCGGGGTGACCCCTAGCACAGAGTGGTGCCCACATGTCAGACATGAACAACTGCTGGTTGTGTGCCAGGCTCTATGGTGCACAATGCCACCTCGGTCCAAGGAGCCTGGAATAAGGAAGGCATGAGCCAAAGGAGACAGTGCTGCTAGGAAACATTCCTGAGGAAATAGGGGGCAGTGCTGCAGCCCCCAGTAACAGAGGGCCCCGTGTGTGTGTGGGGGGGGGGATGTGTGTGTGGGGGGGTATATTTGCTATTGTGTGGCATTGTGTGGTGTCTGTGTGATATGTGTGTGAGGTATGTGCATGTGATATATGTACAGTGTATGTACACGTATGTGGTGTGTGTGGTATGTGTGAGGTGTGTGTGTGTACAGTATACGTGTGTGTGGTTGTGTGTATGTGTGCAGTGTGTGTATGTAGTGTACGTGTATGTGGTGTACGCAGTGTGTGTGTATGTGTGTGGTGTGTGGTTTGTGTGATATGGTGGTGTCGTGCGTGTGGTGTGTGTGGTATGGTTCATGCAGTATGTATGTACCGTATGTGGAGTATTATATGTTGTGTGTGTACATGTCTGGTAGAGTGGTGTGCGGTGTTTGTGTAGTGTGTGTGTATGTGGTGCAGTGTGTGGTATGTGTGTGTGGTGTATGTGTACGTACATGTGTGGTGTATGTGTGCATGTGTGTGGAGTGTGTATACGTGTGTGTGGTTTGTGTGATACGGTGGTGTGGTGTGTGTGGTGTGGTTTGTGTGGTATGTATGTTGTATATGTGATGTGTGTATGTGTGTGGTATGTGTGGTTTGCATGCTATCGTGGTATGGTGTGTATGCTGTGGTTTGTGTGGTATATATATAGTATATGTGGTGTGTATGTGCTGTGTGTGAATGCATGTGGGGTGTGTGTGTGTGGTGTGCATCTATGCGTGTATGTGGTGAAGTGTGTGGTGTGTGTATGTGCACCTGTGGTGTGTATTCAGAGGGAGTATCAACGAACAGATGACATCTCCCTTCACCTGAGGTCACAGGGATGGAGCATAGTGGGTGCGTGTTCACTGGGCTTTGATACACAGGGAAGCTGGAGGGCTTTGATGCTGGGCTGGCTCCTGGACAGTCACTGGCCCCCCACCCCAGGCCTGACCTCAGGCGCCACAGCGGAGGAAGAAATGCTGTGCGGACAAACCTTGAGGGAGCCAGAACTTGAGAGAAGATCTCTGCCCCACCTCTGCCCCGACACCTCATGGGATCTCAGGAAACATTTGGGAGGAAACACACCAGGCACAGTTCCCACAGAGCCACTGGGGGTAGGGCCAGAAAACACAGAACTGATTCTGTTTGGATCCCGTATTCATCCAGATCCAGTGGGGCTGGGCAAAGAGGCTCACCTGCACAAGTCTCACCCCCTCCTGGGCTGTGGGCCCCCCAAGGACAGGGAGGCCTTGTCCTTGCGGGCCTCCTGCTGCCTGGCACAGAGCTGGATGATTCTTCCCAACTACCCATGACTGCTGCTGAGTTCAGGAGACCCCACCACTTCTCCAGCCTCACCTTCCTTTCCTCAGCTGCCCTCACCTGACCCCCTGGGCTGCCACACAGCTTTGTAGCTGCCTAACATACCTGCTTGCCCATACCCTACCCTAGGGCCTTTGCACACACTGTTCATGCTGTCTAGAATACCCTCCCTGAGCTTCTCCACCTGTCTGTCCAATTGCCCTGGGTGCCTGCCCTCCCCCCCTAAGACGAGGAGGTGCCCCTGTACTCCCCACTATTGCAGCACTTGGCATTACAATGACATCATCACGGACTCCTACTCATAGCAGGTGTTAGCGAGCACATCTTTCATTCATTCATTGATTCTGACATTTATTAATTCATTAAAGGAATAAATTGAACTAACTAACCATATCAATGACATAAATGTTTGTGGAAAGAATCAAACCCTTATTAAATTGCCTACTAAGAGTAGGGTGGAGTCGCTGAGTGGTACAAATGGTTAATGCGCTCGGCTGCTAACCAAAAAGTTGAAGGTTCGAGTCCACCCAGAGGTGCCTTGGAAGAAAGGTCGGTGATCTACTTCTGAAAAATCAGCCCTTGAAAACTCTATGGAAACACCATAAAATACAATCATCATAATAATAAAGAAAACTCTATGGAGCACAGTTCTATTCTGACACACATGGGGTTGCATGAGTTGGAATCACCTCAACAGCAACTGTTTTTCTATGAGTAGGGTACAAATAATTATAGCAGACACATTCCCAGCCTTCAAGGAGTTTACACTATTGTCAGCCTGTGGGGAATGTGACTAATATCATGCAGTCTACATCAAGGGTCAAATCGATGGTAAACATGATGAACACATATTGTTGGGTAAGAGGGGGATGGAGATCCTCGGAGCCCAAGTGACCCCAGGAGGCTTCCTGGAGGCGGCAGCTCTGAGTAAGGTCTTGAGTGATCACAAGACCCGGTTTATCCCCATTGTCCAAATTCAATAATTAATCGCAACCCCTTTTATTCTCAAAAGTTGCAGAGTTGGTGAGGTTTTGGGCAGGGGGAACCTGTGCCTTTGCCGTGGGACCCAGCAGAACACACAATTGCTGTTGGGTAGTGTGGCTCTTCCAACTTGGCTGTCCTGTAGGTGTGCTGGCTGCTCCCCCCACCCCCATTCCATGAAGGCAGTGTGCCCCAGACGATGTCAGAACCCCCCACAGCCCACCTCCCGCCCGCAGCAAGAACCTGGAAGTCGTCACAGGCCTCTCACTGCCCGGTCCCTGCGCGCATCCATCAACGTCACTTCGAGACGAAACATGTCCTGACAGCCAGCAGGCAGCTCCCTCTCCCCAGATGCCTTTCGGGGAATTTCTCCTCCGAGTAGCAGCGTGACTCCAGGCTCAGGAGACACAGCATCAGAGGCCTGGATGACAGGCGCTGGGGCCGGGCCAGCGTCTGCGTCTGCACTCCCAAACACCCCAGGAAAGCAATCAAAACTCTCCACGTGTCCCCCCACATTGGGTGGGGTGTCGGCAACCAAATGTATCATCGGCTGTTCAAAAGCATAAAGCTACTCTCTGAGCTGGGCTCCGGGGACTCTCTTTAAGATGACATTTACTCAGAGTTCTGGACCTGCCGGATGATGGACCCAGTTTGTGACTCAGCTACCAAAACGTACCTTTTCACCAGCTGTTCTGCTCACCAGAAGACCCACCTGCCTCCCTCCACAAAAAGCAAACAAAATAAATGCATTCCAATGATCAGAAGACAGCTCAGCAAACTAGGACCTGAAGAATCATCTAGAAGAAGCAGAATCAGCCAAGAGATAGCCACTTGGCATTTATTAAATATCTAGTAAAAACAGATTGGTTAAACAACATCATGATGAATGAAAAAGAAATTGAAGTTGTCAATGATGTCGTTCTATTTGGATCAACAATCAACATCCACGGAAGCAGCAGTTGAGAAACCTAATGATGGATTGCACTGGGCAAATCTGCTACAAAAGACCTCTTTGAAGTTTAAAAAAAAAAAAATCAAAGATGTTGCTTTGATGCCTACGGTGCACCTGGCCCAAGCCATGGTCTTTTCAATCACCTCATATGCACGCGAAAGCTGGACAATGAAAAAAGAAGACAGAAGAACTGATACACTCAAACTGTGGTGTTGGTGAACGGTACTGAATATACCATGGACTTCCAGAAGGATGAACAAATCGGTTTTAGAATATAACCAGAATGTTCCTTAGAAACGAGGATGGCGGGACTTCATCTTGCTTACTTTGGACATGTCATCAGGAAAAACCAATCGCTAGCAAAGACTTCAAGTAGAGGGTCAGAGGAAATGAGGGACACCCTCAATGAGATGGATTGACGCAACGGCCACAACAGTGGACTCAAACACACCAAAGATCATGAAGATGGCGCAGGACCAGGCAGTGTTTCGTTCTGTTGTACGTAAGGTCGCCATGAGTTGGAGCTCACTCAACAGCAGCTACCAACAACAAGACTCTTGTGGCAGCGTGAGTTCAGAAAAGCAGAGGGGAGAGTACTTACTACCCATGAATCAGATCTTCTATTCACAGCAATGTGTAAATGCTCCCACCACACCAGTGTCTCACTTTTGCTTCCAAGCAGCTGGTCGGCTCACGAGGCACGAGGCATTCTTTCACGCTCAGACATAGCGCTGTTACACATTCATCTTCAGCTAGCCTGAAGGCGGAAGAAGGAGGACGGGCCTCCTGGAGACATTCTCCAGAAGCTGCTGATTTAATGAGCTGGAGTTTGAAGACAATGAGATTTTCTCTATAGCAACAGCCCCACAACAGAATCCTCTTGGCAGCTGCTCGCAGTGAACAGCCATCCCCTGGAGAAACCCGCGGTCTGGCACTGCAGGCTACTGGGGACATCGCCAATCGATGCATGACTCTGTCCCTTGCAGAGGGCACCACATCTAGTCCGCAGCTTTTGGCCAGAATGAAGCAGGAGAAAGCGAGTAGTGCTGCCGTCCTTTGATCTGGGAGCTTATGGCTGTGAATTTAAACACGTGACCTCTCTGACTGTATCAACTAAAAGCCAAACCTGTTGCCATCAAGTTGATTCCGAGTCATGGAAACCCCATGTGTGCAGAGAAGAACTGCTCCATTGAGTTTTCAAGGCTGTGACCTTTGGGAAGTAGATCGCTAGGCCTTTCTCCTGAGGTTCCTCTGGGTGGGTTCCAACAGCCAACCTTTTGGTTAGCAGTCTAGTAATCATTTGTGCCACCCAGGGACCTCTCTACTGAAAGGTGGTCAGATGGTCTGACCCAAGTCAGAGCTGAAGTGGCTTTACCTTAACTCGTGATAAACAGCGCTTTGCGTTCATATTTTGCTTTTCAGGTCTTCAAAGGGCTTAGACTTGTGATCTCATTGGATAACAGTGTGGCCTCCTGACTGGGACCTACAGGCTACTAAGCTGAGCTCCTGCCAGATTCCCCTCCTGGATCACTGTTACAGGTTTAATTGTGTCCCTCCCAAAATATGTGGAAGTCCTAACCCCAGTACCTGTGAATATGACCTTGTTTGGAAATAGGATCTTTGAAGATGTTCTCAGTTAACATGAGGTCACAGTGGAGTAGGGTGGGCCCTAATCCCATATGAGTGGTGTCCCTATAAAGAGAAGAGACACCGAGAGACAGACACAGAGGAGGACGGCCACGTGGAGACGGAGGCAGAGAGGGGAGTGATGCAGCCACAAGCCAAGGCATGCACAAAATGCCAGGAACCACCACAGAATGCCAGGGACCACATGTAGCATGCATTAGAATCTAGTGAGAGACAAGGAAGTATCCACTCCTTGAGCCTTCAGAGACAGCATGGCACAGCTGACATCTTGATTTTGGGCCCCTGGCCTCCAGAACTGTCAGAGTACAAATTTCAGTTGTTTTAAGCCATCCAGTCTGTAGTACTTCGTTACGACAGCCCTCAGACACTAAGACAATGACTAAATCTTAATGTTCCCTTGGTGACAGACACGGCTGCCTGCCCAAGGGTCTACACTCTGCCCACAGTGTAGAGACTTGCCTGGGAGGTGACTGTATCTCCCAGCCCCCTGACCTAGATGGTGGTGCGTGACAGAGTTCTGGTCAACGGAACAGGGTGGAGAGATGTGTCACTTGCCGGGCCCCACAGGACACCTCCCCATGATCCTCCTCCTTCTCTCTCTTTCGCCACCTACTGGCTGGAGGCTGGCACCTGCCCTTGTAGGTCCCAATGGACTTTGCATAAGTGAGAAATTAACTTCTACTCTGTTAAACCATTGCAATTTGGAGATTTTATCTGTTACAGCAGCTAGCATTACCTTAACACGTTTCCATTTTATGAATAAGAAAACAGAACTCAGGGAGGTAGGATAGCTTGGCCAGGGTCAGACAGCCAGAGAGGGGAAGAGCCAAGCCCAGGACTTGGGTACTCTGGTTACAGTGACCCTGAGAGGCTTCCTAGAGGAGGTGGCTTTGAGTCAGGTCTCGAGTGACCACATGACCGAGTTCACCTCCATTGTCTAAATATAATAATAAATAGCATCCCTTTTCACTCCCCAAAGTCTGAATGTGCCAAGCCACCGTCCAGTTAGTGCTGTCTTTGATGACCATCTCCATGGCATCATGGGCCAATTCAATGTCTTTAAAGTAATTCAATTAGTGGAAACAATGCTAGCTGCAGAGCCCTGGAGGTGCAGTGGTTAAGAGCTAAAAGGTGAGCAGTTTGAATCCACTAGCCGCTTGTCGGAAACCTTATCGGGCAGTTCTACTCTGTCCTATGAGTCAGAAGTGACTGGAAGGCAATGCGTTTTTTTTTCAAGGCTAGCTGCTGTAACAGATAAACCCCAAAACTTCCGTGAGGCCTGGAAATAGAATGGAGTGGAGGGAAAGCTCCAGAAGGCCTGGAGATGAATGAAGCAAAAACTCATCCACACACTCAACAAATCTCTCCTGCATACGTACTATGTGCAGGCTCTGTGCTGGGTGCCAGGAATCATGGGCATTTTAGTACAGTTAACTCCTTGGCTATTGTGAGCTCCCTGATGCCCAGGGCGACGTTCAAAGTGTAGAGCTGGGCGGCTATAGATCACTGTCCAGTTCCACAATGCACCGGCATGTGTCCTGAGTTAGTTCACACTTTACTAATTCACCAAAGAGCTGAGTCAAGCTGTGCACCAAGCCCTGTGCTAGATACTAAAGAATAAGGCAGACATGGTCCCTGGCTTCATGGAGTTTATATTCTAGTGGGAGAGAAGAAAAAGCACATTCGATCTAATGAACAAAACCACAAATTGTTCATAAAGGCTCTGAAGGGAAAACACTGGGGTTGAAGCACAGAAAATCCTACCTAGTTTACTGATTTTAATGTAATTTTTGAATAGATTCACACTCGCAATGGTTCAAAGCTCACAAAGTGGAATAAAAGGACTGCATGGCAACGAACAGCAACAACATAATAAAAGGACATGCAGCAAAAAGGACAGACGCCCCAGCCTGTCTCCAGCCACCCAGCTCCCCACCCCCAAAGCAAACAGCATTATTAGCAGTTTGTGGGCCACCTTCCAAAAATGGTAGAGACTTTTGCAAACAAATGCATATATACACTTACCCGCCCCCTATGCACACAATTTAGGGTGAGAAGGAGTCTGTCCTGCCAAGTGGGGTGGGAAAAGCACCCCAGGCAGCAGAGGGACCAGCAGGTGAAGACCCCCAGCTGGGGAAGGCACAGAGGAGGTGGAGGGGGCTTGGAGTGTCCACCACTGGCACTGCTCTGGGAAGATTCCTTCCTGCAGGTGTTGGTCCTGGAGGTGAGTCAGTGGGTCCCCCCCCCACACCCACTCCCCAGTTATCTCCTCTGCTGTTCACCCCCACCCTGGAGGAGCCCCACGTGCTTATCAGCCAGGAGGAGGCTTTTAGGAGAGCACAGTTCACTGATCACTAGGCTCCACCCACAGCAACGTCTACCCGGCAACCCGATGCTGAGGCTGGCTGGCCCGTAACACATAATATCCAACACAGCCAGGCATGGTCAGCAGAGGCCCGAAAGGCCCCGCGGTGTCTGTGATGGATCTGTTACAATCTCACGCTGATTCTGCACGCCCTGCAGTCCATGGCTGCGTCCAGGGGCCTTAAAAACAAAAAAAAACAAACCTGTTGCTGTCGAGTCGATTCCGACTCACAGCGACCCTACAGGACAGAGTAGAACTGACCCATAGGGGCTCCAAGGCTGTAATCTTTACGGAAGCCGATCACCACATCTTTCCCCCCCAGAGCAGCTGGTGGGTTTGAAGCATCGACCTTTCAGTTAGCAGCCGAGTGCCTCAACCACTGCACCACCAGTGCTCCTTCCAGGGACCTTAATAACCTTGAAAATTTCAAGCCGTGACCTGGAAGGTGGGAAGGGAAGGCGGGTAAGTGCGAGTGTATACTTGAGCCACTGTTCTATAAGCCGCTCCCTGCCCTCACCTCCCTGCTCTCCCCTCTGACTACCCACCCCGCGTCAACAGTAACAGCAGCTACAACCCCGTCACTCCTTACCGTTTGCCAGGCCTAATCCTGCACGATAAAATGACAGCTCATAATTCGCGTGGATCACCTTAGTCAGCCACCAGCAGGGCCATTTTCCCTCCAGATGAGCCTCCACTCAAAATCTCCCAGGGCCTCCGTCAGTCTGAACTCAGCTGTCCAGCTCTGAACACCCTTCACCCTCTTTGGTTGTTAAATGGAGAAAAAACAAAAACAAAACCAAGCCTGTGGCTGTGGAGTCAGTTCCGACTCATGGCGACCCCATGTGTTACAGAGTAGAACCGCGCTCCACGGGGTTTTCTTGGCGGTAATCTTTACAGAAGCAGATCGTCAGTCCTTTCTCCCGAGGCACCACTGGGTGAGTTCGAACCACCAACCTTTCGGTTAGTAGTGGAGTACTTGACCGTTTGCGCCACCCAGGGACCTACTAGAAGGAGAGCAGATCCTTTAACCATGTGGTTTGGGAGCCGTCTTACTTCCGTTTCTCTAGGTGCTCGTGGGGATGAAAGGCACAGTAAAGAGTCTTACACTTTTTCTTCCTTCTCGGTTTCATTTTTTTTTTTTTTTTGGCTCTGGCTTACCAATCGGTTTCATTTCATCCTTTACTGCAATTTTTATTTCCCTACATTTTAAGTTTTCTTCCCCACATCTGCGGTCCGGTCCTTCCCCCTGTTGTCGCTTTCTTCTGGAAATGCTGAGCCATCAGGTCTCCCTGCACCGTGTTCCTCTCTTACTCCGTCTGGCTGTTCTCTCCATTGCTCAGCTTGGCAATACCTTCGTTCTCTCTTTTCCCTCCTCCAAGCCCCCATACGCACACTTCAGTTGCTGCTGAGTTGACTCTGACTCCTGGCAACCCCATGTGTGTAACAGTAGAACTGCGCTCCATAGGGTTTTCAATGGCTGACTATTTGGAAGCAGATCACTAAGCCTTTCTTCCGAGATACCTCTGGGTAAACTCGAACCTCCAACTTTTTGGTTTAGCAGCTGAGCATGTTAACCATTTGCACCACCCGGGGACTCTGCTGAACCCCATACTGCACCCCATAACCACACTGTAGAAACTTCCCAGGACTATGAGGCATCCGTTACTGTGAAATCAGTTGGTGTTTTGACTGCTGCCCAGCAGTCGCAGACTTGCCACTAGCTGTCCTCATGTAATCATGTGGTCAACAGCAAACACGCCCTTTGGGGAGCTGCTCACCTCTCTGCCAGCATGCCAAGTCTTGCCAGGTTCCTGGGCAACTGGGTACATGTCCCTGGCCACTGGTTACGAGGGAAGTGTCCCCCTGGTACCAAGGAGCTGGCCGGACTCAGCACGCTGCCTTGTGGGGACATCCTTAAGCCCTGTGTGGCTCCTTCAAGTGGACACCCGGACTTCCTTATTCCTATGTGCATCTTGCAGTATGTTTATAAGATAGTCACTCCTTCATTCAACACTCACAGGCCCCTCCTATGGGCCGGACAGTGGTCTGGGCCCCAGGGACACAGCAGTGATGAAGCAGACAGAAGTCCCAGCCTCTGGTGCTCCCAGTCTAGCATGGGGAGGCCAATAATCAATTAGGTAGCTTCGTAAAACACCTCCTCTGTTACTTGGGGATGAGGGCTAAAGAGGGAAATAAAGCGGGAAAAGGGGAAGAAGTGTGTGTGGGGATGGGTGGAAAGCAGTCGTTACAACTTAAACCATGGTTCCCAACCGGGAAGATTTTGCCCCCAGGGCACATGGGGACATCTGGCGATGTCTGGAGACAGTTTTGGTCATCACAACTGGGGAGGGTGGTGCTACTGGAATCTAGTGGGTAGGGGCCAGCAATGCTGCTGAACATCCCACAATGCACAGGACAGCCCCCAGCAACAAAGAATTGTTCAACTCATGTCAACAGTGCCATGATTGAGATCAATCTGTGAAGCATCTCATAACATGGGTGAAACTGGAGGACATTATGCCGAGCGAAATAAGTCAATCACAAAACGACAAATATTGTATGAGACCTCTATTGTAAAAACCCACGAAAAAGTTTACACACAAAAAGAAACAATCTTTGTTGGTCATGAGGGATGGGAGGGGTCGGGGGGAGTACTAAACAGACAATAGATAAGTGGTAACTTCGGTGAAGGGTGAGACAGTACACACTAATGGAGAAGCCAGAACAACTTGTACAAGGAAAGGTCATGGAAGCTCCACAGACACATCCAAACACCCTGAGGGACTGAATTGCTGGGCAGAGGGCTGTGAGGACCATGGTCTCAGGGAACATCTAGCTCAGTTAGCATGACACAGTTTATAAAGAAAATGTTCTACATTCTACCTCGGTGAGTAGTGTCTGGGGTCTTAAAAGCCTGTGAGCAGCCATCTAAGATACTCCACTGG
The DNA here is from genome assembly GCF_000243295.1 of Trichechus manatus latirostris. NCBI lineage: Eukaryota > Metazoa > Chordata > Mammalia > Sirenia > Trichechidae > Trichechus > Trichechus manatus. The sequence continues at coordinate 7,877,423 of NW_004443981.1, forward strand.
TCTCACCCTTTGGGAGCAAGGGAAAATGAAGAAAACAAGATATGAGGGAAAGATTAGTCCAAAGGACTAATGGAACGCAACAACCATGGCCTCCACCAGACTGAGTCCAGTACAACTAGATGGTGCCCAGCTACCACCACTGACTGCTCTGACAGGGGTCACAACAGAGGGTCCCAGACAGAGCTAGAGAAAAATGTAGAACAAAATTCTAACTCACAAGAAAAGACCAGACTTACCGGCCTGACAGAGACTGGAGAAACCCCTCAAGTATGGCCCCCGGACACCCTTTTAGCTCAGTAATGAAGTCACTCCCGAGATTCACCGTTCAGCCAAAGATTAGACAGCCCCATAAAACCAAATGAGACTAATGGGGTACAACAGTCCAGGGACAAGGACTAGAAGGCAGGAGGGAACAGGAAAGCTGGTAATAGGGAACCCAAGGTTGAGAAGGGAGAGTATTGACATGTCTTGGGGTTGTTAACCACTGTCATAAAACAATACGTGTACTAACTGTTTAATGAGAAACTATTTGTTCTGTAAACCTTCAACTAAAGTACAAAAAAAAAAAAAAATCACCCTAAACATTTTCTGCTGTAGTGGAAGCTATCAAGTGCTTTTTAGAACTGTATGAGTCGAGGTAGTGCTGATAAAACAAACAATCCCTAATTCTTAGTGGCTTAATACAATAAAGGTTTATTCCCTCCCCACCCAAGAAAGAGTGCCATGATTGAGAAATCTGATTCAAATCGAATGGCCAGGAAGGCCTGTCTGAAAAAGCGGCACCTGTGTGAAGACCCAAAGGAAGCAAGGGGTGGCAGATCCATATGATTACACACCGACACACTGACATGCTCATACGGTCGCATGAACACGCACAGTAGCACGCACATACACGTGTGGCACAGACACACAGACTGGGCGGTTATTAGGTGGTTCATAAACATCTCGTCAGTGAGACTCATTTCTATATTCCTGCGTCTAGCCCAGTCCACAAAACATCTGCAGAACACTGTGGACACAACGGAACAAATGCATGAATGAGAAGGTACCTGTTGTGTGAGGTGGAAGGACAGACAGAAGCAGAGTAAAGCGGTGTCAGCCGGCTTCCAAGAACTTATGCTGTGGCACTGGGGTGGGGGAAGGGGGAGGGAGGGGAGGACTTAGTCCTCGTAAAGAACTGAAGAATTTCCAAATCTCCCCCTTACGGGATCTCTAATTCAGAGAAGACAGACAAGCCAACCAAATGCAATGTGCAGCCCTTGTATGGATCCCAACCTTTACAAACAATTGCACACAGCAAAACCAAAAGCCATTCATGAGACAACGGGGGAAATCTGAACACTGGTGACATTTGATGAAGGTCCCTGTGTGGCACAAATGGTTTGCTACTAATCTAAAGGTTGGCAGTTTGAACCCATTCAGCAGTACCGTGGAAGAAACGCCTGGCAATCTGCTTCTGTAAAGATGACAGTCAAGGAAACCCTATAGAGTGTAGTTCTTCTCTGTAACACACGGGGCTGCCACGAGTTGTAACGGACTCAATGGCAACAGGTTTGTTTTTTGGCTTGATATTTGATATCAGGAAATTTTTGTTCAGTTTTTCAGGTGTGCTAATGTTATTGTAGCTATGTTTAAGAAGTGTTTATTTTTCAGAGTTCCATACTAAAATATTTGAGGATAAAATCATAGGATGTCTGGGATTTGCTTCTGAATAACGGGGGCAGGTGGGGGGCAGAGTGGGGACCCTGAGGAACAAGATGGCCGCAGGTTATTACTGTAGCTGGGAAGGAAGGGTATGTGGGGGGGGGGGTGTCACTGTCCTATTTTCTCTACTTCTGTGAACGTTTGAAATATTCCATAATAAAACATTTCTTAAAATTGTTACGATTTTTAAATGTAGAACAAAATTCTAACTCACAAAAAAAGACCAGACTTACTGGCCTGACAGAGACTGGAGAAACCCTGAGAGTATGGCACCCGGATGCCCTTTTAGCTCAGTACTAAAGTCACTCCTGAAAGTTCACCCTTCAGCCAAATATCAGACAGGCCCATAAAACAAAATGAGACTAATGGGGCACAACAGCCCAGGGACAAGGACCAGAAGGCAGGAGGGGACAGGAAAGCTGGTAATAGGGAACTCGAGGTCGAGAAGGGAGAGTGTTGACATGTCATGAGGTTGTTAACCAATGTCATAAAACAATATGTGTACTAACTGTTTAATGAGAAACTGTTCTGTAAACCTTCATTTGAAGTACAACAAAAAAAAATTATTAGAATTTTTAAAACAAACACAGAAACTCTAAAAAAAAGTTTGGGGGGCTCAATTTAGTCATCCTTTCCTGGCAGGGGAAGTGGGGAGTTCTCCTGAGCTGGTCTAGAGCCAGGAACGTGGAGACATAAAGCAGGGAGGGGACTCTTTCCCTCAGGATGCCCCTCCTGCTGCAACCTACCTCACCGTCCCCTCTAAGCGAGGCCTTGAATTAGAGGCTGGGTTTTGGGGACAGGCCATTTCCAGGTGCTTTTCAGAAAACAATGGAGTTTGTGTATACCCAGAAGCTTTAGCCAAGTTCCCAGAAACCATCCCCACCTCCCATGCCACTCATGGGCATCTTACAGACAGGGCTCCGGGCTGGGCTGAAGAAGAACCAAGCTAACGATATGACCATCATCAGGACTGATGTGCGGGTTCCCATCCCACCCCTGAGCCTTTGAATCATTTCAGGAACAGCACATCACTTGCATGGTGTCACCAGGACAGAGCTGGTCCAAGTCACACACAGTCCAGATTAGCTTATCTCTTGAAGATCCCAACTCTCTTCTGTGGAAATCTCTGTGAACTCAATGTCTTCCCTTCTGAGCTTTCAAACAGACAATTGCACTTTAGAATAGCAGTTCAGGGCATGCTTAGAGGGCAGCAGGTTAGTTAAGAGGCAAAGAGAAGCAGGGACTGGAACGTGAAATGGAAAGATGAAGCAAAGCACAGAGAGGCGGGCTCGGGGCAGAGTTGGGCGGGTCGCCCCCAACCCAGAATTATCAGCGAGTATGGTCGCTATGAGTTGGAATCGACTCGACAGCAACGGGTTAGGTTTTTGGGTTTTTTTTGGTGATGTATTCACTTATTCATCAACCCCCTTGCACTAACTCGTTACCCAGCACAGCACTAGACTCAGACAAGAAGAATCAGATGGAAATATATCAGCCTACCCTCCAGGAGCTCATGGTCTAGAGGGGAGTGCGCCCTGAGCTGCATGGTGGCGATGGTAAGCTCCTAAGCCAGTCTTGGGGGAATCCAGGAAAGTTCTGAAAGGAGGTAACGTCTACTGAGCGGAACTTTAAAGGATGAACACGTGCGCTTCCCGGTCAGTCTGAAACTGTCAGTATAAGTAGGAAAACTTCTGATGCGGGCACCCTTTGGCCTTGCCAAGGCAACGGGGGCTCCCTGCTCAGAAATGCTCCACTCAGGGCCCAGGGAGACGGGGTGGGAGGTACCTCCTGCTCTCACACATATGTAATCCACTAGACACGGACAATAAGCCTGCTCACGGTCAGTCATTTTCTTCCAAGCATCAGCTGCACAAGGAGGTGAGAACATATGAACTGGGTTCTGAAGGATGAGCAGAATCATGTCTATCACTGGGAAATATCCTGGGATTTTTCCTAACCCACCATGACAGCATTTCCTGACTTGAAATTAAGACGGTCCTGTCCAATTCCATGCTCAGCTGACATCTTTCTATTCACATATGGAAATTCTGACTTCCAACCACGGACGATCCTTTGTGACAGCACTCTGTTGTCTGGCACTAACATGGGCTGCTCCAATGCTAGCAGATGGAGGGAGAGTGGGGAGTGGCGGGGTGGGCTCCAACATCCCCCAATTCACCAGAGAATGGTCTCATCTTCATCTGCTGTGGGACACACCCACTGGATTTGGCTGTGTATCCCTGGTCATGGTCAGGAATTTTCTTCAGAGTATCAGCTGCACAAGAAGGTGAGAACGTGTGATGGGTTCTGAAGGATGAGTAGGAGTTCTCCAGGCACAGGTGCCGGAGACAAGAACATCCAGGGAACAGCATGTGCAAAAAGCATTATCAGTTTGATTTCACAGGCACAGAGGATGCAGCAGAAGGCAAATACCAGATCTCAAATTTTCTTTTTTTTTTTTTAACAATAATGATTTGGACTTCTAGGGAACCATGAAAAGTTTTTTCTACTTTCCACTGGGAAATGGCCAAGTCATATTTATTTTTTAAGAACACCACTGGTAGCACACGAAGAGGGGGCCTGATTTTCAAGGCATTTCCTGCCTCCCCCTAGAAACTTTTATATTACTCCTGCTCAGTGGGCAGCTGAACTGTAGAGGAGGCCAGGATAGGGTCCTGATGCGGATAACAGTGCTGATTTTAACAAACTGTCTGCTTCTACCTTGCTTAAGGCCCCTGCTTTGTCAGGACCAGCCCGTTCAATATAGGAGCAAAAGTGGAGACATGTCAAATGCAGGAGCTGGCAGAGGGCTCACAGACCATGAAGCCCACCCGTGCTTTGTACAGAGGAGGAAACAGAGGGTAGGGGGACAAGGTGGTGGCCACAGAGCAGAGGCAGGGCTGGACCCGATCTCGGGGTTGCAGCCCGAGTCCTGTTTTCTACTGAATGATGCCGTGGCTTTCGGGGTTCAATTCTGAACAGGATGAAAAATTAAACCTTAACCCACCCATTCCCAATTGATACTAGAATCACTCCTTTAAGTCATCAAATTCTCTTCAGGAAAAGAGGGCATAAAATTCAAAGGTGTGTGTGTGTGACTCTGAGCCCACGTCTGAATTCTGCTGGCTCCTCTACAGAAAGAGCATGTCCTCATTCCTGCTCGAGAAACACTAGCTGAATTGTCAAACATGCCCTCCTTCTGTGGAGACACTGACAGCCTCAACAAGGGTGGCAATAAAAACATCCAAAAAGTACAACAGAAGATTAATTATGACTACAGCATCTGAGAACTTCTTTCAGAAGAAAAGGCATTTGAGCTGGGTATTAAATAGAGATCTGGGGTGGGCAGGAGGGTGGACGTGAAATGTCAGAGTGAGACAACAGGGGCCTGAATTCCTGGTATGGAGGCAGAGAGAACCTCTGGGATATGAGGCTAAGGTATAGGCTCCATGGTGCTGCCATACCCTCCACCATGCCCATGGCAGACATCACCAATCAACCATGGCACGCTTTCCCACTGATCTCAGACTTGACTTCAAATCCTTCTGCACTGAGCACTCTACGCAGCCACTAATAATTGATCCATGTGGGACCACATGATAAAGTCCACGAGATATCTGATCCGTGGAGGGAAAAGGAAGAGAATAGAGATGAGGCAGACAAGCTTAGACTTCAAATGCCAGTATAAAAAACTTCTTCCTCTGGCTATTTGATGATATTAAGGAATTATTGTTAATTGCTTTACATGTAATAGTGGTACTGTGGCATACTTTTGAAGGCATCCTTATCTTTTTAGAGAAACATCCTGAACTATTTATGGATAAAATAGTGCAATGTCTGGAATTTATTTCAAAATAGTCCTAGACTGTGAGGTAGGAAAAATGGGAGGAGACGTATTAACGAAACAAGATTCACTGTGAACTGAAAATTCTGGAGCTGAGTAATGGGTATGTGAGTGTTCTTTAGGCTGTTCTCTCCACATCTGTATGTTTGATATCTTCCATAATAAAGTTATAAAATAAATCCTCCACCACCTTCACACCTTTCATATTATACTGAATTGGTCAGGTACCTGTCTCTCCCCTCACTTATCTGTGTCACACACAGTGTGCCCTGGACCACAAGGCTCTTGAAGGTATCATTCCTGATTCTGTAAGTCGGAGGATGCTCGTGTGACTCACTGCATTTTGCTAAACAGGAGCATGCTGTTGAGAATGACTGTCACTTGCCCAAATCACAGAGGCAGTGAGTGGTGGGGCCAGGGCAGTGTGAGCGGGCCAGAAAGAGCAGTGACATCAAGGTCCAGAGTCCCGTCCTCCCATTTCAGCATCAGACTCTGTCAGCCTTCAGCCTCTTGACTTGTAAAATAGGTGGATACGCCCAGCCACCTCTGGGGTCCCTTCCCCGTTCCCACACACTGACGATTCTCCAACTTCCTGTCTCATGGTCTCCTGGTCCAGTGTGGGAGACAGTCAAGGATACCAGTGAATGCAGCAGAGCTTGCTAAGCTGAGGAACCGAGTGGGCAGGGGTGGGGTGGAGCTGGAGGAGGGCACTAGTCAGTGAGGGGTAGGGGGGCAAGGAGGACTTCCTGTAGGAGGTGATGGCTAAGCCTGAGACCTGAGAGACCAGTGGGATTTTATCCAGATAAAATTCACGGGGGTTACATGCCTGAAGAAAGGGAGTCTGGCAAGGGGTCTCCCCTTCCTCCAGGCAGAGGGAACAGCAGGCATAAAGGCTCAAAAGAGAGAGAGCAAGTGCCCAAGCAGATCATTCAGGGATCATCAGCCTCTCACTCCAGCTGCGATCTAGTCCATTCCCACTCACTGTCTCACTTAAGGTCCCAGGGTGGTGAAAACGATTTGCACTTGACTGCTAGCCGAAAGATTGGTGATTTGAACCCACCCAGAGGTACCATGGAAGAAAAGGCCTGGCAATCTGCTTCCATTAAGATTACAGCCAAAAGGAAGAGGGAGAGTCAGGAATAAAAGGAGGAAATGGAATGCACGCCTAATTGCTTCCATGAACAAATGCCTCCTGTGCCATTAGACCAGAAGAACTGGATGGTGCTCGACTACCATTACTGAACATTTTGATCAAAGAGTCTATGGAAGAATCCTGATCAAAAGGGGGGAGAATGCAGAACAGAATTCAAAATGCTCATGAAATGCTGACTTTCTGGAGCCACTGAGGCTAGATGAACCCCCCAAACTGTTGCCCTGAGATAATCTTTAAACTTTAAACCAAAAAATCTCCTGAAGTCTTCTTTAAACCAAACAATAAGTTAGCTTATTTAGTAAAGAATGTTTGCCTTGAGCATCATGCTCTTTTAGAAGAACTATCTATGCATGATAACAGATTAACAACTGCAACTTGAAAGGTTAGACAGGAAGCTTAGGGGGCAGTGAGTTTATGTTAATGGGGGAGGAACAACTCAGAAAAGGAAGGTGAGAATGCCTAAGTTGAAGAATATAATCAGTGTCACTAAACTGTACATGCAGAAACTGTTGAATTGGTGTACGTTTTGCTGTGTATACTTTCAACAACAATTAACAAAAAAAAAAAAGATTACAGCCAAGAAAACCCTACGGGACAGTACTAGTCTAATAGGTGGGGTCGCTGTGGGTTGGAATCCTCTTGATGGCGACTAACAACAACAGCGTCCCCCTCACCACCCGCCGTGGACCAGCATCTGCTCGCCGCAGGACCTACAGAAAGCCCGCACACGGCTCTGCAGCAGACACGCACCGTGAAAGGGCATCTGGGATTTGGGAGAGAGAGCAAAAAAAGGCCAGCGGCTCTTCCTCAGTCACCCCCAGGGCTACTGCATTTTGCTCTCTCACCCACCCCAGGGTCCCTGCCCTCACCTAAAGGGGCCCCTGTGCCCTGATAGTGGCACCTTCCAGACACACGAGGCCTGGGGGTCCCTCCGATGTCCTCTTCTGTGAGTCTGCAGCGTCTCTGACGGCTGACGTTGCCCCAAATCAGGGAGAGCCTATGGAAGTGACCATCTGAGCTACAGCTACACAAATAAACAAAAACCTCCCTACCCTCACCAGCCTCTCTGTTCACAACACTTTGTCGACAGAAAAGGCTACAGGTACCTTCCAGCCCAGTACCCCCTAGCCTGGCCCTCCCAGCCCAGTACCCCCCAGCTCAGTACCCCCTAGCCCAGCCCTCCCAGGCCAGCCCCCACCACCCAGTCCCAGCCCAGTCGCCCTGCAAACCCAGTCCCAGCCCAGTCCCTCCCAGCCCATCCCCGAAGCCAGATCACCAGGCCTTTCTTCCGCAGAGCCACTGGGTGGGTTCAAACCGCTGATCTTTAGGTTAGCAGCTAATCCTTTCTGCAGTGCAAGGGTTCTCAAACTTGAGCATGTGTCAGAGTTAACACTCAGATTGCAGGGCCCCACCTCTAGAGTGTCTGAGGCAGAAGTCCGGGGTGGGACCTGAGACTCTGCATTTCCAACAAGTTCCCAGGGGATGCCGATGCTGCTAGCTGGGGACCACACTTGGAGAACCGCGGTCTCAATGGTTTAGCGTCGTCAGACCTCCGTGCCGCTAGGTCAATGCTGGAGCAGCGGAGAAGCCCTGGGGTTCTGGGTCTTTGAAGGGATCCTGCAGCTCACGATTCATGTGCAAAGACACCTGGCTCCATCCCCATGCTCCTGTGTCTCTGGGGAATGGAGAAGCTCCTAGCAGCTCTCTGCATTTCCCACTCCACCCTCCTCAATCATCTACTGAACACCAAAGTTCTCGGGGCACACTTCAACATCACCTTCCAGTCTACAAAGTGTCTCCCATTGTTCATTAGTTATAGGACCTTTCAATGACTCTGCGTTGTTGTTGTTGTTGTTAGGTGCCATCAAGTCAGTTCCAACTCATAGCGACCCTAAGTACAACAGAATGAAACACTGCTCAGTCCCGCGCTACCCTCACAATCGTTATGTTTGAACCCGTTATTGCAGCCACTGTGTCAATCTATCTTGTTGAGGGTCTTCCTCTTTTTCACTGACCCTCTACTTTAACAAGCATAATGTCTTTCTCCAGACACTGGTCCCTCCTGATAACATGTCCAAAGTATGTGAGACAAAGTCTTGCCATCCTTGCTTCTAAGGAGCATTCTGGCTGTACTTCTTCCAAGACAGATTAGGGCAGGTCTCATGCCCATTCTGCAGCAGAGAAAACAGACTCGGGAAAGTAAAGTGACTTGTCTAATCTCTCACAACTAGAGAATGATGGGGCCTGGAAGACGACCTGGGTCTCCTGTCTACTCCGTTAAAACCTGCTGCCATCAAGTTGATTCCAACTTAAAGTAACCCCATGTGTCACAGAGCAGAACTGCTCCACAGGGTTTTCTTGGCTGTAATCTTTTTGGAGGCAGATCGCCAGGCCTTTCTTCCATGGTGCCACTGGATGGGTTCAAACTGCCAACATTTGGGTTAGTAGTACAGCACAAACCATTTGTGCCACCCCATACCACTAAACCCCATACAACTCCTCCACTGCCACGGCAGCCTCCCCCATCAGCCCTGTATTCTAAGGCAGGGACCTTAGAAGTACTCACACAGGGTTCCCGCTCTGAGAGAGCTAACGTGGGCAACACGGCAACAGCTACCATCTGTCCAGGCAGCTAAGAAGCCCAACGAGGGCACCTAATGAAGCTGGGGACCAGGCGAGTCTTCTTGAAAGAAATAAGGCTAAGGAGGGCTGAAAGAGAAGCCAGATGAGAAGGCAGGGCTGGAGAGGGAACAGTATTCTAGGCAGGGGGAACAGAAGATGCAAAGGCCCAGAGGTTAAGAGAGCAGGCATGTTGGAATAACTGAAACTAGAGCAGCTGGAGCATAGGGTTCCGCTAGGAGACAAAGCATGAGGCTGAAGAGATGGTCAGATCCAGGCTTAAGGGTCTCATGAGGCACACTGAGAAGCCTGAGCTCATCTTGAGCACTGCTGGTAGGAATGTCGATTGGTAGCCTCTGGAAAACTGGCAGTACTTACCACCACCTGTCAGTCTGTCCTACTGTGCTGGCCTGCAAGTTGCTGTGATGCTGGAAGTTATGTCACTGGTATTTCAAACACCAGCAGGGTCCCCCATGGTGGACAGGTTTCAGCGGAACTTCCACACTAAGACAGATTAGGAAGAAAGGCCTAGTGGTCTACTTCTGAGAATCAGCCAGTGAAATCTCAATGATCCACAGCCAACCATGGAGATGGCACAGGACCATGGGGTCACCAAGAGTCGGGGCCAACTCGATGGCAGCTAACGATGACAACAACAAACTCTGGAACCTGTGGCAAAAGGGACTTTGCAGATGTGATCAGGTTAAGGATCTTGAGATGGGAAACGATCCTGGATTATCTCGGAGGACCCTAAATGGACTCACAAGTGTTCTTATAAAATGGAGGCAGAGAGAGATTTGACACAAAAGCCAGAAGAGAAGGTGGCCATGCGATGGGAATAGAGGGAAGCAGAGTGAAAGCAAGGAAGCGGATTTTCCCTGGAGCCTCCAGAAGGAAACCACCCTACCAACACCTAGATTTTCGCCCTGGAAGACTCACTGCAGACTTCTGACCTCCAGAACTGTTGTTTTAAGCGACTTCTTGTTAGTCACCTTCAAGTCTGTTCTGACTCATGGCGATCCCATGTGTGCAGAGTAGAACTGCTCCATAGGGTTTTCAAGGCTGTGACATTTCAGAAGCAGATCACCAGGCCTATCTTCCAAGGCACCTCTGGGGGGGTTCAAACTGTCAACCTTTTGGCTTAACTGTTTGCACCACCCAGGGACTCCAACAAATCACCACAAACGAAGCCACTACGTTTGCGGTGACTTATTACATAGGACGCCAGTACAGCCCTTGTGATGCCGTGAGCTGCTGAATGCCAGCCTCACTCTCTCTGTACTCCCCACCCAACCTAGCATTCTGGCACACAGTAGCTGCTCAGTCAGCATCAGGTGTGCGAAGGTGGGTGTTCAGTGCAAGGCCAGTAAGTTGTAGCAGCACGGGAATAATGGCACAGAGAAACCAGGAGCACCAAGGTCGTGCAGCTCGCACGGCTGTGGTAGAGATGCTTGCAAAGAGCCGAGCTCTCTGAAACACTAATTGATGCCCTTGTTGGCATTATTATTATGTCGTCCTAGCCACCTATCAAGGAGCCCTAGCGGCACAGTGGTTAAGTGCTCGGTTACTAACTGAAAGGTCAGCAGTTTGAACCCACCAGCCGTTTCGCAGCAGAAAGATGTGGCAGTCTTCTTCCATAAAGATTTACAGTCTTGGAAACCCTATGGGGGCAGTTCTACTCTGTCCTGTAGGGTCGCTATGAGTCAGAATTGACTCAACAGCACCAGGGAAGCCACCTGTCAGGTGTCTGGGTGGTACACACAATTTGTGCTGGACTAACCTAAAGGCTGGTGGTTCGAATCCACCCAGCAGCACCACAACGAAAAGGCCTAGTGATCTGTAAGATTACAGCCATTGAAACCCCTATGGAGCAGTTCTACTCTGAAACACGTGGGGTCGCCATGAGTCAGAAGAGGCTCAACAGCAACGGGTTTGGTTTTGGTTTTTTAGCCATCTATCGGTCTCTGTAAGTCAGAATCCACTTGACAGCAATGGGTTTGGTTTTTTTTGTTTTAATCAAAGAGCCCAACCTAACTAAGCTCCTCTGCCAAATTCTTAACTTCCTCCCCTCCTCAAAAGAATAAGAACAATTAAAAGGAAACCACTTTGGAAAGGCTTTAGCCGGCCAGGGCAGAACGGGGGATGCAGCAGTCTCCCTGGTTACCGATGACAACATTCACCCCCGAGCTGAGCACAGGTGTAACGCTTCCTGTCTGTCTGGGGCTTGGCTAGCCACCCAGGAAACCACCTGTTGCAGCCTCGTGCTAACCAGGAACCCGGCAGCATTGAGATGACTCTCTCTGTAAACAGATTGCTCCCGCCCCTGCAAATCTGCTTCCCTACAGCGTCTGCCTTTCTTAGAGCATCTCATTAGCTGGGTCTGCATGCAGCCTGTCACGGGCCAGAGCCCCGCCTCTCCTATCCAGAGGCTCCCAGGTGGGCGGGGCTGGGGATTTTCACTTATGCAAATAAATATCAACCCTAGCAGGACGCTGGTGCAGGTGGGGCAACAGTAGTCCCAGTAAACCCTGCAGGGAGTGGGGGTGGGGGCGGGCAGGACATGAATGCAAAGTACATCACCCTCCTGCAAACCCATGTGACCACACATTTCTCAGAAAGAAACGCCCACAGCCTGTGACCCGATATTTCCACTTCTAGGTCTTTGTCCTAATAGACCATAAGAAATGGGGACACGGATGAAAGTACAAGGAAGGTCAGCACACCAGGATGTACTAAAAATAAAAATAAAAAAATAACTGGATAAACCCAGAATGGCCAACAGCAGTGAAATCAACCACAGGAAGAATTATCATGCAGCCACCAAAATGATGTTTACCAACATTTAAGATACGGGGAAATGCTGAGATCCTAATGCAAAGTGTGAGCCCTGGTGGCGCAGTGGTTAAGAGCTCAGCTGCTAACCCAAAGGTCGGCAGTTCAAATCCACCAGCTGCTCGTTGGAAACCCTATGGAGCAATTCTACTCTGTCCTACAGGTTCGCTGAGTCAGAATCAACTCCACGGCAACGGGTTTGGTTTGGTTTTAATGCAAAGTGAAAACATGCAGAATGCAAAATTATACATAGGATCCACTGAAATAGCTAATGGCAATGGCAAGCATTTATTGAGTGCTTGTTGTGTGCCTGGCACAAGGCTTGGGGCCTGATGAGCATTCTATAAATGAGCCCTGCATGGTTTCTGCGTATTTGTCCAGGCTGGTTATTTCTTCATCACAGACGGGGACCATTAGCCCAAAAAGCCTGCTGGCACCAATCTCAAATTTGTACACATCCAATTATTTTTAAAATAGCCCAACTGAGCAGATTTTTAGCCACTGAAAGCCTGTCTGCTTTACATGCCAATGAATCTGCACCCAACGTTTGCTAACCCTCCCTAAGCCAAACCCATTGCCATCAAGTCGATCCCGACTCTTGGCGATCCCTTGTGTTTCAGAGTAAAACTGCTCCGTAGCGTTTCAGTGACTGTGATCTTACAGAAATAGATCACCAGGCCTTTATTCCACGGTGCCGCTAGGTGGGTTTGAACTGCCAACCTTTCAGTAAGTAGCCAAGCACAGACAGTTTGCACCACCCAGGGGCCTTTGATACAAGGACCCCAAGCCACTGCTGCCCTTTGGAGCTTTCTGATCCCTAGACTTCCTAACTTGCTGCTAGGGGACATGGCCTAGACATGGGTAAGCGCCCCTCCCTGTCCTGGTGACTCCCTGCAGCCTTCGCCTCTGAAGGGCCTCCCGTGGTGGGGAAATGCCCCCTGCATGGGGCTGTCAATGCTTTGGCTCCAATAAACAGCTTGTCGTACAGCACTACCGTCTTTTTCCTTGATCAGCCTGAATGCCCGAGAACTCACGTGTGTTCACATGACCTCACTGAGCCACAACCCAGTGAGGAAGGCCCCATTTTCAGGTCCATTTCACAGATGAGGGAATAGAGGCACACAGAGGACAAACAGTCAGCTCAAGACCACTCGGCCAGTGCCGCTGGGACGGGAACCCAGAACTCCACGTGACAGTGTGCCCTTACCCTCAGCCACAGCACTTACGCTATGGACGCGCTCAGAGGGAGCACACCTGAGAAGCAAATGTGCCAGAATGTGAACGGCGGCCATTTCTAGGGCTGCCATTCTGAATGGTTTTTATTTTCCTCTTTATATTTCTGGTATTTTCCATCTCACACAGCAGACATGCACTACTTTGAAGACCAGAAACCACGCTATTTTTAAAAGCCTCCAGAGATCCCATAACCTCCCTGGAATGGTTTCAAACAAAAACAAGAGAAGTGAAGACCAGTGATGAGAGGTGATCTGCCCTCCAGGGATACCCCCTGCATCTCGGGTCACAGGCTCCATGGCCCTCCGGGTGGTGTAAACGAAAGCACTACTGTCTCACGTATTGATCTGCATCCGTTCTACAAGATGATGCCCTTGACTTTGAGTAGCTGCAGGTCAAAACCTGAGAACGGCTCGGCCTTCCACACTCTCCGGGGACAGGGAGTGCCCTCCAATTGCACCTGCTTTCAGATGCGCACACCGGTGAGGCAGGGGTGTGGGGGCATCACGGCACTGTGCCTCCCACCAAAAACTACCCTCTCTCCCAGGAGCCCAGGTTTGCTGAAAGCTGGAGAGAAACATTCACAGAATAACAAAAACAAGCAGGAAGACCTCCAAAGGACAGGCTTGTGAGCGTACCAACACCCAAAGGAGACATGGGGGGAGGGAGCCCCGAGCCTGTGTCCCTCCAAGGACGTGGCTAATTCAATCTCAGCACACCCACGAGGGGACAGCCATTGAAAGTGATCATACGGCGGCAGCATCCAAGTATTAGGAAAAGTAAGTAGGTAAGCTTGGCTGCTAACCTGAAGGCCGGCGGTTCAAACCCACCCAGTGGCTTCAGGGAAGAAAGACCTGGTGATCTGCTTCCGTAAAGGTTACAGCCTAGGAAACCCTGTGGGGCAGTTCTACTCTGTCACATGGGGTCGCTATGAGTTGGAATCGATTCGATGACAGTCAACGACAACAAGTGGGTAAGCGGCAAAAGCAGAAGGCGATTTCGTATACAGTCTTTTGTGTCCACAAGCACAATTATTAAAGTGTTTGGGAGATCGTTTGAGCCCCTGGTGGGGCTCCTGACTGATTCAGGCCCTACAGTAAGCTCAAGACATCTTGGGTCATGATTACAAGGATGAAGGGCCCTGACCCCGGGCAAAATGTGTTCCGGCTGCGGTGCTTACAAGCTGGTTAAAAACCAGTTGCTGTCAAGCCAACTCCGACTCATGGCGGCCCCATGTGAGTCAGAGTAGAACTGTGCTCCACAGGGTTTTCAATGGCTGACTTTTCAGAAGTAGATCACCAGGCCTTTCTTCTGCGGCACCTCTGGACAAACTTGAACCTCTAACCTTTCAGTTAGCAGGGAAGAACGTTAACCATTTGCACCAGCCAGGGACTGCACAAATTGGTTAGTCGGGAGTTAGTGAAGAGGCTGGTAGCTGGAAAGGGTAAGCACGAGGCTTCAGCACAATTCATTTTGAGGTCAGAGCTCCCATTCACTCAAACATTTCACCTCCTGCATGCCAGGCATTGTGCCAGGTGCTAAAGATAGTGATGTGGGAAGAGACAACCTTTACTCTTGGGAAGGTGTCCAGCAGAGATGACAGATGTATACACAAGTGACTGTCACACAATGGGGTAAGCATGAGAAGAGCTGAGAACAGCAAGGGGCAACCTGTTAGTTGGCCGAGGGTGGTGTCAGGAGAGGCCTCCCTAAGGAAGGGACACTGGGCTGGGCCTCTTCAGATGTGTAGGAGTTTGCCTGGCTCAAAGAGCAGTCAGGGCAAAGGGAAAAATATGGACAAACACTAGCAGGTGGGAGAGGCCTGACCGGGAAAAGGACAGTGCTCTTATGTTAACCAAAAGACCAGATCACTTAAGGTAACAGCTGGCCAATGACAGAGGAATGACCCACAAAGAAGTCAAGCTCAGTCCCACCTCAGGACCTTTGCACTTGCTGTTTCCTCTGCCCAAAGTGCTTTTCACTCAAATCCTTGCATGTCTGCTACTTCTCATCATTCACCTCCTCAGAGAGGCTTCCCTGACCACAGATTGCTCCCTATATTCATTTCCATTGCTGCTGCTAACAACTTACCACCAATTTGGTGGCCTAAAACAACAAAAGTTGATTATTCTACAGCTCTAGGGGTCTGAAGTCTGAAATGGGTCTCACTGGGCTAAAATCAGGGTACTGACCAGGATGTGTTCCTTCTGGAGACTACAGGGAGGAAGCCATTTCCTTGCCTCTCCAGCTTCTTCTGGTGGCTGCTCGCATTCCTTGGCTGGTGGCCCCCTTCCTCCATCTTCAAAGCCAGCAATGACCAATGGAGTCTTTCTCAAGCTCCATCACTCTGACTCACCTGCCTGCCTTCCTCTTTGCTTGGAAGGACCCTGTGATGGCACTGGGCCCATCCAGATCAGCCAGAATAACCTCCCTGTCTCAAGATCCTTAACCACATCCACAAAGTCCCTTCTCCACATAAGGTACCATATGCAATACGCACAACTTCCAGGGATTAAACGGAGGTGTCTCGGGGGCCAGTGTTCTGACTACCACACTGCCCGCCACCTGTCACTCTCTATCCCTTCACCCATCTTCATTTTCTTCCATGCACTTATCACATTCAGACTTTGATTATTTACCCAATGCTAATAACACTCTCCCAAGTGCAGAAATTATTCTGAAAACCAACAATTCCAATGGAAACTGGGATGGAGTCCCCTGACCTCACCTAGACCATCCTTGATGGATGCACCCTGTTCTCCTCCTGCACCAGCCGGAGGTTCCCTCTGCCTGGAATGCCCTGCTCCTGCCTCCCCATCGCCTAACTTTTCCTTCAGGGGACAGAAATGGCCCCATGTAATGCATCTGCCCACCCCACCATGATGGGCACACAGTTCTGGCACTGGACAAAAGTTGAGGATCTGCAGCACACTGGGGTGACAAGCTCAGGCCCTGATCCACGCTGCCTAGGCTCCAATCTCAATCCACCTATCCCTAGCCACGGGACCGAGGGCAAGTCCCTTACCGTCTCAGTTGTTCCCATGAAACAGGGACAACGGCAGCATCGTCCTAGAGCAAAGAAAGGCACTTAGCTCAATGCCTCTGCAGAGTGAGCTGGGGTGGTGGGCGGAGCTCTGTGGCATGGGCCTAGCACAGAATCACCCTCTGAGTAAATACAGGTTGGATGACTGGCTCTTAGGCATCTTCCAAGTGTGTCCTCTCTTAATGGTGTTCTCCCAAGTGCCCACTCAGCTGGGACATTAATAACCACAGACAACTGACAGAGAACACAGTAGGAGTGATAAAAATGGTTACCATGCACTGCAAGCCCCAGGAATTATATATGCATCATCTCATTTATTTCCATAACAAGCAGAGAGGAAGAAGTTATTGTGTCCATTTTACAGATGGGAAAACTAAGGCCTAAAGAGTTAGAGGCTGGGGCAGAGCCCCACAGCAAAAACATGGCAGAACCAGAAGCTGTGGCAGCAACTGTTGGCTGACCCCCTCCCAGCCCTGCAAATATCCATTCTTTGTTTACTCCAGAGAAATAGAACCCCTTGTTCTTAGGAAAGCACTACAGACTATTTCCCAGTCTCCTTTGCTGTTAGTGCAACCATGTGACTATGTGCTGGCCAATGAGATCTAAGCAGAAATGCCATGAGGCGGTTTCTAGAAATCTCCATTAAAAGAGGGCTAGTATGCACTCTCTATCCCTTCTTTATTGTCCCTTCCTCCATCCTGCTGCCTGAAACGCCAACGTAATGGCTGGAGCTCTAGCAGCCATCTTGGGCCATGAGGCCAAGAGCTACACCCGAGGGATGGCAATGCAATGAGCTGGAAGGAGCCTGGGTCCCTGCAGATTTTGTGGCACACAGCTGCCATGTCAGCTTTGGGCTACCTGCCTCCAGACCCTGACGTGAGGCAGAAATACATTTCCGTCTACGACAATGTTATTTGGGGTTTTCTGTTAACTTGCAGCCAAATTTAATCCAGACGATCTAGAATGACCCCAGGTCTGTTGACTCCAGGGCCTGTGCTCTTGAATCTCATCTTCCCATTAGTGGTGAAGAAAGAACACACTCTCTAGGAGGCGGAGTAAGCCAAGGAAATCCAGCCAGTCTGCTCCCAGAGAGCATTCTGGGCTTGGTGCCTGCTAGGGCCCAGAGAGAAGGGGTGGCTATCTGACTCCCCCCTGTAGGTATCACTTTCCTAGGCTTGAAAGAAGTCTATAAAGGCTCATTTACAAGGTAAATCTATGCCCGGTGCTCAGTGGGGCTCCAGTGGTTTTTATGAGGAAGGGATTTCAAAGATGGGTTTAGAAAGTGATTACATCATTTGTCACCGGATCAAAAAAGGCCACTTTTGTGCAGCCCCGTTCAAATGGACATGCCAGCCTCGTAAAGAGATGGTGATACAGAGATTGCCAGCATATCAGGAGTCTCTCTCTCTCTTTTCAAAGTCAGCTTCATCCAGGCATAATAGTACCCACAATAAAATTCACCCTTTCCTGTGAACAGTTCTGTGAAGGCTGACAAGCTGTCATGTAACCACTGCCACAATCAAGATCCAGAATATTCCATCACCCTAAAAATTTCTTTGTGCCCTCTGTAGCCAGCCCCTTCCCCTACTCCAAGCCCCTGCAACCACGGACTCATGTTTTGTTTGATGATCAAGCCTTTTCCAGAATCTCATATGAATGGAATCATGGCCTGCAGAGCTGGTAGAATCTGGCTTCCTTTACTTAGCATAGTGTGTTAGAGACTCATCTGTTTGCTGCATGTATTTGTCATTATTTCCTTCTTCTTGCTCAAAAGTAGCCCACTGTCTAGAGGTTCCACTATCTGTTTATCCATTCCCCAGTTGAAGGCCATTTGGATTGTTTCCAGTTTTTGGCTCTTGTGTGTGAACAAAGCTGCTATGTATATTCCCGTATAGGTTTGTGTGTGGATATGTTTCCATTTCTCCTGATAAACACCCAGGAGGGGAACTGTTGGGTCATACGACTGCATATATTTCATTTTATAAGAAACTGCCAAACTTTATGAAAGTGGCCACAGCATTTGGCATTCCCACCAGCAGTGTATGAGCATTCCAGTTGCTCCACGGTCTCACCAACCCTTGTTGAGGACTACTGTAAAGCCACAGAATCCCAGACTCTCATAGTTCTCATGACGTCAATGATTGCTCCCCCCACCACGCCATCAAACCTAGCACACAACTGGTCCCTGCTTGCAGTTCTCCCTCTTCTTCCCCAGCTCCCCACAACAGGCTTTATCCCCCCAATTAATCACAAACTCAAAGAAGAGCTCCTTTTCTCTCTGGGCATTGTTTGGAAAGAAAGAGCACCCTGAAGGTGAGCTGACGGTTTCTGCTCAGCTGTTCCTGGAGTAACACACCCCTGCAACAGAGAGGTCTCCTCTTAGCCACACGAGCCTCTCTCCTGTCTCACATGCCGCTCCTGGAGACCAAATCGGTTCAGGGAAACAAGGGGACTGTTCAAAGGGCCACACAGCCACCTAGGGACCCCAAAGACAAGGGGTAAGGCAGGCAAAGAGGAGGTAACCCCAGTAACAGGAGGGTGATGCTCCCACTTGTCAACGTCATCTCCCCGCAAACAAGTGATCTTTATAATGAAGAAAGAAACTTTCCACCCAGGTTAATTAAACCTTATCTAACCACTGGCCCAAGTGTAAACCTCAAGGACCTATAACAAACAGGTGAGCACTTTTGCTAAAAAAGGTGCATTTATACCTGCAAAGGAGGAGCAGCAGAGCCGGCAGTGCTTATAGAAAATGGAGATGCTTGCACATCAGTGAGTGTCTTAACTCTAACACCTTGGTCATGTGGGCATTATCATCCCTGTTTCACAGAAGAGAAAAGGGGGCTCAGAGATGAGAGACACCCTGTTGTTGTGAGTTGAATTGTGTCCCCCAAAAAGGTATGTTCAAGTCCTAACAGCTGGTACCTGTGAACATGACCTTATTTGGAAATAGGATCTTTGCAGATGTAATCAAGTTATGATGGGCGCATACAAGAGTAGAAAAAAACAGTTGCCACTGAGTGGACCCAACTCATGACAACCCCACGTGTACCACAGTAGAGCTGTGCTCTGCAGGATTTTCAAATGGCTAATTTTTCAGAAGTAGACGGCTAGGCCTTTCTTTCAAGGCACCTCTGGGTAAACAGGAACCTTCAATCTTTCCGTTTAGTGGCCAAACTAACCATTTGCACCACCCAGGGACTCCTTATGGATTCCATCCAAGTTTTCCTGATTCCAAGACACAGAATTAGAATGCAGACTAACTAAAAAGAAGACAGAAGAAGAACTGATGCATTTGAATTGTGGTGTGGGCAAACAATATTGAATAAACTGTAGTCTGCCAGAAGAATGAACAAATCAGTGTTTGATGAAATACAACCAGAATACTCCTTAGAAGTGAGGATAGTGAGATTTTGTCTTGCTTGCTCTGGACACATCATCAGGAAAGACCAATCGCTAGAGAAGGACATCATGTTTGCAAAGCAGAGGGTCAGTGAAAATGAGGGCAACCCTCAACAAGATGTACTGACCCAACAGCAGCAACAATGGACTCAAACATATCAAAGATGACGGAGATGGTGCAGGACTGGGTAACACTTCCTTCTGCTGTAATAAGGTCACCGTGAGTCGGAGCTGACTCAATGGCAACGAACAATGAGAAGCCACGTGGACAGCCCACGCCTGACACTTGTCAAGCCCTCTAGAATTTCCCCATTTTTCCACTGACGAAGTCTCTTGTGCAAAGTCACAGGACAATCAGAGACTCAAGGCCCAGCTGCAAGAGTGTTGTTACCTGATACTCAAGACCTGGCACTTCTGCCCCATGCATCATGTCTCTTACTGCCCCCCATGGGCGCAGGGGTCCAATAAGCAGGCAGGGAGGGGCACGAAGGTCAACCCCAGGGTGATCCTGGGAGACACGGGGCCCCTGCCAGCCCAGAGCTTCTGCCCAGCCATTTCTAGGAGGGAGACCAGAGGTCCTGAGAGCAGCCTCTTTCCTTGCCGTCCTGGCCCTCTCGTCCATTCTTCTCCATGGACCCATCCCTCCTCCCCCTCTGTGATTCTCATAAGCAGAACTGGGACTGGGAAGAGAGAAGGGGGAGGTGGGCTCGGATCTCATCTCCTGGCAGCGGCTGGTCCAGGAGGCCTGGGCTGGGCTGAAGGCAGGCCCTTCCAAAGGGAGAGCTCCTCCACCATCAATGCTTCCAGGTGCTTAGTGTGAATCACATTCTCTGAGCCTCAGTTTCTTCATCTGGAAAACGGGGGCCTTGATAACATCACCTCACTCCTAGATGGCTGCAAAATGCAGGTACATCACTTTGCACGTGCCTGGCACACTGCAAGTGCTCCAGAGAGCATTATCGAGGTGTGGAGGTGGTGACAACGGTACACTTCATTCATTTCTCTCCTGCTGGGTGCTGGCCACTCTCTGGGGATTCTGCAGAGTTCAGTTCTCGGAGTGTGCTCAGGGACAGGTAGCACCGGCCTCACTGGGGAATTTGTTAGACATGCAAATTCTCAGGCCCCACCCAGGCCTGTTGTTGCTGCTAGGTGCTGTGGAGTCGATTCCGACTCACAGTGACCCCATGTGATACAGCAGAACTGCCCCAGAGGATTTCCTAGGCTGTGATCTTCACAGGAGCAGATTGCCAGGTCTTCACTCCTGCGGAGTGGCCGATGAACTGTCGCACCACCCCTGGTGGCGGGCCCAGGCATCAGGGGTTAACAGGCCCTCCAGCAGACTCTGAGGCACCTAAGTTAGGTTTCTCAGCCTCGGCACTTCGGACATTCTGGGCTGGGTAATTCTGTCGTGGGGCTGTCCTGTGCATTGTAGGACATTGAGTAACATCTCTGGCCTCCACCCACTAGATGCCAGTAGCACCCCCTCCCCAGTAGTGATGACCAAAAAGATCTACAGACACTGCCAGTTATCCCTGGGGGATAAAATCTCCCCTGCTGGGAACCATTGATCTAATGTTTGGAATCACTTCCTCCAAGTGGCTCTACAGAGATGAAAGCAGATTCCCTGCCTCCAGAAGCTTCCGAGAGAGCTGTTTTCGGTAACAGTAACCTCCCTTGGTGGAGTGGCCAGCTAGATGCCAGGCCTTCTGTGGAATGCCAGAGGGGTAACTAGGGTACGGCTGGTATGGCAGGTATTGCACCGGCCGCGGGCGTGGGGCACCACTAAGCAGTTTGTATCCACCCAGGATGGCAAGCAGCGTATCTACAGAAATCGTGCCTACGGCAAGCAACGCAATTGCATCCTTCACCAAACACCTGATGCCTCTCTTTTAGATAACTTTACCACAATACCAGCTCAAAACTACAAGTCAAGCTCGTCAATCTTTTAATTAACACATTACTGGGCTTGAAAAAGGATTGCTCAGTGGTGCCACGTGCCCAAGGCTGGTGCACGATCCTAGATACACCACTGGTTTAGCATCTTTTCCTTAAGTGGCACAACCTTCTTAACAAGGTAACAGAGGGTTGAAGACGCCCTGTTACTATGAGGCGGCACCAGGATTCGAGCACAGGTTCAGGCTCTAACCTGAGTCATGATCACCCGGCACCATGCTACCTCCTGCCTGCATTGTTTCTGCAGTTAAAACCAGGGCATCTCGGACCTGACATGAGGGTCTCCCTCCTTCCCTCTCCTCGCAGTAGCGACACCTCACCCCACAGTTCCCTTCCTTGGGAAGCCTGACCCATGTGGCTTCACCCACTTGGGCCACCCTGGGACCCCAGGGCATTCATGCCTGCCCTCCCCAGACAGCCACCAAGTCACCTCCCTGTGACCCGTGTAGGCTGGGGCCAGAGGGGCTGAGGAAGGCCAAGCTTAGGCGAGGCTGTTTTGCTCATTTTTATTGGTGATTTCCACCCAAACAGTGAAGGTTTGGGGGATCCAGAAACCCATCCCCAGTAGAAGGGGAATGGCAATCTCGTGTATAACATTCACCACAAATGTTTATCAAGAGCCATAAAATGTGTGACCCAGTCACTACTTTTCTGAGAACTATCCTGAGAAATATCACCAGTTATGGATTGAACCGTGTCCCCCAAAAACTTATGTTGAAGTCCTAACCCTGGGTACCTGTGAACATGACCTAGTTTGGAAACAGGGTCTTAGAAGATGGTATCAGTTAGGTTAACATGAGATCATACTAGAGTAGGGTGGGCCCTAGTCCAACCTGAGTGTGTCCTTATAAAAAAGGAGAGACACAGAGAGACAGACGGAGAGACCGTGATGATGGAGACAGAGACTGGAGTGATGCACCCACAAGCCAAGGACACTAAGGATCACCAGCTGCCGCTAGACAGTAGGAGAGAGGCACGGAGCAGATTCTCCCTCAGAGCCTCCAGAAGGAACCACCACGGCCAACCCCATGATCTCGGACTCCCGGCCTCCAGAGCCCTGGGACGATAAACTTCTGTTCTTACAAGCCGCCCAGTTTGTGGTGCTTTGTTACCACAACTATTACATCACCCCAAAGTCGAGATGGCTTTACCAAGCAAGATGCCCCACAAGGCAGCTCTAGTTGGAAGTCAGCCCACTGCCCAGGAGGGAGCTGGCTAAGAACATCCCCACCTGTGTACTCACTCAGTATGGGGCGGGAGACAGAGGGGACCTCGCGCGGCACAGGGGGCAGAGAGGGCCTCATCCGACAGCATGGAAGGAGGCACTGGATACATTACAAGCAAAAATAAAAAGCAAGACTCAAAGGGGTGATGACTATAAAGTGAAAGACGTGTATTCATATCACAGGCCAGAAGGGACAACACAAATGTCATGGTGACAGCTGGGCTGGGGCAGTGGCCAAAAAATGTGGTTATATTGCTTTTATAACCGCAGAAAAACAAAACCATCAACTGCCACAGGTGATTCACGAAGTGGATAATCCCCACAGATGATATCATCACGGTGTGCCAACTGCTGTCCACACATTATTAATAAGGTGAGTGCTGCCTCCCACCACCACCCATCACAGAGGGGGGAACAGGCAGGAGGTTAGGGGACGCACCCTCAAATCGGGCTCCGTGGTTTGCTTCTCTGTGTGGTTTGTCCACGTGAGGGCTCTGATTTCAGACAAAACACTCTTTAAGGGCTGTGGTGTGTGCCCCTCCTGCCCTCCCTCCCTCTTGCCTTCAGCCTCCATACTACCAAACTAAAAAAAAAAAAAAAACGGTGCCATCAAGTCAATTTCAACTCATAGAGACCCTATAGGACAGAGCAGAACTACCCCATACAGTTTCCAAGGAGCAGCTGGTGGATTGGAACTGCCAACCTGTTGGTTAGAAACCGAGCTCTTAACCACTGTGCCACCAGGGCTCTGTTCTACAACTGCCCCAACCCATACCCTCGATCACCATCTTAACCCTAGCTTCAGAATTTCTAGATCTCAACCCACCAGAGGTCCAAACAGATGGACAGGTAGAGTGTCCACAGCACCTGAGACAGAATTCTGGGCACATGCCTGACCAACCCATCTGTGCAGCGGCACCCATGTCCCCGGCACCAGGTGTACAAAGTCAGATCCAGGTCCCCAGCCTGCATCCCTGCCTCCCAGGGCTCAGGACAGAGCAGTGCCACCGTATCTGACTTGGGGCCAGCTGGGTACACAGCGGCAGCTCAAATGACTCTACAGCTACCATCACCAATGAACTGTGCTAAAGAAAGAACATTACCGAGGGCAAGGACAACACACACACACAAAATTGCTGTCTGTCACAATGGAGACAATGTCAGCCATAGATTACTGAAAGGCGGGGATGTGAACGGTGTAGAACTCCTACAGGTGCGGAACCTTCACGTACAGCCTTTAGTTAACACCCCGAGGGGACAGAAATAGCCACCTCCGTTTTATGCACGAGGCATGTGAGACTTGGAAAGATGAACCAACTTGCCCGGGGTGGCCGGTGATGCTAGAACAGGCAAGTTTCTTTCCACTGACCAAGTCAGGGGGCAAGCAGAGGTCAGGGGTCAAGCAGAGGTCAAGGGTCAAGAGTCCCCTGGAGACTATCAGGGCTAAACATGGGACAAGTGAGCCCCAAGGGGTCAGGGTTCAAAAACACTGCACAGCTGAGGAAGAAGGGAAACATCAGCACAATAAAATCTGAGAATTCAAGCGCTCAAGGGTTCTTAGAAATTACAGTCTAACCTAGTGCTGTTGAATCGAAAAAAAAAAACGCAAGCCACACACTCAGTGTTAAATGTTCCAGTAGTCATGTTATAAAAAGTAGAAATAAACAGGTGAAATTCATTTTAATAGTATATTTTATTTAACCCATTATATCCAAAATATTATCATTCTGACATGTAAGCAATATTAAAAAAAAATTATTTTATTTTTTTATTGTACTTTAGATGAAGGTTTACAGAGCAAATTCAATAATAAAATTATTAATGAAACGTTTTTTCTGTACTGTCTTTAATTGTGTATGTTTTATACGCGGGGCACATCTCATCATGGGCCGATGTAACGGCCAGCAGAGGCCTAGCCCCTCAGTTTACACTGAAGGACAAAGAGGAGAGAAATGTGGCCAGGGCCACACCCATGTCAGTCATAGAGCCAAACTCAATAGCCCTGGGGGAATCCCTGTGGCTTCGTGGAAAAAGCAAAGGTTTTGGAGTGAGAAAGACCCAAGGCCAAATTCTGACCTTGTCACTGACTAGCTGTGTGACCATGGACCTTTTACTTGACCTCTCTGAGCCTCAACTCCCCACCTGAAAAATGCAGATTAATTCCCCTACTCAGAGAGTTGTTATGAGAATTAAATATAAAATACTCAACAGAGTCCTTGGCATATAGTAGGTGTCTGATGTACGGTAACATATTGGTGATATTTGTCGTCGTTACATGCTGTCGAGTCAGTTCCAACTCATAGCAACCCTGTGTACGAGAGAATGGAACACTGCCCGGTCCTGCGCCATCCTCACAATCGTTGTTATGCTTCAGCCCATTGCGGGGGCCACTGTGTCAATGGATCTCATAGAGGGTCTTCCTCTTTTTTGCTGACCCTCTACTAAGCATGATGCCCTTCTCTAGGGACTGGTCCTTCCTGACTGGTGATATAAGCGGTGGATATATTCCCATCTTCATCTTTATCATCAGCTTTACCACCTTTTTCATCATTTTAATCATCTCCAACCCAAAAAATACTTGAAGGGAGTGGTCAATCCTGTCTTGAGGGCAGAACTGCACTGGCCTGGGACAGGGGCAGGAAAGGGAATGGAAGAGATAGGTGTAGGGGACAGAGGAGCGAGGAGGAGAGACAACCACAGGGCACGCCCCAAAGAATGTTGTTGTTGTTTTCGTGGAGTCAATTTCTACTCATAGCGACCCAGCAGGACACAGTATAGCTGTGCTCTGAGTCAGAATCGACTCGATGGCAGTGGGTTTAGTTTTTGGGTTTTAATCTTTATGGCAATAGATGGCCAGGTCTTTTCTCCCACGGAGTGACTGGTGGGTTTGAATGGCTGGCCTTTTGGTTAGCAGCCGAGCGCTTAACCACTGTACCACCAGGGCTCCTCCCCCGAAGCATACAGATGAAGAAAGTAAAAGCCAAGCAACTCTGTGGGTCACTGTCAGGGCCAGCCCTGCAGAATCAGTGCTGGAGAGCCTCTTAAGCACTGAGTCTATTTTAAAGAAAAATAGACCTTCATGGACCTTCTGATTCCTCTAATAATGATCCAGAGACCCAGGCTATTGCTTCCCTGAGTGGAAAAAATCCAGAACCTCTCCTTCCCACCCCAAAGACGACCCATCTTTACCAAGGCAGGAGGCAAGGGCTCTGCCCTTGGTTCTCCTAATCTAACACAACCTTTGTTGGCCCAAGTTGATGGGGCTGTGTCCGCAAGCTGTGCTCCTGTCCACCTTAGGCTCTGTGCAGGCTGTTTCCTCGGGAAGGAGCATTCCTCCTCTTCCTTCTAGCTGGCTAACTCCCATTAGTTCCTCTCATTCCAACTTAAAACACCACCTTCTCCCAAATGCCTTCCACGGCATCCCACCTGATCCCTCATCAGACACTCTCTCAGTAGTCCATGTCACAGCTCATCATCACACCCTAATGGCACCAAGTGGTGACTGACACCCTGGCCCCCAACGCAGCCAGATCTGGGTCTGTTTTCCTCACTTCTCTAGCTCTGGTGCCTTTGGAGAGTCCCTGGCACCAATGGGCACTAACTAAATATTTGTAGGAAGTTATTGTTGCATGAAGTTAATTGAAGATCCAGAAGGGCTACTGTTGGTTTGACTTGAAGAGAAAACACAATATTTTGGAAAACATAAATAAAATTTGCACCATCTGTACCGGATGCATTAAGTAATTTTCCACGAAGTAATCCAGAAAGATCACGCATTATTGCGTCACTGTGTTGAACCCTTCCAACGATTGGTGACTACTTGGGCATAATGGACACGATTCATGGAACAACTATTACATCACCTATTGATTTTCCAAGAGCATCAAAGCTGGAGCTTCATATCAAAGAGTCTTTTGAGTGAGGGGCACATGTAGTAACCACAGATCTGTTGTGTCCAAGAGTGGAAACAGCTCTTTAGAGCAGCACAGATTCCCCCTTCATCGCATACTTCTTACCCTCACTGTTTTCAATTGAGTGGTTCCACTCCCAGGAGGACATGTGGGGATAGTTTTGGTTGTCACATGGCTGGCACTTAGTGGGCTCCATCAGGGATGCTAAATCTCCTGCAGCGTGTGGGATATCCCCTTCAAGGAAGACCACCCTGGCCCGGAAGCCAAAAAGAACCGCCCAACACTCACATATTGAGAAATGCTGGCCCTCACATCTCTGGAGTAAAATAGCTGCATGAAGAAAACGAACCAAGAAGAACCCAACCAAAAACCAAACCCATTGCCATCGAGTCAATTCCGACTCACAGAGACCCTACAGGACAGAGTAGAACTGCCCCACAGGGTTTCCAAGGAGCAGCTGGTGGATTCAAACTGCTGACCTTTTGGTTAGCAGCTGAATGCTTAACCACTGCGCCACCCGGGCTCCAGACCCAAAAAGGTCACGGTGTTATTAATAGGACCCCTACTCACTGTGAGCAGCCCGGGTGGCTCAGTGGTTAAGCGCTTTGCTGCTAACCGAAAGGTCAGTGGTTTGAACCCACCAGCTGCTCCATGGGAGAAAGACGTGGCAGTCTCCTTCCATAAAGATTACAGTGTTGGACACCCTATGGGGCAGTTCTACTCTGTCCTATAGGGTTGCTATAAGTTGGAATCAACTCAATGGCAATGGAAATGGGCCTACCCTCTGCACCAGTCGCCTTCTTGAACATTCCCGGCACTTTCCTGCATCTGCACCGTGGCTCATACCAATCTCCTCACTCACCTGGAAGGCCGTCCCTGCCTATCTCTACCCACCTGTTCCCCACCCAACACAAGGTCCTGCTGTAGGACACCTTCCTGGACCATTCAATCCCAATAATCTCTCTCATCTCCAAAGAATTCCATCTTGGTCTAAACAACTCTCTTAGTGCTGATCGACTACCGCCACGCGATCTCCATAACCTGACCCTGAGTGTAGACACCAGGCATGATGTGTATTCTGTCCAGCTCAGTACACAGTACAACCCCCAAATACTGACAGACGCATTCATACATTCACCTCATTCAGTGAAAATATCCAAATATCATCTAACAAATATCAAAATATCAACCACCATACCAAAATAAATAAAAAAAATAAAATCTTCTAGAAACGAAGAGAAGAAAAAGAAAACACTTACTCCAAAGGCCTGTATTCGTTTCCTGTGGCCGCTGTAACAAATCACCACAAACCGGGCCGCTTGAAACAACAGCCATGTATTCTCTCACACGCCTGAAGGCCAGAAGTCCAAAATCAAGGGGTCAGCAGGGCCATGTGCTCTCTGAAGGGGTTAGAGGAACATCCTCCCTTGTCTCTTCTAGCTTGTGGTGGCTGCCAGCAATCCTTGTCGTTCCTTGGCTTGTGGACACATCCCTCCCATCTCGGCCTGTGGGCCCCATGGCCTTATTCTCTGGGTCTCTGTGTGTTCTTTCCAGTCTCTTATGAGGACACTTTCATTAGACTTAGGGCGCACACCAATCCAGTGTGACTTCATCTTAATCCTCACCTGAACCATATCTACAAAGACCCTATTTCAAATAAGGTCACATTCTGAGATCCCAGGTGGACTTGGATTATTGAGGGGGTGCTATTCAGCCCACTACAAGGCCCTACCCACTACTACCACCAGTAGCTGTCAAACTGGGTCCAACTCATGGCGACCCCACGTGTGTCAGAGTAGAAGTGTGCTCCAAAGGGTTCTCGATGGCTGATTCTTCAGAAGTAGACTGCCAGGCCTTTCTTCTGAGGCACCTCTGGGTGGACTCTAACCTCCAACCTTCCAGTTAGCAGCCAAGCACGTAACCATATGCACCACCCAGAGACTCCCCTCTGCTACTAGGCCTTTTTTTTTTTTTTTAAACTAGGCACTCTTAACATCTTAACACTCACGACTTCATTTAATCCCCCAAAAGGCCCTGGGAGGGCATTGCTATTATTAAAGTCACATCAGAGACAGAAGAGGCCCAAACTCCACAGCTCATGTAACTTGCCTGAAGTTCACAGTTACAAAGTGAAGGAGTTCAAACTCAAACCCCAGCCTGGCTTCGAACACCTCTTTCCACCGGGGGCTGGCAAGGCTCTCTTTTCTCTGGTTTTGTTCTTACCGATCAACTGTGTTTACTTGATACGGGCTGGAGGATAAAAAGGCACCATTACAGGGGTCCTAGAAGGTCGTGTCGTGTATCGATCCCGTCTTTACTGGAATCTCCTAAGTATGTTTCACAATGCTTCCCCTCCCAGGGAACCTGACCCACAGAAAAATCTAGAAGATCAAGTCAAGTCAACCTGGCAGTATCTGATGGAGGCTCCGGCAGGATAATCTTTAATCTTGCCACGAAGAATAGCTTAACTTTAAAAGCTCGGCACCAGCCAGTTCTCCCCAAGGCACCTGTGGCTGGGGCTTGGGAAGGTTTTGTAAAAGCAGGCAGGGCTCCAACCTCCAACAATGTGGAAACCAAACCCCCAGTTCCTCAAGCTTGGTTTCACTCTCCGGAGGTGCCTGGTGCAGGACAGGCCTTGGCTTTAAAACAACAAAAACAGCAAGCGTATGACGGTTTGCGCCGGATGTCAGATTAAAATTCCACCAGCCAGACCGAAAGGAGCTTTGAACCTGCTGACCAGGGATTTGAGGCCTGAGGAGGGCCCCCGTGGGGAGTTTGTTCACGAAACTCCCTCAACCTCTGCAGCTGTCCCACCCGGACCCCTCACCCTCAGGCCTTGGGGCCCCCACCAGGAACCCCAGTGTGACCAACACCCGTCTGCAATTTACCTGACGTTTCCTGGTAACCAGGATTCAGCAGTAGTACCTAAAAACAGTCAAAATGGAACTAACAGGTATCATCAGGCAAGCCAACAGGTCAGCCTCTAAATCTTCAAGGTGAGGGTGAACACAGAGCCCACTCTCCAGAATCCTACCCCAGTGAGAGCAGCTGGCCGGCTGTTCCAGAACACTCAGAAAGGCAAGGGAGCGACTTCCCAGAGAGGAGAGTAGACTCAACCCAGTTTCTAATTCCAGTCCCTTTCAAAACGCCACTAAAACCTAGAACAAAGGGATTTTGTTTTTTTGTACGTATGCACGTAGAATATAAACCCTCAAGGATGGGGAGAAGGGAAAATAGCAATAAACTTTTGGGGTGGGGTGGGGTGGGGAGCCGATGGACAAGTGGTAACTGATTCGGCAAACTCAAGAAATCTATATCATCGGTGGCACTGGGGAAGATGAGAACCAACCCAATTTACAACCCAAAAGTCCCAAAGGTTCAGGAATCAGTGGTAACAGGTGTCTCGGGAAGTGGGGTTGGGATGGACAGACGCAGTAAGAGGATTAGAGGACAGAACCAGCTGGAGCCCCTTATCCCCTCCCCCATACCAGCCAGCTGTGTGACTGTCCCTCCCCCATCAGCCAGGAGACTGGGAGTTTATTCTCTAAAAGAGAGTGAAACAGAAAGTCCTGGGAGTGCACAGTGAGGGTGGGAATTGTACTGGAAACAAGAGGAGTGATTTTATGCATATTGAATGCAGAGACATCCCCCTGTCCAGCCCTCTTTCCCCTCTCAGCTCCCAGACCCCAGCAGCCTGGCATGACCCTCCAGGCAGAAGACTGTAAGAATCTTCTATGGGCAGTCTGGCCAGCCCAAAAGGAAAGACCTAAAGCTACTGATACACTGGTTCCCCATGAAGCAACCCAGCCGGGCACTCATCGGGGATTTTTCAGAAAGCCAAGAAGCTCCCACTTCATGGACTCAGAGCTTCGAGTACACCTTTTAGTCTCTCTTAAATTTAAAAAGACAACCAAGGAGTATGAGATAGCTAAAGAAAGAAGCCTCTAACATGAAAGCTGTAGACCAAAACAAACAGACATAAATGAAGAAGAGACATAGCCATGCAGAGAGGAGGGAGAAGTACATACATACAACGCGTGCCTGGCACGGCTCTAAACGCTTTGCCTCCAGTACCTGATGTGACCATTGCAACAACTCTTGAGGCAGGTATCAATATGATTATTCCCACTTTACAAATAAAGTGCTTGAAGAACAGAGAGGTTAAATAACTTGCCAAGAGTCACAAAGCAAGCACGTGGCAGAGCTGGGATTCAAACTGGGTGATATGGCTCCAGAGTCCATGCTCTCAACCACTGTGTTAGCTGCCTTTCAAAGCCCCACCACTGTGTTGCCATGGCAGCCACTGTCCATCATTAATATCCTCGCTGTGTAAGAGGAGATATCGCAGCCGTGACACAAGAGCAGGCTTTTCTAAAGAATAAGAAAGAGCTTTTGCAAATTAAAAACATGATAGATGAAAATACAGAATATGAAGTCGATGAAATCTCCCAGAAAGTAGAGCAAAAAGCAAAAGGGATAGAAAATAGAAAAGAAAACTAGAGGATCAGTCCAGGAGGACCAATATCCAAATGACAGGAGTTCTAGAAGATCAGTGAAGACTAAGGAGAAGAAATCATAAGAATAATCCAAAAAAAAGTCCAGGAACTGAAGGACACAGTTTCTGGATAAAAGTTCTCACAAAGTGCTCAGCATAACGGATGAGGAGATCAGCACCAAGGCAGGTCACCTGAAAGTCTCAGGCCACTGAAGACAAAAAGAGAGTCCTGTAAGTTTCCAGAGAGAAAAAAAAAAAAAAACACTGGCCATACACAAAGAATCAGGAATGGCTTCTGACTTCTCAACCCCAACTGTAGAAGCCAAAAGACAATGGAGCAAGGCCTTCATAACTGAAGGAAAATGATGTCTAACTTGAGTTTGATGCCCAGCTAAACTAGCAACCCAAAATTAGAGAACAGATTCATTTTCCCATGTGCAAATTCTCAGAAAATGTACCACCCAACACTGTCTCAGGAAAGATACACTCCAGTGTACAAGAGATTAACCCATAAGAGGAAGACAGAAAACAGGAAATCTAGCCCAGGAGAGAGGTGAGGGGAACCACAGGTGAAGATACTGAAGATCCCAGATGACAGTTGGACCCCAGGTGTGGAGGTGACGAGGAGCAGGTCAGAGGACTCAGACCTGCTCAAGAGGAGTGAACTGGCAGAATTTACCTGATGCATCCAAACAATGTGAGGGGCTGTTGAGAAGACTAACAGAGTTTGGGGATGCATTAAGAAGCACATAAACCAACAACAGCAGCAACTAAAAGATAATTTTTAATTCCAAGGGAAACAAAAAGCAGGGCAGGAAAGTAAAATCGATGGTCATTTACTACATGACTAAGCTCTGAATACCACTAACCTTATCCTAACAGAGTAAACCCTAATTTTAACAACGTTATGTAAATGTATTGGGAAGATGGGGGGGCATAGGAAAGATTTGAGGAGACCTACATCCTTACCTTCCACAGTAAGAAATCAGAGCCTATAAATAAAAATCAAGACGAAACAAGGCACACGCGTTATTTAGAAAAATGGAGAAAATACCAAAGTCATCAGCCAAACAAGTATGCAACCGATTGCTCCAGGGGAAGGGGAAGTAAGGGAAGATGTTGTTTTTCATGCAAACCTTAGAGAACTACAGCCACGTATGACCTGGAAAAGGCAAGGGCAGACAGCCAGGAAGCTCTTTACACACGTGTCCTCAGCAAATGCTCCAATGACCGGGAGAACTTGGGATTATCCTCCCTTTTCACCAAAAAGACGTGGCAGGCTCAGAGACACCCACAGTCAATGCTAAAAAGGGGTTCAAACCCACTTGTGCTGGATGCTGGTGTCTACACTTTCCCTCTGATTCTACTTTTTCATGCATTCAACAAATATGAATTGAGCACACACTGGGCCCAGAACAGGAGGTTAAATCCTGGGGCACAATGGTGGACAAGGGAGGCCCAGTGCATGGCCCAAGAGGGCTTCCGGTCTACCAGGGCAAACCAACACTAAATAAGCTTTCACCATCTGAATCTACTAAGGGGAGCAATAGTCTGAATCCTACTCTTCCCTTCCTCTTCCTTTCCTCACCCCCTCTGCTAGTCTGTCACTGGTCTTATGGCATCCTGGTATCTTCGCCCCCCACAGGTAAGCCATCACATGCCATTTCAAAGCACTGGGAACTCAACAGAGGCCATCACCTAAGCCTGCTAACACCCTGCCACCTTCCCCCCTCCACGCTGAAGGCCTTCAGCTTTGATTGAAAAGGTGTCAAGTTTTGTTTTGTTTGAGATCATGGTCTCCAAGGGATAGCTCAACCCAGCCCCTGCGTACGTGAAAGAAGAGCGAGGCCCCAGCAAGTGCTGGTGGGGCTGGGAGAGCTGGGGTAAGCCTCTGAGAACACCAGAACGCAGAACAAAACCTCAGATCTGTTGCTCACTAGCTGTAGGACACGGTGAAGTTGCTGAACCCCTGTGGGCCTCAGTGTCTGTATCTGTAAAGTGGGTATGTAACAGCAACCTGGGAGACTTACAATAGGATAAAACGGCATATGGAGGTGACAGTCTCCATGAGTTGGAATCGATTTGACCACAGTCAGTTTGGTCTGGTTTGGTACTTCATAATCTGCAATCACCAAAATACAAGCCAGGATGAGGAGGACAGCATGGTTTCCCGTGGCTGCCTTTGGTCACTTCAGCCCTAATGCATGGCTACGGGGACTTCATCATTTCAACCACTTAAAATGGGAATCTTGTCCCCACTCGTCTCAGATCTGCCCTGGGAATCACAGGGCAACACCCAGGGACTCAGACACAGTGTGAGGATCTTGGTGTGCAAGTAGCTGTAAGTAGAATCAGCTAAGTTACTGAATCCACTCGATAAGGTTTAGTATGCAAGACTGGCTGACTTCCTGCCCAAGCTCCTTTAGCCTGGGGCCA
This sequence comes from Trichechus manatus latirostris, assembly GCF_000243295.1. NCBI lineage: Eukaryota > Metazoa > Chordata > Mammalia > Sirenia > Trichechidae > Trichechus > Trichechus manatus. The sequence continues at coordinate 7,911,273 of NW_004443981.1, forward strand.
TCTTTCTTTCGGCATTCCAAGTCAATTGCCCTGAACACAGCCAGCTGGGCCTCGATCTAGTGCCTGCCAAGTCTCTCCCCATTCTTTCCCCCTCCCCCAAATTCAAGTCCCATCAGCCCTTCTCTTACTGCCTCCCCCCCTCGACTAACTCCATCTTCCCAGACTTAGCTCTGATTCCTGGTTCTACCACTTACTAGCTCAGCAGCCTGGCACTTGGGATTTAACCTCGCTCAGCCTGTTTTCTGGGGACAGAGACAATGCCCACCGCAGGGATTATTCTGAGGACTGAATAAGTGCTTTGTAATATGAGTACTTTGTTTAGCACAGTGGCTGGTACAGTGGTCGTCTTCCTACCTCCATCCCTGCACACTCCTAACCTCGACACCAATACCCCATAGCCAATAAGATGATCCCTGACTTGATTTTACACAGTCTATATTGTATGTTGGAGCCCTGATGGCCCAGTGGTTCAGCATGTGGCTGCTAACCAAAAGGCCAACAGTTTGAATCCACCAGCCGCTCCTTGGAAATCCTATGGGGCAGTTCTACTCTGTCCTATAGGGTCGTTATGAGTCAGAATGGACTCAACGGCAATGGGTTTGGTAATACTGTATGTTCTGCATTTTACAACAATGATACCCCAAATTATCTTCCATTAGCTAAACTGGGGCTTCTTCCTGAGCCACCCCAATGAGGAGGTGGTCACGCCACAGTGAAAGAGAACTTCTCCAGCCATACTGCCATCTTTACCATACTGCATGTTTGAGAAATTACTGGAACATTCTATTGCATTTCACCCTTTTTTCATGAAAACAAGTAGAAACAGAAAAACAATGAAAAGTGTCATTATTAGCGATCACTGTTGGCTTCATTAAACTCAACGCCATGGACACAACGACAAAACCAAAACAACAAGGGTCACGGGATTGACCAGTGCTCAACTAAGAAAAAAAACCAGGTGTTGTCAAGTTGACTGACTCATGGCAACCCCAGGGTGTCAGAGTGGAACTGTGCTCCACAGGGTTTTCAACTGCAAGTAGATCACCAGGTCTTTCTTCCAAGGGGCCTCTGGGTGAACTTGAAACTCCAACCTTTCAGTTAGCAGCCAGGCCGCTTAACCGCTGGCACCACCGAGGGTCCCTGCTCAATTAAGAGGGAAGAGGAAGTTGGGGAAAAAGACCAAAACGATAGAAGTACAATATGGTGTCGTTCAAACACGCCTACAGTGGGGCATGATCAGGCTTTTTCCATTATCTGGGCATTGAAGCCCCCTCATTACCTGTAAAGGAGCCCTGGTGGCGAAGTGGTTAAGTGCTCAGCTGCTAACCGAAAGGCTGTCAGTTTGAACCTACCAGCCGCTCCACGGAAGAAAGATGTGGCAGTGTGCCTCTGCAAAGAGTGTTGTGTGTCAAGTCAATTCCGACTCATAGCGATCCTATAGGATGGAGTAGAACTGCCCCATAGGGCTTCCTGGGCTGAAATCTTTACAGGAACAGATAGCCAGGTCTATTCTCTCACAGAGTGGCTGGTGGGTTCCAACTGCTAACCTTTTCAGTTAGCAGCCGAGCGCTTAACCATTGCACCACCAGGTCTCCTCTGTAAAGATTACAGCTTTGGAAGTCTTACGGGGCAGTTCTACTCTGTCCTATAGGGTCGCTCTGAGTCAGAATCGACTCCAGGGGAATGGGTTTTGCTTTCGTCACTTCTATGTCAAGCCTTCTACATTTAACATCTGATATAACACAATCAGATGGAGGGAAGTGCCTACAAATCAATACCCTAATCTTGTTCTCTTGTTTTCTAAACCGACTCTGATATTTCACAGGACGTAGAACACTGTTTACCCAAAATATCCAGGGTATGACTCCCTCGCTTGGAGTTAATAGCATTTCCGGAGTTCAGATATCTCAGCTCCAAAGGAACAGAAGGTTAGGAAAGAGATGCTTTTGCTGCCGCCAAAAAAACAAAAAAACAAAAACCCACTCCTAACAACCCTGCAGGACAGAGCAGAACTGCCCCATAGGGTTTCCTAGGCTGTAATCTTCACGGAAACACACTGCCACATCTTTCTCCCGCAGAGCGGCTGGTGGGTTCAAACCACTGACCTTTCAGTGAGCAGCCGAGCGCTTTAACCACTGCGCCACCAGGGCTCCTCCTATTGCTGCCAGAGGATGCTCTATCTGCGGATCCACACAATTGGCATATGGAATGAGGCTGCTGTGAAGACCCCTCCTCGTGCCACGGCCATCCACACCGCCAAGACCACCGTGCCATCGCCCGTGGTCAGTCAGAGCCTGTGTGCATCTCACGCCCCACACTCCTGGACAGAAGGTCTCTGTGGGCCATGCTGTCCCCCGCCTCTGCCCTCCACTCCTCTCTCCTGCCATTTGTCAGGAGCCAGTTGGTGATAGCCCCATGACCGGGGCGGCCAGGCCCCTACACTCCGAGCACAGAGCTCGACACTGTCACACTGGGTCTCCACCAAACCCCCATGGAAACCTAAAGAGCAATCCACGCATGCAAACGTCTCCCAGGTACTGTCTCTTCCAGGGAGAAGGAAGAGGCTCAATAGCCATTTGTTATTCATTGGACACAGCTATGAAGACCTACTGTGTTAGAGACTGGCGGGACAGACGCACGCATCCCCTGAGAGACCCACACAGGCATCTGGGAACAGGGGCACGTGCGAAGGTCCAGGAGCCTGGAGCTAGAGGAGGCTCCGCGAATCCGCGCAGACGGGGCTCGGGGAGGCTACCCTGGGAACTCTAGGAAGGGTGTTGGCACACCTCCGGCCATGGAAAAGTGTGCGTGGCCTGCGGGGGACGGGGAGACATCCGGTGTGGGTGTGGCCTGAGGGTATTCGGGGAAGGTCAGGGAGATGTGTGGGGCCAGAGGACACAGGCAGGGTGTAGTGGGTTCAACTGTGCATCCCCCCAAAAAAGATCTGTTGAAATCCTACCCCCCAGAACCTCAGAATGTGTCTTTATTTGGAAATAGGGTCTTTGCAGATGTTATTAGTTAAGTTCAAGGGGCCCTGGTGTTGCAGTGGTTAAGTGCTTGGCTGCTAACTGAAAGGTCAGTGGTTTGAACCCACCAGCCACTCTATGGGAGAAAGATGTAGCAGTCTACTTCCGTAAGGATTACAGCCTTGGAAACCCTATGGGGCAGTTCTACTCTGTCCTACAGGGTTGCTATGAGTCAGAATCGACTTGACGGTACCCAAAAACAACAACATTCGTTAAGTTCAGAGGAGGTCATACTGGAGTAGGGTGGGCCTTCATCTCTTTATGACTGGTGTCCCTGTATGAAAACAGAGACAGACAGACACACAGACACAGAGGCAAGTCGGCCATGTGAAGGCGAAGGGCGAGACATGAGTGATGCAGCAAGGAACACCCGGGCCAGCCAGAAGCTGGAAGAGACAAGAAAGCATCCCCCCTGGACCCTTCAGAGAAAGCATGGTCCCGGGGACATGGGATGTTGGCTTTCAGCTTCCAGATCTGTGAGAGTAGACACTTCTGTTGTTTTAAACTGTCCTAGGCCTCACACACAGGGCTTCTTCCTGTGGACACAGCAGAGTCCTTGTGCCGGAGGGCCGTGGTGGGAGAGAGATCTCCCAGCCGCAGGGCTGAAACGGAGCTGGAAGCGAGAAGGTGCTGGGGGCCGGAGGGCGCTGCAAGCAGGGCAACAAATGATGAGGCTGCGCGTGAAAGTGGGTGAGAACGGGAAAAAGCAGGCATAGGTGAAGAGACTCGGCAGGGCCGAAACCCGCGTGCGGCAGGAGGTGAGGGAGGGGCCGAGTTATTTCACCAACAAACAGGCAGGTCATCTCCATGCCCCGTTCCCACCCCCCACCCCAGTTCCCGCCTAGAAGGGCTCGGGAGAATGCTTTTTAAGTATGTCATACCATGGAGGATTAAAAATAGTTGAAAAGAGGAGAGAGATATAAATATCACAAATGCTCCTGGCTCTGTGGGGAGCCCCCCAGGGGCATGACGTCATCAGAGCCCCGAAGGTCTCCAGGAACTGAATGAGACCCTGAGGCCTCCAGGAACTGAAATGACCCCACAGCTTCTGCAAATTCCCTGAACCCACCTTGATGCTTCCTCACCCTCGAGGGCTTTGGACCATCATCTCCTTGAAGCAGCGGCCACAGTGCTCAACCAGACCAAACCCACTGCCATCAAGTCAATTCCGACTCACAGAAACCCTATAGGACAGAGCAGGTCTGCCCCATAGGGTTTCCAAAGAGTGCCTGGTGGACTCGAACTGCTGACCTTTTGGTTAGCAGCCGAGCTCTTAACCAGTGTGCCACCAGGGCTCCACAGTGCTCCAGAAGGGCAAAAATAAAAGGTGCATGTCAACCGCACGGGCTCCCTCTGGGACACAGCCCCCTACACTCCCCCACCCAAGCCTGGCCTCAATCCCGTGAAGAACCTGCCGCGTCTCTCCCTGACCCCACACCCACCCGTACTCCTGCAGTACCCACCCAACCAGTTCCTTGGCCCCTGGCCCCACACACTTATCTCAGCCTTGTGATGTCCGTGTCCTCTCCGGAACCCTTCCATCTCCAGCCCAGCCTCTCGGGCAGCATCAGTAGCTGTTACTGACTGAATGGCCAGGCTTCAAGAGGATAAGAGCAGGTATGGAATATACCCAGGCATATCATCAGTCCATGGAAATCAGGCTGGGCTGTTATACACACAACAAGCACTCCTTGCTGTTGTCACCACCAGCATCTCCTGCTTGTCAGGCCATGTGCTCGAGTCTGGGTTTAGAGAACACAGTCCCTGCCATCCTCCCTCTGATGCCCACATTCTGAATGGAAGGTCTTCAGGCCTCGCTGCTGCCAAAACCTAAGTGTGCTTACTTCCTTCTCCACAGGGAGGCTGGCGGCCTGGCAGTACTGATCCAGCCTCCCTGGGCCCAGGGGCTCACCTGCTTATGGGAGGAAGGTGACTCCACGTCACAGAGGGGATGGGTTAGATTAGGGCCAACTGAGGCTTTCTTCTGGACAGAATCAGAAGTGGACTGTCACTGGAAGAGGGAGTGTCGGAGGCACTCGGGCAGCTGTGCAAAGCCAACACTTCTGGTTCGAGATCAGTGGGCATCTGGGCAGCACCCACCATTCCAAGATGGAGCAACCAACTCAGTAAGAACATGAATGGAATGAATGAATGGACATGACCGGCACTGACATTTTAAACTCACACACACACAAACTTGCTTTTTGTTGAGAGCATTCACTAACAGTTTTAGCATTTCTTTGTTTTTCTTCCTTGTTCGTCTATAAAGGGCTAGACAGTCAGTATGTTTAGCTTTCCAGGTATGTCTCCATCACAGCTACTAAACTCCGCCATTGTAGCAGGAAAGCAGCCTTAGATAACATGCATACGAATGAGCGTGGCTGTGTTCCAATAAAACTTTATTTACAAAAACAGACAGTAGACTAGATTTGGCATGTGGGCTGCAGTTTGCCAACCCTTGCTGTGATAGAAAAAAATTAATAAAGGAAAGAAAGGAAGCGGAACCTGTGACGAAGAAAAACTATCAAAGACTCTTCAAAGCCACACTTGTGATTTTTGATGTTGCCTCTGATTCACTCTGTGACTGACACAATCTACCGGTGGTTAAAAAAAAAAAAAAAAAAAAAAAAAGAGGCATGGATGGGAGAGATAAAAAAAGATTTCTATGGGAACAAGGAGTTCACTTTTAATGGTTCAACCACCAAAAAGACAATTACAGCGTTTTTCTCTCTCCCCTCTGAGGCAGGGCAGGCATGACCTACGGCTTGTTGGGCAGGCTGACTTTGTCCAGTGCCTCAGCTATTCCAGTCAAAAATTAAATGCCAGAATGTTCCCCAGGTTGGGGAGGACAGTTAGTGAAATCAGGGCCTCTCTGGCAAAGGGCAATTCCCCAGACGATCTGGTCAGATGTTCTACCTCCCCACAAGACCACATAGCCAGCAGGCTGCTCCCTGGGAGTCAAGGTCGACCATGAACATGGCCACAAACACAGAATCAATGGCAAAACCTCCCCCCGGGGTGTGTGACCACTGGACAGGGAGCTTCCCTCTCGCTTACTGACAAACTGTTTAGGTGTACAACCTGTAGGAGGTAACACAGGAGAAAATCTAGATGACCTTGGCTTTGGCAATGATTTTTTAAAGACAACACCAAAAGCGTGATCCATAAAAAAAAAAAAATGGGTAAGTGGGACTTCATTAAAATGAAAAACTTATGCTCTGCAAAAGACACTCCGCCGAGGCTGAAAAACAAACCACAGACTGGGAGAAAATATTTACAAACACGTATCCGATAAAGGGCTTGGATTTGAGATATGCAAACCGTTGAGGTGCTGGGGCTTCCATTTTATCTGGCCCCCTCTACACAACTGAGAGGGGAGCATGGGTGAAATTGTTCCTTGGTACAAACGAGCACAGGTGGATTAAGGAGGACTCCCCCCATCCCTCATTTGCTGTGTGAGCCTGAGCAGGTCACTAAACTCCCTGTGCACCTTCAGCTCTAGCACAGCTGGTTCGAAGCATACCTCCGAGCCCAGCTCCCAGCTTGTCATAGAAACCCTAAGTGATCAGACAAGAATAAGCACAGAAGGCACATGCCTATCTGACTTGAACTTTAGTCACAAAGCTTATGAGCTGCAACCCTTCCTACACAGGACCCTTGGTGGAAATGAGTCTCTAGCACTCAGCAGTGAAAAGAATCCGGCAGGACTTCGAACCAGTTCTTCCTGGTTCAGTTATGAACCGGAATGCTAACCAAAATGGGAAAAATTATGCATCGAAGCCATGCTAGAAACTTAATCTCCCTCTTAGAAAATAAGGGCAGCATACACAATGCATAGCACCCAAATCTTCCGCCCTTTGGATTTTGAGCAGAGTTGGAAACAGCAGTGCCCCGCTCTCAAAGATGGCGGCCGACTGTGCTGCTTTGAATGTGGGTTGCCTTCCATGGTCCTGCCAATAATCCAATCTCCTGCATCAGGCTCCTGAAAGGGCTCATTACGTCTCTTCTGAGTCTCTCATTCCAGGGCTTTGACCCACAATTTTTCCAGTTCCTATTATCGTTCTGGACCAACCAAATTGTAAAATTTTCAAATCTCTTCCACTTTCTCTTCGTTGGCCATGACAGAACAAGTTTGAACAGGTTCAAAGCTCTGGAATCTAGGAACACAGCCAGCTGGGCTGAGCATGTCCATTCAGCAGTACCTGGGATATCTCACCGGTCACCTGCCCGTGTGCACCAGGGGCCGAATCACAGACGGCTTTAGGTGGGCACATATGCCACAGGCCTCCCCACTCCTTCCACAACCTGCCCGGGGGCTCACTGGAGCCCCTAAGGGTCCAACCCTCTCATTTTGCAGATGAGGAAGCTGAGGCACAGCTAGAGGAAGAGATTTTCCCAGGATCCCACAGCAAATTAGCAACAAAGCCAGGACCCAAACCCAGTCCTTCAGCTCCCTCGGTCCCAGCTATGGCTTCCCCCACTGCACAGCGCTTGGCCTGGAAAAGCCCACGCAGAAGAACCCACGCTCCGTGTCACAGGTGGAGCCGTGACCGGAACACAGCCTTTTGCCTCAAAGCTTGTGGCCCGACTCCAGCCAGTTCCAGCGATGATTCATCCTGCAGAGCCAGGCACACAGCCCCAAGGGCAATGCCCTAGCAGGAGCCAGTTCCTTGAGGACATGAAATGCCGTGTTTGATTTCATTCCGGTTTTTATATAGAAACCTCCAGCTCACTTGCTGTGCCCTCCAAGAGCCGCCGGAGGTAAGAGTAGGAACAGTCCTTCCTGGTCCCTTCTCCTCCCCAATACCACTGCCCGCTGTATGCCCGGATGGTCTAGAGGTAAGGAGATAGGGGGCTGGCAGGGGAGAGAGCCGGGTAGAGGAGTGGAGGGGTAGCTGTGGGAAAGGAGGCTGGTGTGACACTCAGACCACAGAGGGTCTCGGATGCCAGGCTAAGGGGCCTGGACTTCAGCCAGTGCAGCCAGCCATGGTCACATTCCAGCCCTTATGGATAATGATCCTTCTTGTCCTGGGGGGAGCCACAGAGCTGCCCTGGCCCCACCGTGCTGTGCTCAGCCCACGGGTTGGGAGCTTAGCTGTAGGCCATGGAGACCCACTAAGGGTTTAGTGGAGACGTGTGTTTGGGTGGGGAGTCCCTGGGTGGTGCAAACGTTAATGCACTTGGCAGCTAACCAAAAAGTTGGAGATTTGAGTCCACTCAGAGGTACCTCAGAAGAAAGGCCTGGCAATCCTTCTGAAAAATCTGCCATTGAAAACCCAGTGGAGCACAGTTCTACTCTAACATGTATGGGATTACCATGAGTTGGAATCAACTTGACAGCAACTGGTTTGTTTTTGGTTTGGGTGTTGGGTGGATTTGGGGAGGTGAAGCAAGGCCCACGGCCTGTAAAGAGGTCACTGCGAGGAGTCCAAGCAGACAGGATGAGGGCCTGAGCCTCCTCTGGAGTCACTGTGATGGAAAGAGGACGTGGACTGCACGGGCGTGGGCTGGTCCTTCTTAAACACAGGGGCATGACCTGCCTCTGAACCTGCCGTCAGCTCTCCCGGCAACTTTCCTCCCGTTCTACACAACAGCATAGGATCTGCACCATCACGCTTCTGCTCAGCCTTCAGAGCCCAGTTCCAGTGTCCCCTCCTCTGAGAAGCCCTCCCGGATGCCCTGTCCTGAGGTTAACGGCTCCTTCACCTGTGAGCTCACCCAGCAAGGATGAGAGACTGCTTGGGGTCAGTAGGACCTGGGTTCAAATCTCAGCTCCACTTACAAGCCACGTGCCTTTGGGCAAGTCATTTAATGTCTCCACTTTTGAAACAAGACTAAGAGTGCCCACCTCAAAGGTTTGTGGAAAACATGAAAGGAAGCAGTTAGCACAGTGCCTGACACACAGGACGCACTCAGTAAACTGTCATCAACTCCATTCGGCAGTCAGTTACACGTACACATGGCTCCTGTTTGCTCCCTCCGGGTAGCGCTCCTTCCAAACAACCTCTGACCGAGGGGGACACTGAGGGCAGGCGGGCATACCACTGAGGGAGCAACACCTGCAGCCTCCCCTGCCTCCCCTAGAATGGCCTCACCTATCTCCAACCGCCACCAACTCCTCAGTCCAGCCCAAGCCAAGCCAGTCGGAGCATGGGAAAGGGCTGGAACAACAGGAGACAGCCCCAAACTGAGCTGATGTCTCCACCTCTAGAGTCAGAAAATCTGAGCCCCTGCCAAGTAGCCCAGTCTGGCTGGGAGCCCACGACAGTGTCATGCTCCTTAGAGGCAGGGACTAGAACCAGCTCTGCATCCCCAGGGTCTGCACGTAGTCCATGTTTGCTACACTGAACAGAGGGGGGTTGTGAATTCTTTGGGTGCTCAAGGCTTTCTGCATGAACAGGAGCATCTTCCAAATGCTGGCCCAGCGCTTCCTTTGCCCAAGCAGGCAAGTGACCCCCAAACTTGTGGAGCATTCAGTGGAAGCCTGCTGCCAAGGCAAAAGGGAAGGGAGCAGCCAGCATAGCCTTGCCACTGGAGAGGCGCTGGAGCCCCCAGCAGCCCCCCGGCAGGCAGAGACCTAAGGCCCAGGCCAGTTAGCTGACCCCCTCTAACCTCATTCTACCCCATGTGGCTCCGAGGAAGGAGGGGCTACCAGGCGGAGGCTGCCCACATCCCTGCAATGCCATTTTCTCCTTTCTGTAAAGGTCAACAGCTTGGGCCACCCCCGTTTCCTTGCAAGGGGCCCTGTGGGGGTGGCACAGGCAGCCTTGGCCCAGAAGGACATCCATGCTGTGCCTGAGAGTCCCTCGTTCACAAACAACTCTCTGAGCCATCAACATGAACGTATCAGTAAGCACCTTCATCTCCCCGGGGCGGACACAGGGTGATGAGGGGCAAGTCTCCGGGGAGAGGCCATACTTTCTGCCCGCTCACCCTGGTCTCCAAAGACAGGTCAGGTAATCTTCATTCCAGCATTCCTTAGGGGGTGATCTGGTGACATCACAATCCTATCGGCCTGCATTCCATAATCCATAATTCAGGGAGATAGATAGAGGCCTCAGAAGAGCAAGTGAGCAGGGACCAAGATGCTTCCAACCTAAACACAGAGATATCAAGATACTTGCAGCTTAAACATGGAGATATATAGAAAGACAGATGAAAAAAAATAGTTGCCGTTGAGTCAACATTGACTCACGGCGAGCCTGTGTGTGTCAGAGTAGAACTGTCCTCCATAGGGCTTCCAATGGCTGTGATTTTTTCAGAAGCAGATCACCAGGCCTTTCTTCTTCTTCTTTTGTTTTTTACCTACATTTAACAATTGTTAACATGTTGTCATAATTGCTTCATCTATTTTTGCTTTCAAGTAAATTACTGACATTTTGCCGCTAAATACTAAAGTATACAAATCCAAACTATGACTTTTTTAAATCTTTTTTTCAACTGTACTTTAGATGAAGGCTTACAGAGCAAATTAGTTTCTCATTAAACAATTAATACACATATTGTTTTGTGACATTGGCTGCCAACCCCACGACATGTCAACACTCTCCCCTTCTTGACCTTGGATTCCCTACTACTACTGTCCCCTTCTACCTTCTAGTCCTTGCCCCTGGGCTGGTGTGCCCATTTAGTCTCATTTTGTTTTATGGGCCTGTCTAATCTTTGGCTGATGGGTGAACCTCAGGAGTGACTTCAGTACTGAGCTATAAGGGTGTCAGGGGGTCATACTCTAGGGGTTTCTCCAGTTTCTGTCAGACCAGCAAGTCTGGTCTTTTTTTGTGAGTTAGAATTTTGTTCTACATTTTTCTCCAGCCCTATCCGGGACCCTCTATCGTGATCCCTGTCAGAGCAGTCGGTGGTGGTAGCCGGGCACCATCTAGTTGTGCTGGACTCAGTCTGGTGGAGGCTGTGGTACTTGTGCTCCATTAGTCCTTTGGACTAATCTTTCCCTTGTGTCTTTGGTTTTCTTCATTCTCCCTTGCTCCAGACAGGGTGATATCAGAGGAGTATCTTAGATGGTCGCTCCCAAGCTACTCACCAAAGTAGGATGTAGAACATTTTCTTTATAAACTATGTTATGACCAGGACTTTCTTCTGAGGCGCCTCTGGGTGGGTCTGAACCACCAACCTTTTGGTTGGCAGCCCAGTGCTATACAAGTGCAGCTATGTTACTAAACCTTTCCTCCCGGAAATGCAGTTTCTCAGCGGATGCAATCTCTACTTACTGAGCCCAGAACCACTCTGCCCCAGGCCTGAGAGAGAAAGCTTCCTGAAAAAAATCAGGACCGCCTAGCCTGAGAGCAGCTGCCGCCTGCAGATGGAGGCTGGGAATCCTTCTCAATACTATTATTACAGATTCCTGAAGCCCCACTGTACCCACCTCCCATTACCATGACAACTGCAACTACCTGGGCAGCAAGTCACACACAGCTTAAAAAGTCGCCCTTCCAGCGGCCTTCTCCTACCTCCCTGACTGCCACCCACACGGAGCTAAGATGGGCAAGGACCTGCCAGTGTCCCCAGAGCTGACGGTCCAGTCACATCCAGGTCAGGCTGATGGCCGTCAGCTGGTTTGGTCAGATGCTCTGAGCATGCGTGAGGTGCCTTCAGGACTTGCCCTTTGGTTGGCACTTCCTGGGTACCAGAGGGGCAAGGAGAGAAAACGTCTGTTGGGCATCCAGTCAAGAGACAGGGAAACCAAGAAAGAAGACAGATTCCTGCCCCCAACTCCACTCCCAGCCTCCAATCAGCAACGCTGGGCAGAGCAGCAAACCCAAGCCGGCAGCTCCAGGGTCTCTCTCTAAAGGCACACACGCCTCATTCACAACAGCACCAACTGCAAACAACCCAAATGTCCCTCAGCAGACGGACGGATAAACAAATCGTGGTACATCCATACAGTGGAACCGTGCTCGACCATAGAAAGGAACTATACTGATACAGGCAACCATATGGATGAATCTCACAAAGATAACGTTGAGCAAAAATGCCAGATACAAAGAGTACATACTCTGTGATTCAATTTTTACATGAAGTTCTAGAGTAATATGGTGATAGAAGTCAGAATATTAGTTACCCTGGCACAGGGGGTTTACTAATTGAGAAGTGAGACAAGGGACTGGTGTAGGGTACTGAAAATCATCTGTATCTTGAGCTGAGTCGTGGTTACACCTGTGTATCCAATTCAGGGGTGGGTTAACAGGTAAGCAAGGTATGCACAGGTTTACAGTAAGCAAGGTAAGCAGGGCTTAACTGTGTTTACTTACTAACCTATAGTGCACAATTTCACAAAGGTTTCACCACATCTTTGACGTGGTGAAATTGTACACTACAGATTAGTAAGTAAGCACAAGTAAGCCCGTGCGTACCTTGCTTGTTGGGTAATCTGTCTCTGGTATCCATACATAAAAATCCATAGAGCTTAAATTTGAGATTAGTGCACTTTATAGAGGATAATTCACTCGGAGCAGAGGGAGAGGGAGGAGCCCACTCAGTGAACTCCTACTCATCCTTCAGGACCCATCTCAAATTGTCCCTGTTTTTTGAAGCGTTCTCCCACTGTCCTAGGTGTAACTACTGCTCACACTGCAGCGCATCCCTTCACAACACTTGGTCTCCTCTACCCTAGGACCTGCTCCTGGAGGCGCAGATCCCAGCCATAAAGGAGTGTTACCAGAAAGCAGGAAACTGTCGCACCAATCATTGGTTAGCATATGCTTATTAAACACTCGCTGGTCACCTAAGATACGCACGCCCTGAGAGCCCAAACCAGACACCATCTCAGCAAAAGATACTAATGCCCTCCCCCAAAAAGGATGTCAGTTCTTTTCAGGCAACAGGATCCGGATCTGTGCCTATTATCCAAAGGGACCATTTTCAACATCTCTAGCCCGATCTTCCTTTTTGACACAAATCACAGCCAGAGGAGACCAGGGAGCCTAGAGCAAACTCCACTTCCAGTGTCCACTGCACAAGGCTCCCCTCCTCAGCTCCAAGTCACCCCTGCCTGCACTGTCCTTGCCCAATCTGGGGGTGGAGCAGGTCCACGTGGGCTCCCAGGAAGCAGTCTATCAGGTGTAATGTTTAAACTTAACTGCTGGGCCAGCCCCTTGCCTGCACCCGGGCCCCCTGGGGCTCCCTGCCCTCAAGCAGTGATGGCGCTGCACCTGCTGGTGGTGGGGGCACCTACAGCCCCATCTCTGCTCAGGCCTTCCAGCTCCCCCAAGCTCTCCCCAAAGCCACCGCCAACCCTAGAATGTCTAGGAACCCAAGCCTGCAGGTGAAGTGCCTAAGGAAAGAGAGAGGCCGGAAACTGAACTCCATCCAGTTCTGCAAAGCCCACTTATGAAAAAGAGGCTGGAAATAAACGTCCACCAAAAGGAGCTCTCTTTGGCTGGGGTGGTGACAGTGGGTGATTTTTTTCTCCTCTAAATACCTGGGCACTTTCTAAGTTTCACAATGAACAAACTCTTGAAAGATAAACACACTTCATCCGTGGTACAAGCCACCCTCAGCCCTTGTCACACATACACCCTTCGCCTCATCTCAATCCAAGGTAGGCGGAAAAGTCTGAGAGTTCCGTGCAGGCTAGGACTAGGGAATGGGGTGGGGGTGGGAGGGCGCTTCTCGCCCTCTCCCCAGTTCCAGCCCCAGGAGCGGAGGGGCAGCACCCTGAGGGAAGTGGCTAGCCTGAAGTGCCCGCCAACCCCGCGGAGCCCGGGACCCCTCCTTCCCTCCCACACTCCGCGGCGCCGCCCCGTTTGACTCCCCAGAGTCTGGAGTCTCAAAGGTACTTGGGAAGTGTGCGAACACACATCCACACACGCCGTCGCACTTTTCTCTCTCTCCCCTCCCTGACCTGGGCCACCGCCCCCAAGAACCCAGGCACAGAACTTCTCCAAACTTGCCGCGGGGGCTGGAGGGTGGCCGTTCCGTGGAAGACAGGCCCCGAATGAAAATGGGGGCCCCGGACACGCTCACGTGCAACCTATCGCCGGCCACTGTAAACCCGGCCGAGGTAGCCAGGCCGGGCTAGAGGGCGGCTGTCTCAGTCCCGGCCCCCCGCAGCCCTGGTGAAGTGACCCGAACGAGGTCAGGCCAGGGGCACGGGGGCGGTGCGGGGCAGAGGTGCCAAGTCTCGGCGCGGGTCCCCGGGCGCGCGCTCGGACTTGCTCTGGGGTGCCCTCCCGGGGAGGCTGGGGTGCGTACCTTGAAGGTTCTGGACTCGGATGTCGCTGAGCTGCCCGATGAAGCCCTCGCGTTGGAACCAGTCCCATTCGTGCGCAGCCATGAAGCGGGGGCGCCGGCCGGGCGCGCGGC
>NW_004443981.1:7925823-7949773 GCF_000243295.1 Trichechus manatus latirostris
TTTTTTTTTCCCTCGGGGTGTTTGTCGGTTGGATTGTTCCGTTGCAAAAGGGCGGTGATTGAGGCGCGGGGTCCCGGCCCCCAGATTGTGATGTCTCAGGGGGCGGTGGGCGGGTGACGCAACCCGGGGCGGTGAGCCTGCCCGGCTCAGGACCTGGTCCCCTCCCACCCCTGCCCGCCCGGAGGGGAGGGACCCAAGCCGCGCCCCTTGCCAATCCCGGGGGGCACCTTAGGAGCGGCAAGGACCAGGCTTGGGGGAGGACCAGAGCGGAGATGTGGAGTTGGGAGGTGTCTCTCGTTTGTCTCCAAAGTAGGGGGCCGTGGGTGAAAAGGCCTCTTTCTGGGTTTCGATATTGGGAACCTTTTCTGCGGGGATCCCCTTTCAGAAATGTGACCCTAGGTTCTGGGGAAGAGCGAGAAGCAGTCAGACTGGGGAGCTGGGGAATCCCGCGGCACCCTGCGCCACTGAGCCTCCAACTGACCCTTCCAGAGCCGTCTTTGGGGCTTTCTGGTTCTGAGTTCGCTCTCTCTTCCCACTGTTTCTTTTAACTCTTGAGCGTTCCTGGATCTTATCTCGTTTGGGGCCCAGGGCTCAGACTGGGCAAATAGTCCTTTATTGGTTTTACACACGGAAAACGCCAGGCCCTGGAGTGGTGGAATTTGCCCAAGGTGGAGGAATGAGTTACCAGTGCTAAATCCCAGCCCCCAGCTCAGTGCTCTGTCCCCTTCCAGGACTGCTAAAGCCACACAGAAAATGGCTTTAAATTTGCAGCATTCCAAGAGGAAAAAAGCAGGCCCAGTGAGCCTTTAAACACTTGGGCCTGTGTCCAGCATTGCCCGTTCACGATGCTAAAATACCAGAAGCCAGGATGGGCTCATTACTGTTTAATTAGCACATAATTACGGAGCCCAAGGTTGCACAGACCTGTGTCCTTAAGGTAGGGTTGGTAAGAAGGGTGAGTCTACCTGTGGGCCACCGTCTCCTTGTGGGGCAGAGGGGTAAATAGCCAGTAAACAATGAAACGAGGTAATTGCAGATCAAAGTGAGTTCCAAAGAGGAGAAAATCAATTTCTGGTTAACTGGGTGGGTGGGGGGTGCAAACAGTTCGGCTGCCAATCAAAAGGTTGGAGATTCGAATCCACCCAGAGGCGCCTTGGAAGAAAGGTCTGGCAATACATCTAAAAAATCAGCCATTGAAAACCCTATGGAGCACAGTTCTACTCTGACACACACCAGGTCACCACGAGTCCAGGTCGACTCCACAGCAACTAGTGGTGGTGGGGTTGAGGGGCGGGGGAGGTCAGGAGAGGTCCCTGAGGATGGACATGGAAGCTGACCCTTGTCCGGAGCCCACACTGGGGCAGCCGTTTGGCCAGGGGGGCAGGGGAGACAGGCCCTGGTGGGGTGCCTTTCTGTGCACTGCCCTCTTCTAGGGGTGTAGCCAGGGACAGGCTGACAGCGTTCCCGTGGGAAGGCAGGTCATGAGCAAGAATAGGATGTCTATGTGTGGCACTCTAGATGGCTTCTTCTTGCTCCTTGTTGCCATTTGCCTGATTTCCCACCACGAGTACATATTTTTGTCACCAGGCAGAAAACTAGTAAGCAGCCTGCCCAGGTCGTCTCATCCCCCTCCGGAAACCTGGAGTGAGGACTCTTGGGATGTCATTGGGCTCCTTGATGCATGAGCAGGTTCCTGGGTGCCAAGTGGGCTTCTGGGTGCATAATTGGGCTCCTGGGTACACGAGCGGGCTCCCGGTCACATGAGTGGTCTCCTGGGTGTGTGAGGGTGCTCTTGGGTGCATGATCGGGCTCCTGGGTGCAAGAGGGCACTTCTGGGTGTGTGAGCCCGAGTTCCAGGGCTTGAGGCCTAGCGCAAGGTTATGTCACACTCCAGGGAGCAGTTCGGTCCACATCTGTGTCCCACAGAGCCAGGGTAGTTGCCAGGCATCACCCATTTCGCCCCATCTGCAATTTATTAGTCCTATGTACCTATCTATTGTCAAGTTTATATAACATTAAAAAGTCTTAGCTCTGTTAAGGTCACAGTGCTCCCAGCATATAAAAACCATTATAAACTTCAAATTAAGTCCAGCTAAGAAGTTATGGAGTCCCTGGGTGGTACAAGGAGTTAATACGCTCAACTGCTGACTGAAAGATTGGCAATTCAAATCCACTCAGAGGTGACTTGGAAGAAAGGCCTGGTGTTCTACTTCTGAAAAATCAGCCATTGAAAACCCTATGAAACACAGTTCTACTCTGATACACGTGGGATCACCATGAGTTGGAATCAACTCCACGGTAACTGTTTTTGTTTTTGATTTTTTTAAGAGGTTAGAGTAAATCTTAGCTAAATTAACCAGTGATTATTATTCAAATAGACCAAGAGCATTTCCTGGGCAGGGGGTCTGCATTATGATGTCACAAGGCTGCACGGGAACATAAAGACCTCCAGCTTATTTATTCATTCAACAAATGCTGATTGAATGCCACCATGGCCTGGCCCTGCACTAGGCACTGGGATCAGACAGTGGACAAGACCAGAACCTGCCCATGAGCAGGGGCCCAGCTCTCTGTGGTGTGGCCTGCCCCAGGAATGTGGACCTTGTCCTAAGGGCAGAGCCTTTGGAGGATTTAAACAGGGGTCAGATGGTCCCTGTGGTTGTAGTGTGCGGAAGGGGCCCAAGGTGGGAGGCGGGAGGTTGGACCCTACTGGTTTTATCAGTGGAGGTGAGATGAGAGCCCAGGATGTGCAGACAGATTCTCCAGCAGTTCGGGCGATGGAATCGACAGCACCTGGTGGCTGGTTGAGGAGTTCTGCAGCAGCCTGTCCATATGCTTCTGCCTCCAGTACTGCTGCTTCTCTGTCACACCCGCTTTACTGCAAACTCCTCGAGACAGCCTTGAAAGCAGGGTTGTCTTTGTATCCCCAGAACCCAATACCATGTTCATCACCCAGTAAGTGCTCCATAAATGTTTGTTGCGTGCATGAATTGTGGTTGGTGTTAGCTCTCGTCAAGTTGGCCTCTGACTCATGGCAACTCCATGTACAACAGAACGAAACACTGCCCAGGCCTGCGCCATTCCCGTGATTGGTTGTGGATCGTACTGTGGACCATTGGGTTTTCACTGACTGATTTTTGCAGGTAGATTGCCAGGGCTTTCTTCTTAGTCTGGAAGTTCCACTGAAACCTATTCAGCATCTTAGCAACACTGAAGCCTCTACTGACAGATGGGTGGTGGCTGCACATGAGGTACATTGGCGGGGAATCAAACCTGAGTCTCCTGCATGGAAGGTGAGAATTCTACCGCTGAACCACCAGTGCCCCCATGCATGAGTAGACAAATTATATTTAAATCTCACGCAGCAGTGACTCTTAATACTCATTGGGCCACAAGCTCCTCAAGGGAGTCAGGGCCTCCTTTGTGCCTTAGGAACACCCATTGTCTTTGCCTATCTGCCCATTTTTTTCCTGCTAACCTCTCCCTATCATTTGCCACCTGCCTCCAGGAAGCCTGTGGGACATAATGAGAAGGCCAGTGGCAGAGAGAGATGCTGAGTAACAGAAGGTGTCCGTGCTCAAGCAAAAGAATGGAGGATGTATAGAATATGGACAGAGAGTTCAAGAGGCCAGTCCTGCTTTGGCTTCTCACAAGCTGTATGACCTCAGGCAAGTTCTTAGCCTCTCTGGACCTCTGTACTGTCATCTGTAAAATGGGACTGAGAATCCTTATGTGGCAGGATTGCTGTAAGGGATACATGTAGAGAAGAGATGCTTTTCTTCAGTAAGATTCAGAGCATGTCTACCGGACAAAGGGAACTACATTCTGAGGAAAAACTTCACCTCAACTTAGGAGAGTACCTATGATGTAAAATATTAATGTATTCTCTGGACTTGTATTAAAGTTTTTGGTGTATGGAGGTGTTGGTGTGCGGTTAGGAATTAAAAAAAAAAAAAAAACCTACTTCTCTAAGTAGACAGCACTGGATGCCCCAATTTCTACAAATAAAACCCCTTCATTTCTTCCAGGTTTGAATAGTCAAAGGCTGCTTCCCTGGAGACAGCTCTGCTAATTTTTTTTGCAGACATTAGAACACTAAGGAGCATACATTTTCCAGTAAAGCAAATGAGAAAAACTTCTTTTTTCACCACCAAATGTGAGATGCTGGCGATGTGAGGCTGTGGAGAGAAAAAGGATGTTGTTGAGGGAAGAAAACACACCCTCGGTGAGCTGTTTGCAACAACATTGCAGAAAAAGATTTTTAACATTAAGATTTCTTAACATTTCAGAATCAAGAGCAAACTTGGTTGATGATCATCCTGAGAAAGAATGGTTTAAAAGCCAAAGCTTGGTGTAAATAAAATCCCTGGGCCAGACCATGGGGTCCCGTGCACATAGTAGGTGCTCAATTTCCACAATATATTGTGCACCTATTGTCTGCTGTAAAGGAGCTCTGGCAGCACAACAATTAAGTGCTCTGATGCTAACTGAAAGATCGGCGGTTCGAACCTACCCAGTAGCTCCATGGGCCTGGTGATCTGCTCCAGTAAAGATTCCAAAAACCAAAAAAAAAACCCATTGCTACCGAGTTGATTCCGATTCATAGCGACCCTATAGGACAGAGTAGAACTGCCCTGTAGGGTTTCCAAGGAGCAGTTGGTGGAGTCAAACTGCAAACCTTTTGGTTAGCAGTCGAACGCTTAACCACTCGGCTACCAGCGCTCCTAGTAAAGATTACAGCCTTGGACACCCTGTGAGGCAATTCTACTCTGTTCCATGGGGCTGCTCTGAGTCTAAATCAACTCCGTGGCACCTAACAACAACATTCACTGAGCACTCTGTTTGCTAAGTATTGTGTCAAGTTCTTTACATTTATTATCTCAGGAATCCTCCCAAAAGGGTCTGAGGGAGGCACTATTATCATCCTGATTGGACTGCTGAGGAAACTAAGGCCACAGAGAGGTTCTGGAACGTATCGGATATCACCTGGGCCGTAGGTTAGCAGAGAAAGGCCTTGACCCCAGGTATTGTGCAGAAACCAAGTCTGCTGCTTCGGGTCAGCAGCCTTTGAGCTCACTGAACTAGACCAGGTGACTAAGTGGAACAGTTCAAGTTACCGATTCACTGCAAAATCGTTCAGCCACTTGTTGGCCTTGTGTAAACTAGACCACTGGGGCAAGTTCCCTGGGCTTGGTCAGTGTCTTAGTCATCTAGTGCTGCTCTAACAGAAATACCACAAGTGGATGCCTTTAACAAAGAGAAATTTATTCTCTCACAGTCTAGTAGGCTGCAAGTCCAAATTCAGGGCATCAGCTCCAGGGGAAAGCTTTCTCTCTCTGTCGGCTCTGGAGGAAGGTACTTGTCATCAGTCTTCCTTGGTCTGGGAGAATCTCAGCACAAGAACTTCAGGTCCAAAGGACATGCTCTGCTCCTGGCACTGCTTTCTTGATGGTATGAGGTTCCCTGTGTCTCTGCTTGCTTCTCTCTTTCATATCTCAAAAGACATTGGCTTAAGACACTATGTAAGCTTGAAGATCTCATCAATATAACTGCTGCTAATCCATCTTATTACATCGTAGTGATAGGATTTACAACACATAGGGAAATCACATCAGATGATAAAATGGTAGACAATCATACAATACTAGGAATCATGACCTAGCCGAGTTGACAGATATTTTGGGGGGACGCAATTCAATCCATGACAGTCAGGAATAAAAAAGACTGTCTCCATTGCCCTCTGCAGGGAGATTTCTTATGTTTGTGTGAAATCCTGAGAGGCATTTCCACTTCAGAGTATTGATGTCTGACCCCTGAGCATTCCAAATGGTGGAGTATCCTTGTGGGGAAACCACAGCACGACTCTTCTGGGAAAATCTGTTTGCTTTGTGCAAGTCAAATGGATTTTAACATGTAGATTCCCAAGGAGGAAAGGCCAAAAGCCTTCATCCAAGTCTTTTAGAGGGGTAGTCAACAAGTCCTACTGTTTCATCTCATAAGACCCAAATCCAAAGATGGCTGCCATCAATCCTTTCCTCTCAGTGCACACACTCTGCTCCTGGCGTGAAGAGATGGAGTCTAATTTCACGTAGCTTAAATCTGGGCTGGCCTTACTGACTCGCTTGACCAAGAGAATAATGCGGTAGAAGTGATGTTCTAGGACCTCTGTCGCTGGGTCATAAGAAGTCTTGAAGCTTCTCCCCAGGCCTCTTAGAACATTTGCTCTGGGAGAAGCCAGCTGCCATTTAGTCAGAGACCTCTAGGCTGTGAGGAAGCTAAGCTAGCCACATATGAAGAGATAGAGTTCCACATATGAAGAGCTAGAGTTCCCCCATCAGCCTCAGCTGCTCCAGCCATCCCAGCCAGGGGCCAGGCACGTGAGTGAAAAGGTAATCTTGGACGAAAGCTCATCTTCAGCCCAGTTGAGCCTCCAAATGATCCCAGCTCCAGTTGCCATCTGACTGAGAGACCCCAAGTGAGACCCTCCCAGCTGAGCCCAGGAAACGCCCAAAATCATGAGTGATAATACATTGCTTTTAAGCCACTTAGTTTTGCTTTGCAGCAATAGCTAACCAGAACACCATCCCCTTCTTTTTATCTCCATTGGCATTCTGGTCCAAGCCACGATCATCTCTCCTTCAGAGTCCCTCCACCACCTCCTCCCTGTTTCTTTGCTTCCACTGATGGCCCCCAACCACACACTCCAACCTTGAAATGTCACCAGATCCTGGCACTCGCTGGCTTCCCATTAT
This sequence comes from Trichechus manatus latirostris, assembly GCF_000243295.1. Taxonomy (NCBI): domain Eukaryota; kingdom Metazoa; phylum Chordata; class Mammalia; order Sirenia; family Trichechidae; genus Trichechus; species Trichechus manatus. Next base: position 7,932,576 of record NW_004443981.1, read on the forward strand.
ACTTCTCATGAAAATTTGTGAGAACTGGCCTCCTTACCATATCTGCCAGGCTCTAAAGATTTGACGCCTCACCTAATCATCTCCTCCCACCCCATCTCTCTTTCTAGCTGCCTGTGCCTCAAAAGAGCTACTTCATATGCAAACCCTGTTGTTGTAGTGTGCCATGGACACACTACATAGGGTTTCCTAGGCTATAATCTTTAACGGGAGCCGTGGTGGCACCGTGATTAAAAGTGTTTGGCTGCAAACCGAAAGGTCAGCGGTTCAAACCCATCAGTCCTCTGTGGGAGAACAATGTGACAGTCAGCTTCCGTAAAGATTTACGGCCTTGGAAACCCTATGGGTAGTTCTGCTCTTTCCTATGGTCACTGTGAGTTGGAATCGACTTGTTTTTGGCGGAATCTTCATGGAAGCAGATCTCCAAGGCTTTTCTCCCAAGGAGCCACTGGTGAATTTGAATCACCGACCTTTCTGTTAGCAGCCGAGCGCTTAACCTTTGCGTCACCAGGGCTCCTGAGGCAAACCCTATAACCCAGCAATTCCACGGAACAGAAATACGTACATATAGCCCCAAAGTGGAAACAACTCAAATGTCCATCGAGAGGAGAATGGATAAAAAACAGAAAACTATTCATCTTGAGAGTGAAAGAACAACATAGGCCAGTTTCCCAACCACAATGTGGAGCGAAAGAAGCCAGACCCTGTAAAATTCCACTAAAAAAAAGTTCAAAAACAGACTAATCTAAAACTAATCCATGATGATAGAAGTCGGGATGGTGGCTACCCTTAAAAAGAGGTGGTGACTGGGAGGAGGAAGAAGGGAGTCTCCTGGGGTTATTTCTTCTATGGATCTGGTTACACAAGTGTGTGCAGTCCCTGAGTAAGACTGCTAACTGAAAGGCTGGAGGCTCGAGTCCACCAAGAGGCACCTTGGAAGAAAGGCCTGGTGATCTACTTCCAAAACATCAGCCATTGAAAACTCTATGGAGCACAGTTCTACTATGACACGTGTGGAGTCGCCGTGAGTCAGAGTTGACTCAATGGCAACTGGTTATCCACTATCTGCTAGTTCGCCAATGTGTGCATTTTTGTGGGTGTATGTTGAAGAAAAAGTTAAAAAAGCGCCGCTCTCTCTCCTGCCAAATATCTTTTGCACATACTCTCTGCTCCCTCTGTAATTCTCTGCCTTAGTCTTTCCCTGCCTTAGCTCATCCTGGTTGTTCAGATCTAGCTTAGACATCCCTTCATCTCATACATGATGAGATGTACCTATTGTTTCGGTTAGCTTTGGCTGTGTAAGAAACCATCCCAAAATATAATGACTTATAACAACAACCATTAATTAGCTCATGATTCCATGGGTTGGCAGTTTGGGCTATTCTTCTGTTGGTCTCTCCTGGGCTCCCTTGTGTATCTGCTGCGCACTGACATCTCCCTCGCACAGAGACCAGATTCTCCTGCAGGTTCTCTCACCTCTACCTGAACTTTCCCTCCAGGGCACTTCCGGCCCTTGGAATTGACTATTTGTAGAATGAATTGTTTGCTGTCTTCCACTTGTCTGTAACTCTGCAGGGGCAAGGATGTTCACCTAGCACCCGGCTCGGTGACTGGAACATTAAAAAAAAAAAAATTACCGTTGAGTTGATTCTGACTCATAGCTGGCACGCTGTTATTGTTGTTAGGTGCTGTCGAGTTGGTTCCGACTCATAGCAACCCCATATACAACAGAGTCGTTGCTATGTTTGAGCCCATTGTTGCAGCTGCTGTGTCAGTTCATCTTGTTAAGCTGTCTTCTTCTTTTTCGCTGAGCCTGTGCTTCACCAAGCATGATGTCTTTCTCCAGGGACTGGTCTCTTCTGATAACATGTCCAAAGTACGTGAGACGAGTCTCGGAATCCACACTTGTAAAGAGAACACTGACTGTACTTCTTCCAAAATAGATTTGTTCATTCTTCTGGCAGTCCATGGTATATTCAATATTCTTTGCCAACATCATAATTCAAATGCATCGATTTTTCTTTGGTCTTCCTTATTCATTGTCCAGCTTTCACAGGCATATGAGACAATTGAAAAAATACCATGGCTTGGGTCAGACACACCTTAGTCCTCAAAGTGACATCTTTGCTTTTCAACACTTTCAAGAGGTCTTTTGCAGGAGATTTGCCCGGTGCAATGCGTCTTTTGATTTCTTTACTGCTACTTCCGTGGGCATTGATTGTGGATCAAAGCAAAATTAAATCCTTGACAACTTCAATCTTTTCTCCGTTTATCATGATGTTGCTTATTGGTCCAGTTGTGAGGATTTTTGTCTTCTTTATGCTGAGGCGTAATCCATACTGAAGGCTGTAGTCTTTGATCTTCATCAGTAAGTGCTTCAAGTCCTCTTCACTTTCAGCAAGCAAGGTTGTGTCATCTGCATAACGCAGGTTGTTAATGAGTCTTCCTCCAATTCTGATACCTTGTTCTTCTTCATATAGTCCAGTTTTTCGGATTATCTGCTCAGCATACAGATTGAATAAATATGGTGAAAGGATACAACCCTGACGCACACCTTTCTTTATTTTAAAGCACACAGTATCCTGTTGTTCTGTTCGAACGACTGTCTCTTGGTCTGTGTCTATGTACAGGTTCCTCATGAACACAATTAAGTGTACTGGAATTCCCATTCTTTGTAATGTTATCCATAATTTGTTATGATATTAAGTGAATATTTAATAAATATTTAGAGGTTGGTAGTGGTTCCGTGGTAGAATTCTCACCTGCCATTTGCGAGACCCAAGTTCCATTCCCAGCCAATATACATCATGCACAGCCACTACCCTTCAGTCAGTAGGGGCTCGCGTGTTGCTATAATGCTGAACAGGTTTCAGCGGAGCTTCCAGACTAAGATGGGCTGGGAAGAAATGCCTGGCAATCTACTTCTGAAGATCAGCCTATGAAACCCAATGGATGACACCAGTCCAATCCTCATCCAATCCTGGGAATGGCACAGGACCAGGTAGCATTTCCTTCTGTTTTGCATGGTGATGCCATGAGTCACGGCTGACTCCATGACAGCTAACTACAATAAATATTTGGTGGACGAAGCGGGAGGGAGAGAGGGATGTAAGGAGGAGGGGTGCAGGGAGGGATGCTGGGAGGGAGGAAAGGACAAAGGGATGAGGGTAGCCCTAGAAAAATGAAGGCGTTTGTTTGGCAGAGGACAGATTATAATATCTCTAGGAAGCTGGGTACTCTACATATCCTCCCAAACCACTCTTCTCATTTTAAGCTCTGTATCTTGGCTTACCTGCTCCCCACATCTGGCTACCCTCCCACCTTCTTTCTTCTGCTCTCACAGCCCACGGTTCCTTCAATGTGCAGTTCAAGGTTCCTTCCCTCCTCAAACAACCTCCCCATCACTTCCGCCTTAGTTTCTGCGTGGCTCAAGACCTGTCCCCAGCATAAGCACCCATATCCTGAACATGCGTCCCTCTCAGTCTCAGTGGAGCACCCCAACAGCCACATGAGAAATGAGGTATATGAGCCCCATGAGGATAGGTATATGGATATTTCGATTATGTAAATGAGACAATGGGGCTCTGAGAGACTCAATGTCCGTGGTCACCTGCCAAGAAGAGGTGGAGCTAAGTCTGTAGGACAGTCTAGTTCAAGACACCCACAGTCTCCAAAACTATTACCCTGAGGAAAAAATCTTCAAATCTTAAACCAAAAATTATCCTCGAAAGTCTACTAGCTTAACTAGTAGAGAATATCTGTCTTGAGCATTGTGCTCTTTTAAGAACTAATATGGGATCAAGGAAGCCTAGTGGTGCAGTGGTTAATAGCTTGGCTGCTAACCAAAAGGTCAGCAGTTCAAATCCACCAGCTGCTCCTTGGAAACCCTATGGGGCAGTTCGATAGTATCGGTATAGGGTCACTATGAATTGGAATCAACTCGACGGCAACGAGTTTGGTTTTTTTGTTTTCATACGGGATCAGATTGACAACAGCAACTGGAAAGGTTAGATAGGAAGCTTAGTGGGCAGTGAGTTTATGTTAATGGGGGAGGAACAATTCAGAAATGGAGGGTAAGAATGGTTGCACAACTTGAAGAATGTAATCAATGTCACTGAATTGTACATGTAGAAATTGTTGAATTGATGAATGTTCTGTTGTGTATTTTCTCAACAACGACAGCAAAAAATAAATAATAATAAAAAGAAGACACCCCATCTAAGATGCATCAATTGGTCCCAACCCACCTGGAGCAAAGGAGGATGAAGAACACCAAAGACACAAGGAAAGTATTAGCCCAACAGACAGAAAGGGCCACATAAACCAGAGACTTCATCAGCCTGAGACCAGAAGATCTAGATGGTGCCCAACTACCACCAATGACCACCCTGACAGGGAACATAACAGAGAGGCCCTGACACAGCAGGGGAAAAGTGGGGTGCAGAACCCAAATTCTAGTAAAAAGACCAGACTTAACGGTCTGACTGAGACTGGAGGGACCTTGGAAGACATGGGCCCTGGACTCTCTGTTAACCCAGAACTAAAACATTCTGAAGCCCACTCTTTAGGCAAAGATTAGACTGGACAATAAAACATAAAATAATACTCGTTCAAGTAGGTACACAAGACTAAATGGGCAGCTCCTGTCCAGAGGCGGGATGAGAAGGCAGAAAGGGATAGGAGCTGGTTAAATGGACACCGGAAACTCGGGGTGGAATGGAGGAGTGAGCTGTCACATTATAGGGATTGCAGCTAGGGTCACATAACAAAATGTGTATAAATTTTTGTATAAGAAATTAACTTGAGCCGTAAACTTTCACCTAAAGCACAATAAAAAATAAAAATAAAAAGTCGCCCACAGTGAGACCATGCATCCTTGAGGGCAGGGGCCCTATATGCTCTGTTTTGGTGGAGGCGGAGTCTTGGTGTAGGGGAGCTGGAAGAGGCCTTGAGCTGGGGGGCTGACTACTAGCAGGCCACAGCATGGGCCCAGGAGCTGGGACCCGGGTTTCTGACCTCAGGGCAGAGGGCAGCTGAAGAAGGTCACAGGAGGGTGGAGGAATCTGTCTTCTCCTGCCCAGCAGGGGACTGTCCTCTCCGGGTCAAGGCCCAGGGGCAGGACTGCAGCTTCCTGCCTGATGCTTCCATGAGCAGTGGGTGACCACATCTCCCATGGAATGTCAGAGTGAGCCAGCCTGCTTCTTTAGAAAGGGAAAGGGACTCCCAATGTCACCAGCAAATTCAGACAGCCTGGGACTCCTGGTTGAGGCCAATGTCCTTGCTGATGCATAGGACACTTTCCTTATTGCCTTCCTAGCCTTGCCCTCTTCCCACCTCCACGCTCACTTTCTGCATAAGACTAGTCGGTGAGCTGGCCAGCTGCAGGATTCAGAGCTCAGTGGGGTGAGGCCCAGGAGGGTGGGGAGAGGTGGAGGGGGCAGGCGTGCCCAGCACGTCATCACCCACAATAAGCCTTTGTCTCACGCTGCAGCTGTCTTTAGAACTGTGCTTCAGTGCACACTGGTGGATGTGTCTGGGTGTGTTAACTTTAACCTACACCCTAGGGCTGCGTATTGGAAGCAAGATAATCAGGAATCCAGTAAGCCTCAGCTACGGCTATGCTAAATTGACACCACAGGGTTGGTTAGTTAGCAAGAGAGAAGTTGGGAACACATGTTCATTGGTGAAATGAGCAGTGTGCAAGAAATGCAGCAGGCTACCGAAACCACGGAGGCCCTTCTTGTCCTACAGGAGCCAAGTTCAAGAATCCTGCCAGCCCAGGAGCCTCACACCTTCCCAGGAACACCTAGACCTCTGCTCCATCTGAGCCAGGGAGCGTCCACCCGCGGCACCGAGGGCTCTGCAGCCCGAGCTCATGGAAGCTTCCAGACCTTGTCCTCAAAAGAGAGGTACACTTGCCTTGTGGTGAAACCTGCCTGCAGGTGCTCGTCAGATGCCCCAGCACAGCAAGTGGACCACACTGCGTGTCTGTGACCAGCTGAAATTAGAGGGCAGATGTTACAAAAGGCAATGAGGCAGAGGCTTCCAGAGGGGCATGTGATTGTGGGGGTCAAGATGGGGCTGGGAGGTGCTCACCCTGGTGTGCTTGAGGACCTGGAAGAGAAACCCCTTAGAAATGGGGGAGGTGGTTTGTGGACTAATCTTAATAAAAAAGTAACCCTCTACTGTAGAGCAGGTACTTACCATGGGTCAGGTACTTACCGTGGGCCAGGAGCTTACTGTGGACCAGGTACTCATTGTGGACCAGGTAGTTACCGTGGGTCAGGTACTTACTATTGACCAAGCACTTACCATGGGCCAGGTACTTACCATGGGCCAGGAACTTACCGTGGGCCAGGTGCTCATTGTGGACCAGGTACTTACTGTGAACCAGGCACTTACTGTGGGCCAGGAACTTACTGTAGGCCAGGTACTTATTTTAGGTCAGGTAATTACCTTGGGCCAAGGACTTACCTTGAGTCAGGTAATTACCTTGGGCCAAGGACTTACCTTGAGTCAGGTACGTACTTACCTTGGACCAGGTACTTACCTTGGGCCAGGAATGTTACAAACATTATCTTATGGAGTCTGCACCTTCACCCTGGGGAATAGGTATCATTCTGCCCATTTCACAGATGAAGAAGTGTTGCAAGAATTCCTGACTCCCCATGCTCATCCCGAACTGCTTTCCACCTAGCTTTTTAGGGATCTGTGAAAAGAGAAATGAAACCCTCAGAAAACAGCCTGCTTAATGCTCTCCTGGCCCCTCGAGAAACTTGCAGGAAATGATGTCTGGGGAGAAAGGGCTGGAAAGGAAAATAGACAGGGAGCAGAAGGGAGTGACAATGTCGCGTGAGGCGTGTCACGGAGCCCCTTACAGACATTTGCTCTTTTAATCCCTAAGTCCGCCATAACTGTTGTTCTTGTTGCCTGGTTCCCAGCACAGAAGCTCAGCCTCAGAGAGCTCAGTAGCTTCTGCAAGGGTACGCAGCCCTCAGTGGAGACAGCAAATCAGAGCGTGTCCCTCTCCTGCCTCCCGGTTTCCCCTGGACCGTGGCAGATGTGGTCAGCTCATGGCTAGAGCCTCAGTTACGACATCAGACTCCTGCAGACCAATACATGTGTGCCAGTGTGTTTTCTTGTATTTACATGGAATACGAAGTGTGCCCAGGGGTGCCCAAGCCAGCAGACTGGAAAATGAGAGCTGGTCCCTGCTGCATGCCTGCTATGTGCCTGCTGTATGCCAGGATCCATTCTAGATGCTTTGTAGGTATGACCTCAGCTAAAACTCCCTGCGACCCTTTGCCCCCATTTTACAAGGGGAGCAGACGAGGCGCAGAGTGGGAAAGTTGCTTCCCCAAGGCCTCACAGTGAAGAAGTGGTGGAGCTGGGGTTTGAATCCAGGCTGTGCTATCTGCCAGCAGAACCTGTGCACAAAACCACGACCCTGTACTCTGCACTGGCTCCTGCAGTGGAGAGTGGAAGGCCTGTGGGGAAACCTGCCGCAGGTGGCTGAGGGTGGAGGACAGCCCCAATGGCCCTTCCCTGCTTCATACCCTCTGTGGCTCCATCGCTGAGCATCAGGCCCTTTCTGCGGACCAGGTGCTCCTGGAGGGTCTGGACAGCTGTGCCTCCTGGATCACACCCCCTGCCCCGCCCCACTGAACTCCCGTCACTCCAGACAGACCAGGCAGCTTCGCCCCAGCACCTTCACTCACCTGACTTGTCCTCCTCGGCCCTTCCCTCCTCCTTGGCCACTGCTCATTTTTCAAGATGCCACTCGGGCCTCGCCACCTCTATGAAGAGCAAGACCAGATTGCCTACGCCCAGAGCGACCTGAAGTCCTCTCACTCTGCCTCTCACTGGCTGTGTGACCTTGGAGTAGGCACTCGACTTCCCTGAACCTCTGTTTTCTTCATTGGCAAAGTAGCGGCAACGACGCTGACCTCGAGGTTTGTTGTATGCGTTAGGAAAATCTCACCTGACCAACACCTGACAAACTTCTGCCATCTGTAGGTACTTGAAGAAGGACTTACTATGCGTCTGAATCGACTCACAGCAGTGGGGTCCCCAGGTTTTCCTGACCCCCACCCCCAGTGCTGGGACATCTGTGTGCGTCGACTCGTAGAAAGAAACCCCAGTTACCGTCTCACCGCCCTTGCTCTTTCTCTCCTAGCACTTCCACGAGCTGACATTATCCTGTTTGTTGCTGTTCGTTTTCTTGCCCTCCCTCCCCCCAGTGCCACCCGCCCCCCAAGGTGCAGTTCCTTGGGGTCAGGGACCTTGTCTGTCTTGCTCTTCCCTGGGTGCCTGTGCTTTCCCCGGCGCTGGGCAGGCCCTCAGTCAGTTGGAGGGTGTCTTAGTGTCCTAGTGCTGCTGTAACAGAAGTACCACATGTGGGGGATTTTAAAGAACAGAAGTTGATTTTCTCATGGTTCAGGAGGCTGGGAATCCGAATTCAGGGCGCTGGCTCTACAAGAAGGCTCTCTCTCTGTCGGCTCTGGGGAAGACCCCTCTCCGTTTCCGTAGACCCCACATTCCTTGGTCCCGGGCCATCGCATGGCGTGCATCTTCCGCTCCCTTTGCACTTGCTTTCTTCTTGGTCTGTACTGTTCTTTTCAGCACTCAGAAGTGATTGGATTTAGGGCACACTCTCCACTGATATGGCCTCATTAAACAAACCAGAGAAAATCCTATTCCCAATTGGGATGACATCCACAGGGATGTTGTTAGGCGCCCTTGTGTTGGCTCCGACTCACAGCGACCCCGTATACAACAGAAGGAAATAGTGCCCGGGCCTGCGCCATCCTCACAATCAGTGTTATGCTTGAGCCCATTGTTGCAGCCACTGAGTCAATCCATCTTGTTGAGGGTCTTCCTTTTTTTCCCTGACCCTCTACTTTACCAAGCGTGATGTCCTTCTCCAGGAACAGATAGGGGTTAGGATTCCAACACATTCTTTTGGGGAGAAGCAGTTCAATCCATAACAATGGGGGAAATAAATGAATGCCTGAGTACATGAATGAGTAAACGAGTTCATGCTTATATCCTGGATTTAATCTTATTCCTCAAGTTAACCCCAACTCCTGGCCTGGTAACTGATGTGGGTGTTCAGCTGTGGTTGTAGAATACATCTTCTTACCGATCCTTGCCAACACTGTTATCGGTTTCGGGTTTACTTTTCTTTTTTTTTTTTTTTTTGCATTTATAAAATGAGACAAAGCAACCAGTGCACTAAATCTGATCAACATCAATGACGCGTCCGGGAACTGAAGTCGTATGGCGGGTCCTGACTCTGAGTCCCCGTTTTTATTCTTTGCTTGCTCACAGCCAGCCCATGTTCTCCTCGCTGGCAGCCCCAGCGACTCCTTGGTAAGAGGCTTGGAGAGACATTTGCCGTCAGAAACTGTGAGCTCCCCTGCACCTGGGCCTCCATTCAAATGTCCCCCTTCTCTTTGTGTTTACAGCTTGGGATTTGCATGCACCCAAATCTACCCGTTGCTGAAAATGCACAGAGATGTGAAACAGCAAACGAGAGAACATCACACGAGGGTGACTTGCAGTTGGGGGAGGGGTTTTCATATTCACTAGAGCTTGTAAGTGGACCTGAGTACCAGAAAAATCTGTAACCCCATTCCTGACCCACCAAAAAGCACCAAACCCATTGCCATCAAGTCGATTCTGACTCATAGCGACCCTATAGGACAGAGTTGAACTGCCTCATAAGGTTTCCAGGGAGCACCTGATGGATTCAAACTGCCAGCCTTTTGGTTAGCAGTTGTAACTCTCGACCACTACACCACCTGGTTTCCTCCTGATCCACAGCCCCGTACAAATGAATGGCTTCTTTATATGGGATAGATTTGCCAGGAGGACTCCAGGTGATGGGGAGTACTAGGGGTCAGCCCCTCAGCCAATAGAAAGGTGGCTCTCCCCACTCCACCAACCACACCAGAACCTGATTTGGGAGAGAAAGGAATGCAGGCACTCTGAGAAATGGTGACCTCTTCCAGCGAGGGCACATGGGCAAACATGGGTACCACCTTACCTTAACATTGATGCTGCTGGTAACGGGCAGTGATGGGGCAATTGTTTCTTAAATGCTGCTGAGGAGAGTGAGGGGTCCCAGGTGAGAAGGAGGGCGCTTGCTAATTCTTGGCCACTATGTTCCCCAGCCAAGAAGGGTTTCAGGCTGCCCGTACCTACAAGGAGAGCTGGTTTCCCGAACTTGGTCGACAAGCATCTGGAAACGGACAATTGTCTGAGCTTGCCTGTAATTTCCCTTTGATTTCATGTATCCTTCTGCCCCCAGAACCATTACTTTTTAAGAAAAGCAAAACTTAAACCCTCAGACGTCTCTAGGAGTGGGGGGGGGGGTTGGGAAGGGGGGCATCCAGCATCTGGCATCTTGTTCAACCCCAAAGTGACTTCAAGTGAGTCCACGGAATGCTCTTTCTGAGGGAAAGCAGAGCCATCTGGGGCCCCAGCACATGGAGGGATTCCAAAGGAGACCCATGGGGAGGAGGCCAGCACCCACATGGATGCCACGTGAGTCAGGCCACTAACTTTGGCTCCAAACCCAAACCCATTGCTGTTGAGTTGATTCTAACTCACAGTGACCATATTAGGACAGAGTAGAACTGCCCCATAGGCTTTCCAAGGCTGTACCTCTTTATGGAAGCAGACTGCCACATCTTTCTCCCATGACTTTGGCTCCAGGGTCCCCAAAATGTGACTGCCACTGTGACTTCAGAGCCACCCAGACCTGAGTTGAATCCTGCAGTGCCCAGGACTACTGAGCTACTTAGTTTCTTGGAGGCTCGGTGACCATCCAGAAAATGGGCTGACTGTGAGGATTAAATGAAAATAAATGTCTATATGCCTCACCCTTTTCACCATGGAAGGAATTACCTCTGAACTGGGACCAGTATCCATGAACATCTAGTCCAACAACGTGACTGCCCAGCTAGCACACCCACCATCAACATGCACAAAGCTCTCAATGTTATGGGCTATGGTTCTTAGGGACAGCTGCTGTTGTCCCTGGGCCATGCACACACAGTGGCACCACGTCCACACCATATTCTCATTAGATGGGTATCGTTGTCTCCATTTCACAGATGAGGAAACTGAGGCTCCAAAAGGGGAAGTGGGCCAGACATGTACTGATTTTCCTTGCCCAGCATCGATTCCCCCTCCTTCAGATTATAGCATCCTGACTTCTTTTGGGAGGGTTGCTTCTTCCTCATGGGTGGGCTGGCTGGTGGGATTATCAGTGCCCCCTTCTGCTGGCCAAGAGGTGAGCCGGGGACCCAGCTCAGCCTACTAGAGGCTCTCTCTTTCTCCCCGAAGTTTCTATCTGGAGCATAGGGACAAGAGCACTGAAAATGACTGAAGCTGATCTACTACGGGGAAGAGGGCAGGGAGTGTACTAAGGCGACCATCTAGTGGCTTCCTGCTGCCTGGATGCCTCCCTCTCCTCCATACCCTCCCCCACCCCCACAGCCTTATACTGCCCTTCCTGTCTGTTGGTAAGCGATTTTGCTCTTCAAGTCTTCAGTTCACCATACATTTTTAAATGAAAATTTTAAAGTGGAACCTTCCTGAAATACGTTTCCTCATCTGACTTAAGAATGGTGAAATGTTGACTAAACCGTAATAGTTTGTGTGGGGAAGACCCCTCCCGCCCTTCCTGCAAGTAATTCAGGCAGTTCAGAGTAGTCCTGCTCTGTCTTAGTCATCTAGTGCTGCCATAACAGAAATACCACAAGCGGATGGTTCTAACGAAGAGAAGGTTATTTCCTTACAGTAAAGTAGGCTAAAAGTCCAAATTCAGGGTGTCAGCTCCAGGGGAAGGTTTCTCTCTCTCGGCCTTCTCATCAGTGTTCCCCCCAACTAGGAGCTTCTCGGCGCAGGGACTCCTGTCCAAAGACGCGCTCTGCTCCTGGCACTGCTTTCTTGATGGTATGAGGTCCCCCTGTCTCACTGCTCACTTCTGTCTTTTACATCTCAAGACATTGCCTCAGGACACAATCCAGTCTTGTAGATGAGGTTCTGCCTTACTAACACAACTGCCACCCATCCTCCCTCATTAACATCATAAAGGCAGGTTTACAACATACAGGAAAATAACACAGTACCGGGAATCAGGGCCCAGCCAAACTGATACACACATTTTTGGGGGGACATAATTCAAACCATGACATGCCCCTACCCCTAACCAGCTGAGTGACCGGCAGCCAGTCACCCAAATGTCCTCACCCTCAGTGTGTATGGGGCTCTGGCAAAGGAGGAGGTTTCAGAGTGAGATAAATTCAGGTCCATGTTCTCATCCTTTCATTTAATTCACTCACCGTGTGAGCTGAGACATTCTGCTTAAACTGTGAGTCTCACCTTCCTAATCTGCAGAGAGGGGAACACCACCGTTCCATGGATCAGGGTGAGAAGGAAACGAGCCACATCTAGAACTGAGCACATAGTGTTGGCTTGCCAACAACTGGGTTTTCCATTTCTGCCTCTTTGCTGTCTAATGGATCTAACTTCTTACAGCTGTTGAACCATTTGCCCAGGGCAGGTCTAGGTTGCGTGAGCCGTCTTTAAAGAACTTCTGTGCTAGCCTGTGGGAGACCCTCTTGGCTGTCTACACAACAACTCTTCCTAGTTCTTTTCTTTCTTGTCCGCTTCCTCCTGGAGGAGCTGGAAATGCTAGATACTCACCTTCTCAGACACCTTTGTGGTCGTCAATGCCACATGACCCAATCTGATCAAAGAAATGAAAGGAGCGTCACTTTCATCTCATTGGCTCCTAGGAGGTTCCTGGGAGAGATTTTTCCTCCCTAAAAAATGGTGAGAGGCTGTGGGAAAAGCCTCCCTTTTTCCTGTCTATGGATGTTATCGTGCGGGGATGCTATGTGCAGAGTTGAGGCAAAGATTCTGGGAAACAAGAGCCAGCAGGTTGAGGATGGCAGAGCAAAAGGATAGAAAGAAACTGTGTTCTCAATGTGTTGAGCTGTTAAACCAACCCTGGGAGAACCCTGTCCAGACCTGCTGTTGGCTGAGGTCATTGCTATCTTCATTGTTTAAGCCACTGTCAGTTAGGCATTGTGTCACTGACCCCTGGGACTCATCAACCTTAAGATGAGCATTTACATACCCCCAGCTCTCTACTAGGAGCTGTGGGAGGTGACAAACTGGGGAATAAGACCCAATTCCTGTCCTCAAGGATCTCGGACCCTGGTGGGGAGGTGGAGCTTGCATCTCACCCACGGATCCAGGGAGCTGTGCAGTGCTGGAAGAACTTTGAACTTGAGCCCAGCACACCTGGCTTGAAACTTTCCCCTCAGCACACACACACTCCCACCACCACCCACCTGCTAGATGACTGTCTCTGAGCCTCAGTTGCCTCCTCTGTAAAATGGGGATAGTAATATGCCCTTGCAGAGGGGTCGCTGAGAGGATTAGAGAAAAGGGATGCACTGGGCACAAAGGTACTCAGCGACCAGTACTCTTTATTATTTGCTAACATGTTGCCCCAGCCCTCACCTCTGGAGTCCCAATTTTTAACTATAATATCAGTTGGGTTTCCAGAAACCCTAGCCACCAGGAATGGGCCTGAAGACTCCCCTTGCCCGCCACCCGGCCTTCCTCCATGGTTGCTGCTGCTACACCTTGTGGGCTGGTGACGTCTGGTGGGAAGGTCAAGGCCACTCTGCCCCTTGGCGTAATTGAAGGTGACAACAGTGTTTTGTGGCTCTCGGAACCTGGGGAAGATCAAAGACAGCACAGAGGAGCAGCAGCGACAGACAGGAATTCCCTGGCAAAGGCCACCAATTACAGAAAATTGGCCGCAGTTACGGCTATTACCATCAAAGGCTGCCTGGCTTCCCCGAATGGCCGAGAGCCGAATTTCCGGCAAAGAGTGTGAGAGCCGTCCACGCCGAGGTGGCCGAGGGGCTCCGCCTGCCACGGCTCAGGCTTCAGTACACATTACTAGCCTAGATACGAGCAAAGGGCCTGGGAGTGTTCTCTGGGCAAGTAGGAAGTGGGGGTTCTGGAAAAAATATGGGAGAAAGAAAGTGAGCCGGAGTCTGCAGGGAAAGTGACAGGGAGCTCGGGGGCCTCTCACTTGGCTGCAGGTGGGCCTCGGCAGAGAGGCGGGCATGAGCCCCCTGCCCCCCGCATCCTGACCAGGAGGGCACGAAGGTACCTAGCGTGTCAGAGCAATGATAAAGACCCCACCAGGGTCCATGGAAGCACAGGGCAGGGGAAATTATCTGATGGGGCATGGGAAAGGCTTCCAGGAAGAGATGTCAGTGGCCTTACCTTAGAACCCTGAGTCTATCTGGTATACTGATCAGGCGCTTGATGCATGCAGATAGTACTGCCCGCAGCACAGTAAGTGGGCGACTGTGTCAGCTGAGGGCTGATCCCGCCCAAGGGTCTGACTCAGCGCCAGGCGTGCACACGTTCACGCCACCAAACCTTTACTGAGCTCCCCTGTGTGCCGGCGCTGGGATTCACTGTTCTCACTTCTGGCCACTCTGAAGCGTAAATTCCAGCGGGGCAGAGAGACAATTATGAGGCAGCGCTGGCTCAGCGGTAAAATTCTTACCTTCCATGCTGGAGACCCAGGTTTGATTCTTAGCCAATGCATCTCGTGTGCAGCCACCACCCATCTGTCAGTGGAAACTTGGGTGTTGCTGAACAGGTTTCAGCGGAGCTCCTAGACTAAGCCAGACTAGGAAGAAAGGCCCGGCAAACTACTTCTGAAAATCAGCCCCTGAAGACCCTATGCAACACAACGGCTCGATCCACAACCCATCATGGGGGTGGAGTAGGACTGGGCAACATTTCCTTCTGTTGTGCACGGGGTCACCATGAGGATGAATCAGACGCCGACTTGATGCCCACTAACAACTTACAATTAACAAATACACAAATGAGACGTCTCTTTGGAAGCAGCTCAGGAACTATCATTATTTTCTATGTAACAGTAAATACCTACCTGATTCTTCCTCACCCACTGGCGCAAGCTAAAAAGATGCAAATCGTTTTTAATATTAGCCTGAACTTAAGATCCACATCCAATGGCAATGAAGTCTGAACCAGCACAGTTCAGCTCCATCTCTTCCGCACTTTCTGGGCTCCAGGGTGCGAGCTAAGGGCATTACATGGATTAGCTCATGTCTTCCTTATCCCACTTCACAGGGAGCTAAAGCTATGTGCTTGGAGTGTCACCGCCTGTTAAGGGCAGAGCCAAGATTAGGACCAGGTCTGCCTGTCACCAAAGTGCCTGCTCAGAGCTACCATACTGGACTAGTATCCTGGAGGCTTACAGATATACTGAGAAATCATGAGCTGATTTCCTGCTTTCCCAGTTTATCTAGACCCTCCTCTCGTCTTCTAGGCCAAGCAACCAGCACCCACTGAACTGCTTGCCTCAGACTTAGTCCTGCCCCTCCCCACCACCCCCGACACTCCCCACCACTGCCCGCCGGGCTGAGCTGCACTGGGCATGCACCCAGGGACTTTTGCACAGAAGTTTGCAAAGTTATTTGAAGAGAAACTTTTTGCATCTTCCTTGTGCACTTGCCAGAGGCTTCCGCGTGCACAGCTCTGCAATTGCTGTGCTGTTTCCCTGCGGGAGCCAAGGTGACTTTGACTCTCCCTTCCTTCTATGTCAGTTCTCTCTACATTTTTCAACGACCATTTCGTCCTCCCTTTTTTATAGTTATATATCTTTATAGCTGTGTCTACACCTATGTTTATAGGAACATATAAGTGCTATCAGGTTCCTGGGTGCAAGCGGTTTGCTCTCCACTCCTAACCTAAAGGTTGGCAGTTTGAACCCACCCAGCAGTGACATGTAAGAAAGGCCTGGCAATCTGATCCTTAAAGATTGCAGCCAAGAAAACCCTGTGGAGCCGTTGTACTCTGTAACACATGGGGTCACCGTGAGTCAGAACTGACTCATTGGCAGCGGCTTTGTTTGTTTTAGAGGTGCTCTTTCTTCTTCCCTATTTAAGCATTTCAAGAGGAGGCTGCAATTTGAAACCACAAACAAGAATTGTCTGTTTATCCACCTAAGCCCTCAAAAATCATTCCCAGTGTGCAGGTCAGTTTCAACGTGAAACTTCCAAACAACAAACTCCAGACCCAGAAACGCGTAGTAAGTGTCTAAGCACCGGCCCTGAGGCTGTGGGGGCTCTGATCCTGGCCCAGGCTCAGCCACTCTGTGACCATGAGCAAATGAACGTCCCCTCCCTCCCCTCTGTGAAGGGAGCCTGCAGAACGTAGTGGAAAACACATGGGCTACGGCTTCAGGACTCTGCCAGCTCCTGTAATCGCCCCAGCCGCAGTCTCCCCTGTCAGTACTAATAACGGTGATGTGGATCTGGCCAGGTTCTAGGGAGGGTTAATGTCACAAGTCCACAAAGGGCCCAGCACAGAGCCAAGCACAAGCACATAGTTGACACTCAACCTCCAGCGTGGACTGTGGCCGGACTCTGGTGAGCACGGGAGTGTGGGTGGGTTGGGCGATTATGCAGTGTCACACCGATCTGGGTCGCTGTGTTTCTAGCCGGGGGCATGTTCCCTCTCAGAGATCCCCCAGAGAGGCTCCGGAAGGGACACGCTGAGAAAGTGCGCTGTTATGGGCCAACACTAACTCACACTCGATCATCATCAGGAAGGAAGAGTTCCCCTGGCTGACGTGACAGCTTGTGGATTTCACAGATTCCTCGCTGCTGTGTTTTTCCTCCCACCAGTGAGTGGCTAGGCCAGCCCACCATGCTGAGGGAGGGGAAAGACATGACGTTTGACTCCGTTTCTTCATGTGCTAGAAGCACTGTGGGTGGGGATGAGGGAGAGGGCGCAGATTAACTTGTTTAATCAGCAAATATTTACTGAACTCCTACTACGTGCCAAGGTCCCTGGGTGGTGCAAATGGTTAACGGGCTCAGCTGCTGACCGAAAGTTTGGAGGTTCATGTCTACCCAGAGGCATCTGGGAATCCACTTCTGAAAAAAATCAGCCTTTGATCTTAAAAGCCTGTGAGCAGCCATGCAAGATACTCCACTGGTCTCACCCCTTCGGGAGCAAGGGAGAATGAAGAAAACAAGATACAAGGAAAAGATTAGTCCATAGGACTAATGGCCCACAACTACCATGGCCTCCACCAGACTGAGTCCAGTACAGCTAGA
>NW_004443981.1:7950626-7951681 GCF_000243295.1 Trichechus manatus latirostris
AGTTAATAAATTTTCAGTTAGCAATAAGTGCTATGAAGACATATTCAGCAGGGCAAGGGCATGAAGAGGAATGAGGGAAAGGTGGGGGTAGTTTAGAGAGCATGGTGAGGCAAACGAGTTTGCATCCAACTACTAATGGAAAGGTTGGTGGTTCAGACCCATCCAACGGCACTGGGGAAGAAAGGCCTGGAGATCTGTTTCTGTAAAGATTACAGCCAAGAAAACCCTATGGAGCAGTTCTGATCTATAACACATGGGGTCACCGTGAGTCAGAATCGACTTGATGGCAACGGGTTTTGTTTTGTTTTGTTGGTAAAGGAAAGTCTCTCTACAGAAGTGATGTTTGAACAAAGACTTGAATGAGGACAGGAACCACGCGACTATGTGGGGGAAAAGATTTCCTGGCAGAAGGAACACCAAATGTAAAGACCCTGAAATAGTGTATTAGTCAGCTATTGCCACAGCAAAGCTGAAAACGAACATCCCCAAACTCAGTAGCTTAAAACAACATTGATTTTATTCTTGGCGATGCCTCTGCAGGTCAGCTGGTGGTTGGCTTCCAGACACATATGTGTGTCTGTCATCCTCCGTGACCTGAGGGCATGTCCTCATGTTGGAGGTAAGAGAGCAATAGGACAAGTGGAGACAAGCGAGACCTCTGAAGACACGGCTTGCAACTGGCACTCTGTGACATCTACCTATATCAGATGGTATTATGGATTAAACTGTGTTCCCCCAAAATATGTGTTGTGATTTCTAACCCATATACCTGTGGATATAATCGTATCTGGGAATGGGGTTTTCTTTGTTATGTTAATGAGGCCATATCAGTGAAGGGTGTGCCTTAAACCAATCACTTTTGAGGTATAAAAGGAGCAGATTAGGCACAGAAGGAAGCAGAGATGGGGAAGATAGATGCCGCGCCACAAGAAGATCACCAAGGAACTGAAGAACGGAAGCTGAGAAGAGACAAGGACCTTTCCCCAGAGCCAACAGAGAGAGAAAGCCTTCCCCATAGAACTGATGCCCTGAATTCGGACTTCTAGCCTTGAACA
>NW_004443981.1:7957262-7958348 GCF_000243295.1 Trichechus manatus latirostris
CCCGGGGTCCCTGCGCAGAGAAGCTCCTAGTCCGGGGGAAGATTGATGACAACGAGGACCTTCCTCCAGAGCTGACAGAGAGAAAGCCTTCCCCTGGAGCTGACACCCTGAATTTGGACTTGTAGCCTACTAAACTGTGAGAAAATAAGTTTCTCTTTGTTAAAGCCATCCACTTGCGGTATTTCTGTTATAGCAGCACTTAATAACTAAGACAACATGTTATCAGGAGAGTCCAGTCCCTGGAGAAGGACATCATGCTTGGTAAAGTAGAGGGTGAGCGAAGAAAAGGAAGACCCTCAATGAGATGGATTGACACAGTGGCTGCAACAATGGGCTCAAACACAGCAACAATTGTGAGGATGGCACAGGACCCGGAAGTGTTTTGTTCTGTTGTACACAGGGTTGCTATGAGTCAAAACCGACTTGCCGGCACCTAACAACGGCAACATTTTACAGATGAGGAAACACAGCCACAAGAGTATTGAGGGCATAGACTGGATGAGGGAGGCCTAGTGGCAGCTCCAGAAGTCCTATGTAGGACAGGGTAATGGGTCTCCTTGTAAGTGGAGGACAAGATAAGAAACTTGTGTCAAAACTGCTCCCGGAACAAACAGGCTATTTGCCACCTGGAGTGATGTCTATTTTGAGTGGCTTGGGAGGGAGCAGGCTATTGGAAATTGGAGATGAGAATGGCTAAGGGCCACCAAGCTGGCTTTGGGACTCCACTGGGTGAAACCCAATCTGCTAAGGGGCAACCGCAATAGTCCTTGTACATGTCTGCTCTTGCATGGAAGTGTGGGAGGAGCTTCCAAACCCATTGCCGTGGAGATGCTTTGACTCATCCCACTTCTGGCACAGTCCATAGAACTTAGGAGATGCAAAATGTCAGAAATTTGCCCTGGGGTGGGGTTCCGGAAGACAGATTCCAGGAAGACCAGATTTCTGCTTCAGAAAAGAAGCAAGTTTATTCGGAAAAGGAGGGTGAGAATGGTTGCACGACTTGAAGAATGTAATCAATGTCACTGAATTGTACATGTAGAAATTGTTGAATTGGTGTATGTTTTTCTGGATGCATTTTCTTTCTTT
>NW_004443981.1:7959003-7967930 GCF_000243295.1 Trichechus manatus latirostris
ATCTTAGATGGCCACTTGCAATTTGCTATGTACATTTTCAACAGCAACAACCAAATAAATTTTTAAAAATTATTAAACAAAAAAAGAAGAAGCAAGTTTCATGCAGGTGGAGAGAAAAATCCCACCAACCGCATGACAGGCAGCCTGAGAGAAACAAGGAAGTCAGGCATCTAGAAGGGCAAGCTCTGGGACAACAGAGGCAGTGAGGCTTCTTTGTCATCTGCAAGGCCTAGGAGAGCAGCCCACAGGAGGGCTTAGGCAGGGGCTGGGGGGGACCTGGGTCATGCACAGCTCCTCACACCCCCTTCTCACCAGGCCTGGGGCAGGGGGCTTCACTATCACGACACAAGGTGACGTCCAGTTCCGTCTTGTCCAGCTGTGTCAACTCAGGGAAAACTCTTCTAGCCTTTGGATCTCCTTTCAGATGTTTACATATCTGGAGAGGAAAACAAAGGCCTGTGCCTAAAACCTCACCACATGGCAGAGCTCCCACACATAGCAAGTGGCACCGCCTCCCCCAGCCCCACCCGCACCTCCTGTCTGACATGCCTGCCCCGCCCAGCCCTCCAGGAAATGGTCTCCCGATTCTGAGAGATAGCCCGTATTTGCTTAACAATTTACTGGCCTCACCTGGCTCCAGGGATATTTACAAGTGTCAATAACAGCGGGGAGAAAAAGCCACAGCTCACCCACAGCATCTACAACAAATTCCCACCTCAGTCTCCCCCACTAGGAGGGAATGACTGAGTCCTGTGCCGCCTAATGGTGTCATGGACAAAGATTTGGCAGGACTTGAGTCCTGGCTGTGCCACCTACTGTGGGCCCTTGGGCAAGTCACTGCTTCCCTCTACTGGAGAGTTTACTCATCTGTAAAATGGGCGTGTGACTTTTCCTCATCTCAGAAGGTAGCTATGAAGATCTAACGAAATCAAGGATAGAACTTTACAAGCTGTCAAGTGCATGCACAAGTCAAGAAGTAGATATTATGCTAGAACACCGAATAGCTCATGTTCCTCCCTTAATATTTTGTGGTGCTTCTCTGGTTATGTGTGGGTGTGGGCACAGAGCTCAGGTAAGAGATGTCCTCAGGACTCTCCTGGCTGGCTGGTTGTCCTACCATTGCAGCTTCTTGGTCCCCAGGTGGCCCCCTGTGATCGTTAAGGTTGTGTGTCGGCTTGGCTGGGCCATGAGTCTCAGTGGTTTCGCAGTTACGATGTAGTTGGGCAGTTGTATAATGATGTGATCATGTCCATGATGAGATTTGATACAATGTGATCACCTCTATGATGGAATCCTCTGTGAGTAGTCAATCAGTTGAAAGGGAGTTTACTTGGGGATGTGGCCTGCATCCAATGTAGGTAGACTTTCTGGCAAGGCTCATGGGCTTTTGCTTGCTCTGGATCCTGAAGCTGGCTCCTGTTCATCTGACCCCCTGGTTCTTGGGACTTGAGCTAGCAGCATACCTGCGGCCTTGCCTACTGATCTTGAGATTCATCAAGCTTTGAAGCCTGTGAGCCAGAGCCCTGCTGTCTGACTTGCCAGTCCTGAGTTTGCCAGCCCCTGTGACTATGTGACTCAGGAGACACCTCCAGCCTGACCCATGGACTTGGGATGTTCGAGCTTCTACAACCACGTGAGCCATTTCCTTAATATAAATCTCTCTCTATGTATATTTATATACCTTACTGGTTTTGCTTCTCTAGAGAACCTAGCCTAAGACACCTGATCAGTGCTGGAAGTGCAATGTACTGTCTTCAGTGCTGGTATTGGTAAATTGTGGTTTCTTCTCTTCCTTATCATTCTGGTTGGGGATTGATACATTTTATTCATCTCTTCAAAGAAACTGCTTTGGCATTGTGGATTTTTGCTGTTGTTTGTTTGCTTTCTATCCCACTGCTTTCCACTCTTTAACTTTCTTCTCTCTTGGAGCCCTGGGGGTGCAGTGGTTAAGCACTCAGCTGCTCACTGAAAGGTTGGAGGTTCGAACCCACCAGCTGCTCCGTGGGAGAAAGATGTGGCAGTCTGCTGCCATGAAGATGAAACCGTCCGTTGCTGTCGAGTCAATTCCAACTCACAGCGACCCTATAGGACAGAGTAGAGCTGTACCATAGGGTTTCCAAGGTTGCTTTCCCCATCACCGTTTTTTTCCTTCGCCTTTGTTATGGATGGAATTGTGTCCTTCCAAAATATGTGTTGTAAATTCTAACTCCAATACCTTGGAAAGGAGTTCTGGTGATACAGTGGTTAAGCACTTGACTGCTAACTGAAAAGTCAGTGGTTTGAACCCACCAGCTCCGCGGGAGAAAGATGTGGCAGTCTGCTTCCGTGAAGATTACAGCCTTGGAAACCCTATGGGGCAGTTCTACTCTGTCCCACAGGGTAGCTGTGAGTCAAAATCGACTTGATGGCAATGGGTTTTCTTTTACTTAAAGTTTCATTAGCTCTTTCCCCCCTAGCTTTTTAAGGTGAACGATGACATCATTGATTTAAAAACTTTATTCTTTTCATAATATAAACATTTAAAGGTATATATTTCTCCATAAGAAGTGTTTTAGCTGCATCCTGCAAATTTAAATATTTTATGTTTTTATTATCATTAAGTTTAAAATATTTTCTGATTCCCCTTATGGTTTCTCCTTTGACCCATGGATTACTCAGATGTGCTGAAGAAAATCTCCAAATTTTAAATAAAAAGTATCGGTGATGGTGTGTGCTGATCCACACAGGAGCCCGAGGCAAAAGGAAAAATCAGGAATACTGATCTCGTTTTTAAATTTTTCGTATTTTGTTCATCATGGATTTTTTGCATTAATTTTGATTTGTACAAGTATTCCATTAAAATTACACTTGATGTGTGCATGGTGTATCTATCTTTTCTGTCTTTACTTTCGGATCTGTTTACCTCCTTATATTGGATGTTTCTTTCTTGTTAACAGCATAGAGATGGGTATTATTTTATTATTATTATTTTTTAGTCCAGTCTTACAACTTGCTGTTTTTTAACCGGAGTTTTTATTTTATATTTAAGGTAACTATTGATATGGTTGGATTTAAGCCTGTATTTTCTACTTGTTTTTTTCTCTTCTTTGCTTCTTTAGTCCTCCTTTTGGGGGGAATTGGAATTGACTTGATAGCACGGGTTTTGGGGATAATTGAGTATTTTTTAGTGTTCTATTTCCCTCCTCTATTGGCATTTTATCTGTACCCTTTCATATTATTTTTTGAGTGGTTACTTTAGAGATTACAATATGTACCTTTAACTTAGCACACCTTACCTTGAATTAACATTATGCTACTTGGTGTAAAATGTAAGAATTACAATGACATAAATCCATTTATTCTTCTCTTGTCCTTTGTGTGTTTCTGGTCATATATTTTACTTCTGTGTAAATTACAGAGCTCTGGTGGCACAGTGGTTAACAGCTTGGCTAGTACCCAAAAGGTTGGCAGTTTGAATCCACCAGCCGCTCCTTGGAAACCCCGTTGGAAACCCCATGGGGCGGTTCTACCCTGTCCTATAGGGTCGCTGTGAGTTGAAATCGACTGGATGGCAATGGGTTTTTTATGTAAGCTATAAGTCCTACAATACATTAAATTTTTTTTTTTTGGCTCTAAATGCTCGTCTTTTAAGAAAATGAAGGAAAAAATGTCATTTATATTTGCTCACATATTTAACCCACCCAGCACTCCTTTTTACTCCATTAGACTTGTATTTCCATCTTGTATCATTTCTCTTTAGCCTGGATTTTTTTTTTTTTTTTTGAGATAAAATGCACACAACATAAAATTAACCATTAACCATTTTAATGACATTTAGTACATCAGTACATTCACGATGGTGTGCGACTATCACTCTGTCTAGTTCCCTGACATTTTCATCACCCCCAAAGGAGACCCCATGTCCGTTAAGCAGCCACTCCTCTCTCCCTCAGCCCCTGGCAATCACTTGCCTGCTTTTGGTCTCTGTGGATTTCCTTATTCTGGACGTTTCACATAAACGGAGCCATACAGTATGTGGCCGTTCGTTTTTGGCTTCTTTCACTTAGAATAATAGCCTCAGGGTTCATTCATATTGTGACATGTATCAGTACTTCTTTCCTTTCGATGGCTGAATAATATTTCAGGGTATAGATATACCTGATTTTGTTTTATCCGTTCATCTATGGGTTGAAAAATTTCTTTTAATATTTCTCATAGTGTGGATCTGTGGCAATGAATTCACAGCTTTCGTTTATCTGGAAGTGTCTTTATTTTCCTGGATTGTTGGAGAACCTTTTTACTGGATAGAGAATTCTAGGTTGCTGGTCATTTGCTTTCAGCACTTTTAAAGATGTCATTCTGTCCGAACGACGTTTGCAGGAGAAAGCAGCTGTCATCCTTAGTATTGTTTCCCTGTAGTTAATGTATCTTTTTTCTTTAGGATGCTTCTAAGATTTTCTCTTTATCTTTAGTTTTCAGACATTTGATTATGAATGGGTTTCTTCCTATTTTTCCTGCCTGGGGTTTGTTGAGATTTTTTGGACCTATAATTGGTGAAAAATTTGAATCATTTTTCATCACTGTTTCTTCATACATATTTTTCTGTTCCCTTGTCTCCCTCCTGTTCGTACGGAGCCCTGGTGGTGCAGCGGTTAAGAGCTATGGCGAGCTATGGCTGCTAACTAAAAGGTTGGTGGCTCGAATCCACCAGCCGCTCCTTCTACTCGGTCCTACAGGGTTGCTAGGAGTCAGAATCGACTCGACAGCAATGGGTTGATTTTGGGTTTTTTATCTCACTCCTCTTTGTGTAGAACTCTGGTTTCACATATGTTAACCAGCCTGATATTATCCCACTAATTACCGAGTTTCTCTTCATTGTTTGCTTCAATATTACTTTTCTCAGGTCGTATAATATTTATTGCACTCTCCTCAAGTTCACTGTTCATGTCTTTTGCCATGTCCAATCTACTTTAAGCCCATCCAATAAATTTTTACAGCTTTATTGATGTTCAATGGACATGCATCTTATTTAAGGTGGAAACTTTTAGGAGTTTTGACATGTACACACCTATAAAAACATCACCACGATCAAGACAATGGCTATACAGTAAGGAAGAACACTAATTCCTGAGGGAATGGTCTTGTTTGGGTTTTGGCCTGCCTGAGGCTGAGCTGTGAGGACTTGGCTTATCAGAGTGTCTTTGGAAAAGAGAGAAGGGCACACCCAGAATGTGCTGGAACAAAAGCTGGAATCATGACTGGTTTGCTTTCGTATATTCTGTTACTATTGAGTTGGCTCTGACTCATGGTGACCCCGTGTGTGCAGACTAGAACTGCTCCGTATGATTTTCAAGGCTGTGACCTTTCAGAAACAGATCACCAGTCCTTTCTTCCAGGAAGCATCTGGATGGGTTTGAACAGCTAACCTTTTGGCTAGTAGTCCTGCCCTTAACTGTTTTTGCCATCCTGAGACTCCTTTGTATATTCTAAAGTATGTCGATTCATGCTTGCCTGTTCTAGAGAACCTGGTCAAGTATTCTGTTGTTGTTGTTATTGTTTAATGAATAAATGAATAAAGTTTGTATAAATTTAGGAAAAAAGAAAAGAATAACAAAATGGGTACATCCATCACCCTCCAAAATTTCCCTGTACAAAGTTATAAGCCATCCCTTTCTCCCACCCTATATCCCCCAGGAAACCATGGAGCTGCTTTCTGTACTATGCCAAACCCACTGCCATGGGGTCTATTCTGACTCATAGTGACCCTAGAGGACAGAGGAGAACTGCCCCCCAGGGTTTCCAAGGCTGTAAATCTTTGCAGAAGCAGACTGCCACATCTTTCTCCTGCAGAACAGCTGGTGGGTTCAAACTGCCAATCTTTTGGTTAGCAGCCGAGAACTTTCACCATTGCACCACCAGCTACTAGATAGTAGTTAAAATTTTCCAGAATTCTGTATAATTGGAATCATACAGTATGTACTCTATTTTTTTAAAAATCTGGAACAGTTCCTACGGCATAATTATTTTCGTACTCCATCCATGTTTTTGTGGTGTTGTCGTATGTCTTAGTCACCTAGCGCTGCTATAACAGAAATACAAGCGGACGGCTTTAACAGAGAGAAACTTGTTTTCTCACGGTCTAGTAGGCTAGAAGTCCAAATTCAGGGCGTCAGCTCCAGGGGAAGGCTTTCTCTCTCTGTCGGCTCTGGAAAACGGTCCTTCTCATCACTCTTCCCCCAGAGTAAGAGCTTCTCCATGCAAGGACCCTGGCTCCAAAGAATGTGCCCTGCTCCCTGCACTGCTTTCTTGGTGGTATAAAGTCCCCATTCTCTGCTTGCTTCCCTTTCATCTCTTGTAAGATAAAAGGTGGTGCAGGCCACACCCTAGGGAAACTCCCTCTACATTGGATCAGGGATGTGACCTTAGTAAAAATGTTATACAATCCCACCCTAATCCTCTTTAACATAAAATTACAATCATAAAATGGAAGACAACCACACAACACTGGGAGTCATGGCTTAACCAAGTTGATACACACATTTTTGTGGGGACATAATTCAATCCATGACATCATGCATGGATTGAATTGTGTCCCCCCCAAATATCTATCAACTTGGCTAAGTCATGGTTCCCAGTATTGTATGATTGTCTACCACTTTGTCATCTGATGTGATTTCCCCATGTGTCGTAAATCCTATCACTACGATTTTAATGAGATGGATTAGAGGCAGTTATATTGAAAGATCTACAAGATTAGATAGTGTCTTAAGCCAATCTCTTTTGAGATATAAAAGAGGGAAGTGAGCAGAGAGGCGTGGGGACCTCATACCACCGAGAAAGCAGCACCAGGAGCAAAGCGTGTCCTTTGGACCTGAGGTTCCTACGCCTAAGAAGCTCCTAGACTATGGGAAGGTTGATGACAAAGACCTTCCTCCAGAGCTGACAGAGGGAGAAAGTCTTCCCCTGGAGCCAACACCCTAAATCTGGACTTCTAACCTACTGGACTGTGAGAAAATAAACTTTGGTTTGTTAAAGCTATCCACTTATGGTATTTCTGTTATAGCAGCACTAGATAACCAAGACGGGTGTCAATAGCGGGTTCCTTCTTATTACTGACAATATTCCCTTGTATGTATGTACCACAATTTGTCTATCCATTCACCTGTTGATGGACACTTGTTTTTTGTTTTGTGTTTTTTTACCAGTTTGTGATGATTACAAATAAAATTGCTCTAAAAATTCATATGGGTCTTTGTGTGGACATATGCTTTTTTGGGGGAAGGTAAATACCTAGGAGTGCAATGGCTGGATCATATGTGGGTTGTGTTTAGCTTTTTAAGAAACTGGGAAACTATTTTCCAAAGTGGTTGTACCATTTAACATTCCTATCAGCATGTATGAGACTTATATACTTGGCAATACTTGGTAAGGTCAATCTTTTTAAAGGAATAAAAAAAAAACCAAACCCGTTGCCATCGAGTCTGAGTCACAGCGACCCTATAGGACAGAGAAGAACTGCATCATAGACTTTCTAAGAAGTGCCTGGTGGATTCAAACTGCCACCCTTTTGATTAGCAGCCGTAGCACTTAACCACTAAGCCACCAGGGTTTAAAGGAATAAAAAGCAACAGAAGTAATAAATAAGTAGGTAAATATAAAATGTATGTTTCTGTTTTAAATCCCTTTAAAAGATAACTATTTAAAGTAAAATATTAATAATTTATTGTAGGGTTTATAATATACATAGAAGCAGCGGTAACAAAACGGTTAAGCATGCAGCTGTTAACCGAAAGGTTGTCGGTTGAACCCACCCAGCAGTATCATGGAAGAAAAGGCCTGTTGATTTGCTTCTGTTAAGATTATAGCCAAGAAAACCCTATGGAGCAGTTCTACTTTGTAACACATGGAGTCACCATGAGTTGGAATCTACATGATGGCAACTCACAACATAATATATATAGAAGTCAAAAGTATAACAAAATAACACAAAGGCCAGGAGAGGGGAAGTGGAAGTATACTGTTGTAAGGTCCATATACAGTATATGAAGTGATATAATATTACTTGAAGGTAGACACTTCTAAGTTAAAAACAAAGCATAAAACAAACACAAAAAAGAACAAAACAGAGATATAGTTGATAAACCAACAAAGTAGATAAAAATAGAATCATAAAATATTGAATCCAAAAGAAGGCAGAAAAAAGAGGGAAACGGGAACAAAGAACAGATGAAACATTATCAAGCAACAAGACTTATTTGACATTTATGGAACACTTCACCCAATGATAGCAGAATACACTCTTCAAATATATGTGGAACATATACCAAGATAAACCATATTCTGGGTCATAGAACAAGTCTTAATAAATGTAAAGGATGCCAATTATACAAAGTATGATCTGCGCTCATAATGGAATTAAATTAGGAATCACTATCCAAATATTAGAAATTAAATAAAAATTTTTTAAAACTATTAATACACATATTGTTTTGTAACATTGTTTGCCAACCCCAGGACATGTCAACACTCTCCCCTTTTCAACCTTGGGTTCCCCATTACCAGCTTTCTTGTCCCCTCCTGCCTTCTCGTCCTTGCCACTGGGCTGCTGTACCCATTTAGTCTCGTTTTGTTTTATGGGCCTGTCTAATCTTTGGCTGAAGGGTGAACCTCAGGAGTGACTTTATTACTGAGCAAAAAGGATGTCTGGAGGCCATACTCTCAGGGTTTCTCCTGTCTCTGTCAGACCAGTAAGTCTGGTCGTTTTTTGTGAGTTAGAATTTTGTTCTACATTTTTCTCCAGCTCTGACTGGAACCCTCTGTTGTGATCTCTGTCAGAGCAGTTGGTCGTGGTAGCCAGGCACCATCTAGTTGTGCTGGACTCAGTCTGGTGGAGACTGTGGTAGTTGTGGTCCATTAGTCCTTTGGACTAATCTTTCCCTTGTGTCTTT
>NW_004443981.1:7968030-8014554 GCF_000243295.1 Trichechus manatus latirostris
TTTTTTTTTTTTTTGAGTTAGAATTTTGTTCTACATTTTCCTCCAGCTGTGTCTGGGGCCCTCTATTGTGATCCCTGTCAGAGCAGACAGTGGTCGTAGCCAGGCACCATCTAGTTGTGCTGGACTCAGTCTGGTGGAGGCTGTGGCAGTTGTGGTCCATTAGTCCTTCAGACTAATCTTTCCCCTGTGTCTTTTGTTTTCTTCTTTCTCCAGATGGGGTGACACCAGTGGAGTATCTTAGATGGCCACTCACAAGCTCTTAAGACCCCAGATACTACTCACTAAAGTAGAATATAGAACATTTTCTTTATAAACTGTGTTAAATAACAAATTTCTAAGTAACTCATGGGCCAAAGAAAAATCAAAAGAGAAGTTAGAAAGCAGTTTGAACTGAATTAAAATTAAAACACTACATATAAAAATTTGTAAGATGCAGCTAAAGTGGTGCTTAGAGGAAAATTAATAGCACTAGTTGCCTATTAAGTAGCCTTGGTGATGCAGTGGTTAAGTGCTCAGCTGCCAATCAAAAGATTTCAGTTTGAACCTACTAGTTGCTCCATGGGAGAAAGATGTGACAGTCTGCTTCTGTAAAGATTTCAGCCTTGGAAAACCTATGGGACAGTTCTACTCTGTCCTATAGGGTTGCTTGACTCAGAATCAACTCAACAACAGTGGGTTCTATTTTCTAATTGGCAACTCCAAACCAACTCGTTGCCATGGAGTTGATTCTGACTCACAGTGACCCTGTAGGACAGAGTAGAACTGCCCCATAAGGTTTCCAAGGCTATAATATTTATGGAAGCAGCCCGCCACATCTTTCTCCCATGGAGCAGCTGGTGGATTTGAACCCCTGACCCTTTAGTTAGCAGCCTAGTGTTTTAACCACTAAGCCACCAGAGCTCCCGGTTTAGAAAAGAGAAGAGGTCTAAAATTAATGATCTAAGCTTTCACCTTAAGAAATAAGAAAGGGGAGAGAAAATTAAACCCAAAATGAGCAGAAGACAAGAAATAATAATAATAAAAAAAAACCCAGAGAAATCAATGAAATTGAAAGTGAAAAAAACAGAAAAGTCAATGAAAGCAAATGTCTTTTGTTGGATCAATAGAATCATGTTTCCTTTCTTTTGAGAGTTTATTCCCTCCAGTCTTTGGTTGCTTTCCAGTGCTCTCAAATGGTTATTTTAAAAAACATCTGTTGTCCAGAGTTCTTCGTGGTTTTAATCAGGAGGGTTAGTCTGATTCAAGCTACTCCACCATTCGCTGTAACTAGAACCCTGTCTTCCATTCCCGTCTGTCCCTATCAGTTCACCTCCTCTGCACCCTTCTCTCCTATCTCTTCTTTGCTGTTTCTAATCATCTGTCAACCTGGAGACGAGATGATCACACTTGTGAGAACTGTGTAAAACTAAGAATAAATGGCTCTGGCAGGCTCACTCTTGAATCAGGTCCATGACTTTCAGTTCAAAAACCTCTTTTGTTTAATCCCTGAGAGGCAGCATGATGGAATGGCACGGAGATGGGCCAGAGTCCGACCTGACTTAGGTTAAAGTCCTCGCTCTGCTGCTTAGGAGTTTCATGATCTTGGGCAATGTACCTCACCTCTTTGGGCTCAGGTTCCTCACCTGTAAAATGGAGTTGACATGCATCTTTGGATTGCTGTAGGGCTTAAATGACATAATATAGTAAAAGTGCCTAGCATAGCCCTGGCACATAACCTTCCCTCCTGTTCTGGATAACAGCTGCCAACTGATAAGCTATCTCTAGATAATTAAGATGTTTGTAGGTACTAAGGGAGCCCTGGTGGTGCAGTGGTTAAGAGTTTGGCTGCTAACTAAAAGGTCAGGAGTTTGAATATGCAAACCCTATCCTATAGAGTCACTATGAGTTGGAATCGACTCAATGGCAAGGCGTTTGGTTTGGTCAGATAGTACTAATATGGAGCCTTGGTAGCACAGTGGTTAAATGCTAGACTGCTAACTGAAAGGTTGACGGTTGGAACCCACCAGCCACTCCGCAGGAGAAAGATGTGGCCGTCTGCTTCTGTAAAGATTCATTGTTGGAAACCCTATGTGGCAGCTCTGCTCTGTCCTATAGGGTCTATATGAGTTGGAATCAACTTAACAGCAATGGTTTTTTTTTTTTTTTTTTAATACCTACTTGAGTCACCTTGCCTTTTAATTTGTTAAATAGTGCACGTTCTGACAAGATTGTAAAGGCTTCAAAGGTTCTAGTCAATACTGCAAACACTTATCAAGTACTTTGTATTATATACATAGGGTGAGTGTCTTAGACCATATAGAAAATCAGAAGTAGTGGGGATCTTGTTTGAGGGTTGGTGAAGTCCAACCATTTACTCTCAGCCAGACAGCGTACAGGGTAGGGTGAGAAGATTTGACATCCATAATGTGTGGTTTGAGGCAGATGTGCAAATGACTCACCTGCCTTGTAAGAAGTGTAACCTCAAACAGACCAAGCATCGTCCAGCTGCCTTCTGCTAAACAGCTGGCCGACTCAGCCAAGGAGACACAGGACCTCCCAGGTGTGGCCTCGGAGTCGACTCTAGTGCACATCTGTCTCCTCCGCCACTCTCTGGAAAATGTACTAGAGAATCAATCAGGGGTAAGGAGTCAGCATGCCCGGGTGTTTTCAGGAATTATCACAGACTCTGTTCAAAAGGAGTAATGTTCTTAAACTGACAGGATTAGGGAATTAAAATTCTATACATTCTAAAATCCAGGTTTGGAAAACTATCTTGAGAAGAGAATTGCCTGGTTGGGTGGAGGAGAGTTCAGACGCTGTAATACCTGGCAGGTGTTTTCAAAGACTGACCCGCTGCTCATTCATTGTCCAGTCATTCACTCATTTCTTTGTTCATTCATTCATGCACATTTACTCATTCAATTGTGTGTTTGCTCGCTCATTAAACAAACATTTTCCGAGGACCTGTGATGTGCCAAACACCAAGCCGGACACGGGTTGCTAAGGCAAATGTGTGGGCCAGTTTCACCTGCTCAGTACCTACTCTGCTCCTCTGGCCTCAGTACCCCAATTGCGTTTAGGGGACACCCTCACCTCAGTGGATACGGTCTTGGTAGGACTTCCATCAAAGTAGGCCAGTTAGGAATTTTTCCCCTGGAATTTGAACATTGAACACCTGTCCGTGGCCTCTCCACATGGGCATTTCTTACTGCATGGTGGTTGGGTTCTGAGAGAGAACATTCCAAGATCCAGCCAAGAGATCTCAGTGGAAGTTGAAAGGCTTCTTGTGACCTCGCCCTAGAAGTCCCAGAGAACCACTAACACCACAGTCTATTTATTGGTCAAGTCAGTCACTAAAGTCATGAAGTCCAGCTCAGACTCAAGGGGAAGGGAACTAGAGTGAAAAAGTCACACTGCAGAAGAGAGCATGGGATGGCAGACACTGCTGTGGTCACGTTTGAAAAATATGATCTGCCTCACCAGGCATCCCTCTTAGGACATCCCCTGGGCTACTGACCCACCCAAAAGAGGCAGGCCGAGCCCCAGTCTCTCCCAGATCTCAGATGTGACTACTGTATTTTTTACCCAAGTAACACACACCTTCTAGGATTTTTTTTTTTTTTTTGGCCCACTGTGCTGCCCCCCTCCCCCAGGTATGTTTTAAGTGTGCTATGCTAATTTTTTTACAGCAAAAAATTAGCATAGCAAGCTTATGAAAACACCTGAGGGAGGGGGGTGAATGGCAAAAAAAGTTGAACGTGGGCGTTATTTGCATAAAAATACAGTTATTGTTGTTGTTAGGGGTCATTGAGTTGGTTCCGACTCATAGCGACCTTACATACAACAGAACAAACCACTGCCCGGTCCTGCGCCATTCTCACAATCGTTGTGACGCTTGAGCCCATTGTTGCAGCCACTGTGTCGATCCAGCTTGTTGAGGGTCTTCCTCTTTTTCCCCGACCCTCTACTTTACCAGGTGTGATGTCCTTCTCCAGGGACTGATCCCTCATGATAACATGTCCAAAGTACGTGAGATGTAGTCTCTCCATTCTTGCTTCTAAGAAGCATTCTAGTTGTACTTCTTTCGAGACACATTTGTCGTTCTTTTGGCGGTCCGTGGTATATTCAATATTCTTCGCCAACACCACAGTTCAAAGGCATCACTTCTTCAGTCGTCCTTATTCATTGTCCAGCTTTCGCGTCCACATGAGGCAACTGGAAACACCATGGTTTGGGTCAGGCTCACATTTTAGTCTTTAAGGTGACATCTTTGGTTTTCAACACTTTAAGGAGGTCTTTTGCAGCAGATTTGCCCGGTGCAATGCATGGTTTGATTTCTTGACTGCTGCTTCCATGGACGTTGATTGTTGATCCAAGTAAAATGAAACCCTCAGCAATTTCAATCTTTTTTCCATTTATCCTGATGTTGCTTATTGGTCCAGTTGTGAGGATTTTTGTTTCCTTCATGTTGAGGTGTAATCCATACTGAAGGCTGGAGTCTTTGATCTTCATCAGTTAAGTGGTTCAAGTCTTCTTCGTTTTCTGCAAGCAAGGTTGTGTCATTTGCCTAACTCAAGTTGTTAATGAGTCTTCCTCCAGTCCTGATGCCCCATTCTTCTTCTTGTAGCCTGTCTTCAGCATACAGACTGAATAAGCGTGGTGAAAGGATACAACCCCGATGCATACCTTTCCTGACTTTAAACCATGCAGTATCCCTTAGTTCTGTTTGAATGACTGCCTCTTGAGCTATGTACAGGCTCCTCATGAGCATAATTAAGTGTTCTGGAATTCCCATTCTTCACAATGTTATCCATGTTTGTTATGATCCACACAGTCAAAATGCCTTTGCATAGTCAATAAAACGCAGGTAAATATCTTTCCTGGTATTCTCTGCTTTCAGCCAGGATCCATCTGATATCAGCAATGATATGCCTGGTTCCACATCCTCTTCTGAATCCGGCTTGAATTTCTGGCAGTTCCCTGTCGACATACTGCTGCAGCTGCTTTTGAATGATCTTCAGCAAAATTTTATCTGCGTGTGATATTAATGATATTGTTCAATAATTTCCACATTCAGTTGGATCACCTTTCTTGGAACTAGGCATAAATATGGATCTCTTCCAGTCAGTTGGCCAGGTAGTGTCTTTCAGATTTCTTGGCATAGACAAGAACTTTGAAAATACCAGTCCTCAGAGTCTCCTGGCACCATCGTGAAGCCTTGTCAACCTTGTCAGGCCAATCCCCAAACATGTAGGGTTTTCATCTCAGTTCTGACCCTGAGTTGCTGTGTGACCTTGGCAAGTTGTTTCACCTCTCTGAGCCTCAGTTTCCTCCTGTGTAAAGTGAATATTAAATGCACCTGCCCTGCTGATCGCCCAGGGTTATTGTGAACATCAAAGGAAACATTGCAAATGAAGGTGTTTTGTAAACTATAAAGACCAAGACACACACAGAGGATTCTGATCATGCCAGCCTCGTTTATGAAGCCCCAGTCTGTGCCAGGCACTTTCTATGCCTTCCTCTCCCAACATCCCTGTAAGGCAGGTTATCATTAAAAGCAAGGAAGCAAACTCCACAAAATTAATTTTCTTGTTCAAGTTACCTGCTAGTAAATGGGAAACAGATTTGAACCCAAGTCTGCCATCTCCCTAGAAGACACTTTCTCTTTGTCACCTAACAACAATGACAAGGAAATGAAAGAGTTTGGGAATAAGATGCCACAGCCTCCGGCTTAGGCAGGTGCTCAGTAAACGCTGGTTGAGTAAAACACGGAGGCACTAACAAATGGGCGGATTAGTGAACACCCAGGGTTCCCCTCCGGGTGCTTCTGCGCCTTTGAAAACTCGTTTGCACCTGTCATCATTCTGGAGTTACTTAATTGTCTTCAGTTTAGAAGCAGCCAGTTCAGGTAGGTGGAGTTCAGGTTTGGGCTGCAGGAGAATTCACAGCCCTCACCTCTCTGTTTCTAGGTACCTGGCCACGCTTCTGTTAGGATGCCCACCTTCCTCCTTCCCCACAACTTTCCCTCCCTCTCCTCCTTTCTTCCCCTTCCTTCCTCCACTGAACAAATACTAAGTGAGCCCCTATGTGCCAGGCGCCATGATCTGCCCTGTGGTTGTTATCTGCTGCTGAGCAGATTCCTACTCATGGCGACCCCACGTGTTGCAGAGTAGAACTGCGCTCAGTAGGGTTTTCAAGGCCGTGAACTTTGGAAAAGCAGATCGCCTGACCTGTCTTCCAGCGTGCCTCTGGGTGGGTTTGAACCACCAACCTTTTGGCTAGTAGTCCAACGCTTAACCATTTGCACTCCAATCTGCTCTAAGGTCATGGGAATGGCCCCATTCTTGAATATGCCCAGGTATTTGTTTGCATGCCCGTGACTCCTTGCTGCCAGACCTCACTCTTACTCCGCCCCTATGCCCCCAGTGCCTAGAACTGTGCCTGGCCCGTAGGACAGTGCCAGGAAGTGTTTATTAGCTGAATAAACAAACGCACAAATGTTCCAAATGAACGATTTTGGAAAACACGCAGTGTTGTTCCAGTTCAGTGAGAAGCGAACATTTGGCTTCAGCGGGAAGCCGGCGGTTCCTGGGTCACTTCAGTCCAGGGCTCTGTTGAGGAATGCCGGCTGAGGGCGGCTGGGCTGCCCCGGGAGGTAGGACAGCAGCTGGCCCGGCGGTGGATTCCTTTAGCAGGGCCAGAGAGGCCCCGGGAAGACTTTCTCTTTAAGTCCCCAGGCCCTGGGGCTCCCAGGGGTCCGTGGTGTAGCTGAGACTGCGGCGGGGCCACCGGCGGGCGGGCGCCCGTCCCTCCCCCGGGCGTGACCTTGATCGCGCCCTTGCGGGCGCGGGACCCTCTGACGGGGCTGAGTTCTGGCCTCCGACATTGAATGCACAATGCGCCCAGCTTCACCCCACAAACACTCTGTTGAGCCAGGCGGCGGGCGCTGGAGGCGGGTCCAGCCGGGGAAGCACTATGAGGACGCTTTGTTCAGGGGCTCGCGTGGGGGCGGTTCCTTAGCCGCCCACACAAATACGCAAGCCTCCCTAACCCTGGCAGTGGAAAAAACCTGTCCGGCAGGCCGCCCCCAACAAGAATCACTGTTGCAAAGAGAAGGAGGGGCAGGGCCGGGGGACAGATCTGGCTAGTCCTCTGCTGAGGAGGAGGCACCACGCAGGAGTGAGGGAAGGGGTGGGTCAGGCAGTGACAAGGATCCCATTCCGTGATCCCAGAAGCCCTGGTGTAGGCCTTGAAATCCTTCACTCAGCTGGAGAAGTTGGGGCTCACAGAGGCCAGAGAGCTTGGCCAAAGCCACAGGGTGGTGGTGATTCTGAGAAGGACAAACGAGAACCCGCTGCTGTCCGGTCACTTCCAACTCACGGCGCCCCCATGCGTTACAGAGTAGAACTGCTCCCTAGGGTTTTCTTAGCTGTAATCTTTATGGAAGTAGATTGCCAGGCCTTTCTTCCTTGATGCTGCTGGCACTACCAACTACCAACTTTTAGGTTAGTAAATCTGTTGCCATGGAGTCCATTCCAACTCATTGAGACCCTATATGATGGAGTAGAACTGCCCCATAGGGTTTCCAGGGCTGTAATGTTTATGAAAGCAGACGGCCACATCTTTCTCCTGAGGAGTGGCTGGTGGGTTCAAATCGCTGACCTTTTGGTTAGCAGCTGAGCACTTAACCACTGCACCACCAGGGCTCCTTTTTAGTTTAGTTAGTAGTAGAATGCTCTTTAGAAGCAAGAATGGCAAGACTTCATCTCTTGCACTTTGGACATGTTATTAGGAGGGACCAGTCCTTGGAGAAGGACATCATACTTGGTAAAGTAAAGGGTCAGCAAAAAAGAGGAAGACCCTCTACAAGACAGATTGACACAGTGTCTGCAACAATGGGGTCAAGCATAGCAACGATCATGAGGATGGCGCAGGACCGGGGAGTGTCTTGTTCTGTTGTACACAGGGTCGCTCTGAGTCGGAACCGACTCGACGGCACCTAACAATAGCAACAAGAGTTGAGCCCCAAATCAACAGGGGCACAAGGCCTATGACCTTGAGAGGTGGTATTAGAGATCACAGAAGGATAATTCTGTTTGTCTTGGAAAACAAGGTTGTATGTGGTTTTGCTGGGAACTCTGCGGGGGGTGTGGCTGTGGAATGGAAAGAATGTGGGCTTTGGATTCCTCTGACAGTTCCAGGCTCAAAGCCTGGCCCTGTTTCCTAGAGCTGTGTGACCCTGGGCAGGCCAGCTGAGCTCTCTGTGCTTCGGTTTATAACAGTATCTACCTCACAAGCTTTTTGAAAGAAATAAATGAGATGATACGCACTCAGCAGGGACACAGAGCCAAGCCCACGGGCACGACTCAGCCGATAGTAGTATGTGCTGTTGCCCAGGCCACCCAGGCTCCCACTCAGCGACCCTCAGGACCATGCCACCTAGGGCCTCAATGCTGCCCCAGCATCTCTGCCTCCAGGCTCGAGTTTCCCATCTGTAAAATGGGAGGAGGCAGAGGCTTTAGACTAGAGCAGGGGTGGGATAACTCTGTGCTGGGGTGGGGGTGGGGGTGTCCAGTGCACTGCAGGATGTTTAGAAGATCCCTGTCCTCTCCACTAGATTCAGTAACACCCCTTCTCCCTCCAGTTGTGACAACTGAATATGTCTGCTGACATTGCTAGCTGTACCTTGGAGGACTTAAAAAACCCAAACAAACCAGTTGCCATTGAATTGATTCCGACTCATGGCGACCCCATGTGTGTCAGAGTAGAACTGTGCTCCACAGGGTTTTCAATGGCTGATTTTTTGGAAGTAGATCACCAGGACTTTCTTCTGAGGAACCTCTGGGTGGACTCAAACCTCCAACCTTTCGGTTAACAGCCGAGCTTGTCAACCACTTGCCGCCCGGGGGACTAGATGGTCCTATATTCTTTGACTGTCAGAGCAGGGAAGGATAAAGCAGCACCTACTATGTGAATGAATAAGGAATACAAAAGAAGAATCAATCAATGCCTTTGCATTATGGTGTTGGCGAAGAATATTGAACATCCCGTGGATTACCAGAGGGACAAAGAAATCTGTCTTGGAAGAAGTACAGCCAGAATGCTCCTTAGAAGTAAGGATGGCAAAACTATGTCTCACATACTTTGGACATGTTATCAAGAGGGACCAGTCCCTGGAGAAGGACATCATGCTTGGTAAAGTAGAGGGTCAGTGAAAAAGAGGAAGACCCTCAATGTGATGGACTGACACACAGTGGCTGCAACTATGGGCTCAAGCATAACTACGATCGCGAGGATGGCCCAGGACTGGGCAGCGTTTCGTTCTGTTGTACATAGATAGGGTCAGTAGGAGTTGGAACCAACTTGACAGTACCTAACAACGACCACAACTGTGTGCCCAGCAGCCTTTCGCGTACTGTGGGCCGCCTGGCCCCTGCTCACAGGGCTCTCATCTTCGGATTGGAAGCATTCACAGGAGAAGAGATCAAATTCTGCAAGCACTCACTGAGCACCTTCCCTGTGCCAGACCCTAGTGGGTCCCGAGATCCAGATTAGGGCATCACCTCTTCCACAAAGTCCTCCTGGACTCCCTCAGGCCATCTTCCCTGGCCTCCCAACAACGCTTAGAGGAGATTTCTACCAGTGATGGATTTGAGGCTCAGTCAAAGGTGGAAATGACCTGGCCAAGGTCACACTGCAACCAAGCCTCTTCCCACTGGGCCCCCTGCTGGAATGACAAGATCTGAGGCTGTGCTGGAATTGGAATGACCTGGAATATAGAAACTCAGCTCTGATGCTTATTGACTGTGGCTGCAGGCAAGACTCCTAAATTCCTGGGCCTTGACTTCCATGTCTGCACATTATACAACCCCTGAGGGTCCTGTGAAGTCTCCGTGAGGCGACACAGTGAGAGCTCCCGGCACACAGTAGGCATTCAGCAGCTGAGACAATGACCGGGAGTCCCTGGGTGGTGCAAACAGTTAACATGCTCAGCTGCTAAACAAAAGAATGGAGCCTGGAGCCCAGCCAGAACTGCTTTGGAAGAAAGGCTTGGCAATTTACTTCTGAAAAATCAGCCACTGAAAACCCTATGGAGCACAGTCCTACTCTGCAACACATGGGGTCACCAGGATTTAGAGTTGACTTGATAGCAACTCGTTTAATGACATTTGCTGTTACCGTCCCTGTGGATGCAGGAAGTGGCTTTACAGGCCTGGCGCGAGCAGCTGCCCCCGCAAACAGCCTGGCCTTCTGAGCCTGTGCAGGGCTGGAGACTGGCTTCCACTCCTGGGGTGCCTCTGAGAGCTGCAGGTGGACCAGCTCTGCCCCTGTGGCAGCGACACTGCCCCCTGCTGGACCAGGGCAGGTTTGACAGATCCTTCCGGCTAAGGAGCTGCTCACAAAGCTTGTCCCCGAGGCTGGCCCCTCTCCCAGGTAAACCCTTTTGCGTCGGCCAAAGGAGTCACCCGCCCCACGTCCCACCAAGGACAGCCTTTCTTAGTTCAACAGGCTTCGTTCTTCTGCTTCTCCAGCTTAACTCTGCCATCTGTCCTCTGGGGGAAAGTAGACAGGAACCTGCACGAATGAGCCGAGTTCTTGTCTGAGACACGCCTGCTAGCCTTCTGGCTCCAGGCAGAGTGAAACGTAGCACCACGTGGCAGACAGAGTGGCGACCTCATCCGTGACCTGCCCTCCTGCGAGACCAGGCACTCAGAAGGGATCTGTGCTTGCGAACATGCTGCTGTTTAACTCCAAAGTTCTTCCAGCACAGAAAGAGCTCACCTTCAGCCAAGCGTCCAGCACCTTGCTTTTGGCCAATGTTGAATAAGCACAGAGCAGACGCAAGGAAGCCTGGGCACACGGTGTGCAGAAAAGCCTGGAAAAGGACAACCGTTCTCCCAGGTAGAGTTTCATTTGCTGTTGTTACCTGTCGTTGAGTCTGCTCTGACCCATGGCGATTCCGTGTACCATAGAATGAAACTTTGCCTGGTCCTGCGCCATCTTCACGATCATTTGTATGCTCGAGTCCATTGTTGCAACCACTGTGTATTTTGAGCGGGCTGATCTTCCAGTACTATACTGGGCAATATTCTGTGTGAGCCATAGGGTTTTTATTGGTTAATTTTTGGAAGAAGATGCCAGGCCTTTCTTCCTAGTCTGTTTTAGTCTGGAAGGTCCACTGAAACCTGTCTAACACAGGTGACCCTGCTAGAATTTGATATACGTGGCACAGATTCCAGCATCACAGCAACACGCAAGCAACAGAGTATGACAAACTGACCGAAAGAACAAACCCCTCCTGCCCCGGGCGTTTTCACAAAAGGTGAGGCTAGTGATGGATTGCTTATCTGCTTACTCTGGGGGCGTGATGGCCAGCTGGGAAGTGGCCTTGAGTCTTCTCAGGCTGTTTAACGAAACAAACAATGGGGAGGTGGATTTTATCACCTGAGCGTGGCTAAAATTACTCACATGGGCTTTCCTGGCCTGTGTGTGAGCTCCAGTTTTCACTGGGAAGGGGGCTGATCCAGGAGACATCAACTTCTGCCTGCAATTAAGCAGTGGGTTGCTAAGTTTGGGGTTCCCTGGTTGGTGCAAACAGTTAACACATTCAGCTGCTAACTGGAAGCTTGAAAGTTCGAGTCCACCCAGAGGCACCTTGGAAGAAAGACCTGGAGATCCACTTCCAGAAAATCAGCCATTGAAAACCCTATGGAGCACAGTTCTACTCTGACACACATGGGGTCGCCATGAGTCAGAGTCAACTCAACGGCAACTGGACTGGTTGCTAAGTTTGGAAGGAAGGGGGACAGAAGAGTGGGGATCAGTGGCCTCGAAGAACTTGATTCCAGCCTGAGGCTCCTTGACTAACGTCTGATCGATCATCTCCCTTCCTGGTCTCTCTCACCCCTCTGTGCATAAACGAAGAGAAGGGCTACTCCAGTGGCGTGGGGGCCGTGGGCAGTGGAGGGGGCCAAGAGACAGGC
Organism: Trichechus manatus latirostris; assembly: GCF_000243295.1. Lineage (NCBI taxonomy): Eukaryota > Metazoa > Chordata > Mammalia > Sirenia > Trichechidae > Trichechus > Trichechus manatus. The sequence continues at coordinate 7,979,994 of NW_004443981.1, forward strand.
TAGGTTAGCCCTGGGTTAGCCTGGGTTAGCTCTGCTTTGTCTCTCTCCCAGCTCTGTGACTAGGTCATTGCCGGTCACTGTGTCCTTACCCATTACCCTGGGTAATGAGAATATCTGCCTTGGGCTGTTGGGAGGATTCAGCCAGTAAAGGTTGTAGCACAGGTCTGGACAGAGGAAGCATTCTGTAAGTGTAGACTCTTCCCTCTTTTGTTTTATTGTGGTGAAAATACACCCAGCAAAGCACACACCAATTCAACAATTTCTACATGGACAATTCAGTAATACTGATTGCATTCTTCAATTTGTGCAACCACTCCGTCTATCCTTTTCCAAATCATTCCACCACCGTTAACATAAACTTACTGACTTCTAAGCAAAAACGCCCCTTTTCCTCCTCCCTCTCACTCCTGGTAACCACTAATAATCTTTGGTCTCTATATCAATGGGGAAGCTCAACAGTTAAGCGCTTGGTTGCTAACTGAAAGGTTAGTGGTTCAAACTCACCCAATGACTGTGGAAGAAAGACTTGGCAATTTGCTTCTGTAATGATTGTAGCCAAGAAAACCCTACGGGACAGTTCTACTCTGTCACATGGGGTCGCCATGAGTCAGAATTGACTCAGTGGTACCCACCAACAATATGTATTTGCTTATTTCATATAGGTGAGATCATACAGCATTTCTCCTTTTGCAACTGATTTGTTTCACTCAGTATAGTGTTTTCCAGGTTCATCCACGTTGTGGTGTGGGTCAGAACTTTATTTCTCTTTATGGCTGAGTAATATTCCATTGCATTGGGCAAATCTGCTGCAAAAGACCTCTTTAAAGTGTTAAAAAGCGAAGATTCACCTTGAAGAGTAAAGTGCGCCTGACCCAAGCCATGGTGTTTTCAATCGCCTCATATGCATGCGAAAGCTGGATGGTGAATAAGGAAGACTGAAGAAGAATTGATGCCTTTGCATTGTGGCGTTGGCGAAGAATATTGAACATACCATGGCCTGCCAAATCACGAACAAATCTGTCTTGGAAGACGTACAACCAGAATGCTCCTTAGAAGCAAGGATGGCAAGACTACATCTCATGTACTTTGGACATGTTATCAGGAGGGATCAGTCCCTGGAGAAGGACATCAAGCTTGGTAAAGTAGAGAGTCATCGAAAAAGAGGAAGACTCTCAACAAGTTGGATTGACACAGTGGCAGTACCAATGAGCTCAAACATAGCAATGATTGTGAGGATGGTGCAGGACCCGGCAGTGTTTCGTTCTGTTGTACATAAGGTCACTATGAGTTGGAACTGACTTGACGACACCTAACAACAATATTCCATCGTGTGTATACACCACATTGTGTTTGTCCGTTCATCCGTTGATGAACATTTCAGTTGTTTCCACAGTTTGGCTGTTGTGAAAAGTGCTGCAGTGAACATTATGTCTCCCTCTTTTTTTTATGACATGCCCGATTCAGACACCAGGTGCTTACTGCCTTGAAGAAGTCACGTCACCACTGTGAGCTTGAGGAGGCTGGACTAGCTAAGCTCCAATGCCCTCTACGTCCCAGGCTAAACTCTCCTCCTCCCTCCTTCCCCAGAAAAGGGAGCGTGGGCTTCCCAGCAAGAGAGAAGACCCCAGCTCTGCCACTCACCTGCCCCACGACTTGCCCGGTCTTTCTTGCCCGTCCCCCCTTACAGAATTCTCATGAGAAGTAAGTGAGACAAGACTCTGGCACCCAGGACACGCTCCGTACATGGCCGTTCCTTCCCTCCTCCTTCCCTCCTCCTTCCTCCCGCTCTCTCTTCCATTCCCTCGTGTTTACTTTCAGTGACGTCGATACCAAAGGACTCTTTTTTCAGTGCGGATCGATCTTTAGGCAGATTATTTTCAGGGGATAAGAATGATAAATATTACTTGTGAATTTCTCATCCTTTCTCTAGAAAGGCAAAAGAAAAAACAAAACAACAAAAGCAACCCTCGCAAATACTAGTGCCTCCCTCAGGGATTGAGAGCCGCATTCACTCAATGAAAAGCAGTGGTTCTGGAGGCGCCGGACCCAGGCCTCACCAGGGTCTGGCCCAGAGAAGGTGCTCAGTGGGTGCTTGCAGAACTTGAGCATTCCTCTTGAGCATGCTTCCAATCTGAGGATGAGACCCTTTTGAGCAGTCTCACCAGCAAAGAAGTAAGACCATCTAGTCTTACATCTGATGGAGCCCTGATAGTGCAGTGGTTAAAGCACTCAGCTGCTTACTGAAAATCAGCAGCTCGAACCCACCAGTTGCTTCAAGGGACGAAGCTGTGGCCATCTGCTTCCATAAAGATGACAGCCTTGGAAGCCCTCTGGGGCAGTTCTGCTCTGCCCTACAGTGTCGCTGTGAGTCTTCTGTCTACTATCTTATATCCGGCTGTGTCTACAGACGCTTGTGGTCGTCACAACTTGAGTGGGGGTACTACTGGCATCTAGTGGGTGGACGCCAGGGATGCTGCTCAATATCCCACAATGCACAGGACAGACCCCACCACAAAGAATTTTTCAGCCCCAAATGTCCACAGCGCCAAGGGTGAGAACCCTGCTCTAAAACAGCAGACCCGGGAGATGGAAGAGGCCCCCTTCTGGAACACGGCCACAGCTGAGTCACGCTAAATCTAGAGCATTCTAGACTGCTTCCCTGCAGGACTATTTGTGAGAGATAAGTTTATGTCTGCTGAGCCCAGGAAGTGGAAGTTCTAAACAAGGGCAGCCCTCTACACCCTGAGCCTTTCTGGGACCTGTGGCGGCAGCAGAATAGCCTGGCTCAGTGGCCAGAGGCCAGCCTCCCAGGCCGCCTCTCCGTTCTCCGACCCCGGGCAGCCACCCATCTCCTGGGAGAGCCGAGAAGCATTGCGTCAACTGGCGTTTCCCAGAATGGGGTGACTGTAGAGGTTCGGGGTGATTTTGACAGTACAGGGACTGTGACATTAAATAACCCCAGACCACAGAGCATGATAAGCCTTCCCCTTTCAAAGTGTGTTCCAGCCTCTGGGGGAGTCGGGGGAGTCTCTGCTTGGTGCCTCCCCATCTTGAAAGCTTCTTGGACTTCCGCTGTCTCTCTTTTTAGCTGGAAGAGGGTAGGCCTCAGGTTCCGAGCCAGGGTAGGCAATAACATACCTAGTGGAATTTTCTAAGCTGGGTTGACTTTCATTGGCTTCTCGGCCGTTCCATGGCAGGCGCTGCCGCTTTCCTATTTGTGGCTGTGAAAGAGAGTTCCCTTTGAGAATGAATATTGAGTAAAGTGACTGCATAGACTTAAAGGAAAACATTTAGTAAATGGCAGCATGGGAGGTGCAGGGGAGGGGCAGTTTCCTGAAGGGTGTCCAGGAAGGGCCGGTGTTGGGGAGCGCTGAGGGAGAGATCCCGGGCTAGGTCCTCCAACAAGAGCCTCAGTTTTCCCATATAAAGGGACTAACACTCTCTTCCCTGCCTGGATAATTAAGGGTAAGAGCAAGCAGCTTAGGGCAGGCGAAAGCACTGGTCCCCTGTCAGCGACAGGCCTGCAACGTGCTGTTGTCATAGTGATGACCTTCTGTGCTGTCCCTTCTCTCTGGGAAATCTGGTGTTCTAGGGTTTATGGGAACCCTGGTGGCACAGCGGTTAAGAGCTATGGCTGCTAACCAAAAGGTCGGCAGCTCAAATCCACCAGGCGCTCCTTGGAAACCCTATGGGGCAGTTCTACTCCGTCCAACAGGGTTGCTATGAGTCCGAATCAACTCGACGGCAGTGGGTTTGTTTGTTTTAGGGTTTAAGGCTACACTCATATCCTAAGGCCTGCATCGGGGCGGTGGTGAGGAAGGGAACCGGCATGGCCTCGCCCTTAGGGTCCCCTACCCGCTACCCATTGTCTCATTTAATCGTCACAGGTAGAGTATCATCTGCCCACATTTCATAAGGAGGACCCTGAGGTCCAGGGAGGGGATGTCTCAGGCAGAGCTGCATAACTGCCAACAATAAAGCTGGGATGCATACCCAGGTCTGTCTGCTTCTTCCTTGACACCACCCATGGAGACAAACTTCCTAGGTGGTGCGAATGGTTAATATGCCCACACGCTAACCCAAAGGTTGGAGGTTCAAGACCACCCAGAGGGGCCCTGGAAGACAAGTCTGGAGACCTACTTCTGTAAAAGTAGCCATTGAAGACTCTATGGAGCACAGTCCTACCCTGACACACATGGGGTCTCCAGGAATCAGAATTGACTCCATGGCAGCTGGCACCCATGGAGGCAGGCTGCCCTCAACCCTGACCATCTGTCACTAGGTGGAGCACAAACACTCCCAGAGGGTCAAGGACAGGCGTCACTAGCCAGGGGCCACAGGTCATGCGGACTCCTCAGAGCACCATGAAGAGGTCACTCTGCACCCCTCCCCCTGCCCCCACCTCCGCACACACGTGGGGTGGAGCATCTGCTCCCCCACCCCACCTCCGCACACATGCGGTGGAGCAAACATGGCAGCGTCTTTCCCACAAACCTTCGATATTTCCTCGTAAATCCAGCACCCATGTTGCTCTAGGCACTCATGTATTGTGGAAGGAATGATGGTTTTGGAGCTCTGTGCTCAAATCCCAGCTCAACTGCTTGCAGCCTCATCAGTGACATGGGGATCATAATAGTAACTACCTTGTAGGGTTATTGTGAGGTTTATAAAAGAGAACACTTAGAGAATCTGACAAGAGTTGGCCCTCAATAAAAAATAAACAAAAACAAAAATTGCTGTCAAGTTGATTCCGACTCATGGCAACCCTATGTGTCACAGAGTAGAACTGCTCCGTAGGGTTTCCCTGGCTGTAATCTTTACGAGAGCAGATCACCAGGCCTGTCTTCCACAGTGCAGCCAAGTGGGTTCGAACTACTAACCTATAGGTTAGTAGCTGAGCACACACCGTTTGCACCCCCCAGGGACCTCAGTAAATAATAGCATTTTATTATTAATAAAAAACAGAGGACCATATCTAACACAATCCACACCAAAACCAGAGCCGGATCAGCTTACTTAATCCACCGTGTGGAGAGTTGCCAACTGGAATTTTTCTTCAGAGTAATTCAAAGCTGAAGTAAAAGATATGATTTGAGTTAGTATCTGTTTTGATTGGTACCGTTGCCTAAGAAACCAAGTGTATGTGTGTGTGTGTGTGTGTGTGTCTTTGTTTTGGTTTTTGTTTTTTTACCCTATGAATTTCTAGAATTCCATCACTGGTGATGCATTTTGTTTTCCAACAGCTACGAATCACCATTCAGCTTTGCTTCCTGTTTCAGCCGATGGGGGAAATCTGCGGGTTTCTTCTGTGTAATAATCATAAACCAGTAAAAACCAGTTGCCATAAAGTTGACCCCAACTCACGGCAACCCCATGTGTGTCAGAGTAGAGCTGTGCTCCACAGGCTTTTCAACTTTGGTGTTTTTTAGGAGGGAAGTAGATTGCCAGGCCTTTCTTCCAAAGCGCCCGTGGGTGGACTAGAACCTCCAACATTTCAGTTACCAGCCGAGCACATTTACTGTTTGTACCACCCAGGGATCCCTATAATAATCATAATTGATGTTTTCCCTTTCATCTCACTGTGAGAATTGCCATAAGTGAGGTTGCCTGTCCTTTTCCCTGAAGTTGCTAATGGGGGTCTGGAGAACCTTCCTCAGTGATGTGCTGGTAAATTTTTAACAAGTGGCTCTCCAGGGAAAAAATGGATGCCTACCTATCGGTACATACGTTTATTATAAATGTTACTGGCATAAGTGTGTGTAGCGCACAATTTACAAACAATAAGATGTACACTACTCTTTATTATAAATCCTCTATAGCTAAGTAGGAGCCCTGGTGGCACAGTAGTTAAGCACTTGGCTGCTAACCAAAAGGTGGGTGGTTCAAACCCACTGGCCACTCTGCATGAGAAAGATGTGGCAGTTTGCTTCTGTAAAGAGTAGCGCCTTGGAAACACTATGGGGCGGTTCTACTCTGTCCTACAGGGTCACTACGAGTCGGAATGGGCTCGACGGCGATGGATTTGGTTTGGTTTTATACAGCTACTTGATTCTCATAGAATGCTTTCACTGATTTTTGCTGAACTCTTGTATCTATAGCTAACCTATGGTTGCCATTCAACCATCGTTTGACAGAATCAGACTACAAATGAATACTTGATTACTATCCAATTCAGCAAAGAAGTTGCTCACATTATGGATGAACGACTGTAGTTCCTTCGGGAATGTTGGTTGATGTTTTCATTTGCATTAACGAGGAAGACAAAAAAATGAAACAACAAAGACATGTTAGGATGTTGCTCATTCGTCGCTGATGTGAGAAACTTCTTGGCTGATTAGATAATAGTTTCTAAATCCTGGAAAAATATTGCCTCAGTTTTGGTGTTATTCAAACTGTAATGGCTACAGGTTCGACATGATTTTAAACGTAATCTTGTCAAGAAAAGCTGCGGAAGATTTTGAAATGGGAAAAAGAGATGACTGGATATTCTTTTTATGAAATTCAAGCCATTGTATTTTCGATCAACTTATCTGCACGCGAAAGCTGGTTAATGAATAAGGAAGGCTGAAGAATTGATGCCTTTGAATTATGGTGTTGGCGAAGAATATTGAATATACCATGGACTGCCAGAAGAAGGAACAAATACGTCCTGGAAGAAGTATAGCCAGAACGCTCCCTAGAAGCGAGGATGGCAAGACTTCATCTCACGTACTTTGGACATGTTATCAGGAGAGACCAGTCCCTGGAGAAGGACATCACACTTGGTAGAGGGTCAGCGAAGAAGAGGAAGACCCTCAACGAGATGGATTGACACAGTGGCTGCAACAATGGGCTCAAGCATAAGAACTATCGTGAAGCTGGCGAAGGACTGGGCAGGGTTTCGTTCTGTTGTATATGGCGTCACTATGAATCAGAATTGACCTGATGGCACCTAACAGCAACATGGGGGTATGCGCCTTTGTTTGTCTTTGACTAGGCTATTTTAGAAGTCTGCAGAGGTAGAAGTTAAACCTGTAGAAAACTGACAGTATGCAAATGTTTTATGTGCGTAACTATGCAAATGACTCTTGTTCAGGGCTATGCAAATGGATTTTGGCAGGTGCAAAATATAAAACTCTGTATGGCAAATCCTCTTTTTAACTAGTTGTCGGTTTGTCAGACTGTGGTGGCTTGCATGTTGCTGTGATGCTGGAAGCTATGCCACTGGTATTTCAAATACCAGCAGGGTCACCCGTGGTGGACGGGTTTCAGCAAAACTGCCAGACTAAGACAGACTAGGAAAGAAGGCCTGGCATCTACTTCCAAAAATTAGCCAATGAACACCCTATGGATCATAACAGCCAGACTTGGCCAGCAGCTGCCTGTCTGAGATCCTCAGCTAGAGCATTTCCAGGGTCCGACACGCCCACCACCAGGACGAAGCCTCCCTAACCCTCATATCTACACCCAGCACCGGGCTAGGGAAGCGCCAGGACATGTTTGCTACATGGAGCAGGGAGGTAGAGATGCAACCGAACACATTATCCTTGGGATACTCTTAGACTTTGGGAGTTTGGGAGCTCAGACCATTTCCAAAGGGGTAAAAGAGTCTTAGTGCTAGATGATCAGTTCCTCTGGAGTCCAGAAGAAGGTCCCGAGCAGGTCTTTCCACTCTCTGCATTTGTGGTGAGCCACAAATGAAGAAACTGTCCTACAATTCAGAGTCATGAGTAGAAGAAATGTATGACTTTAAGGCCTAGAAGACACTAGGGTGGCCAGTGCTCCCCTGGGAGACGTGTCAGGGGCGGAGGTGGTAGGGAGCAGATTCGAGTCTCCCAACCGGAACTCACTCAGGTGCCTCTGTTCTAGGGTGTGAAGGCAGAAAATATCACCCCATTTACCGTGGTTTCTTCTCTGTCTGCAAGCCCTGTAGGCGAATCTGCAAGTTAAATGCATTTAGGTCACAACTTCACTGTGCAAGGCAAACAAGCTTTCTTTTACTAAGGCTGTCCAAACGCCTGTTAGAACTTTTAAGGACTATCATACTAACATTATATATATATGTGTGTATACACACACACACGCATCTATGTTGCTGTTATTAGCTGCCATTGAGTGAATCTCCAGCTCATGGTGACCCCATGCACAACAGAACGGAACGCTGCCCAGTCCTGCACCATCCTGGCGATCAGTTGGGAATCAGACCAACTGATCACAGTTGTGATCCATATAGTTTCCATTGGTTGATTTTTGGAAGTAGATTGCCAGGCCTTTTACATATATGTATGCCTTGGGGGACGCAAACAGTGAATGCATTTGGCTGTCCTATGGAGTACAGATCTGCTCTGACGCACACGGGGTCCCCATGAGTCAGGGTCAACTGGATGGCAACTAGATACCTTACCAAAGACCCCCCTCCTTAATCTCAAACGTCATATGCCATTCTGAATTTGAACACTAATGGAGAACACCCAGTTACATTTGAATTTCAGACAATGAATAATATTTAATAGAAGTCTGTGCCATGCAATATTTGGGACAAACTTACACTAAGAAATGATTCATTTTTGGTGTCAAATTTAATTGCACATCATGTATTTCCATTTGCTAAACCTGGCAACATTTGTGTGTGTGTGCGCGCCTCCAAGCACAAAAGCAGGCAGGTACACGTACACAACCATGTCCTCACGTACACACATGACTGGTATGTCCAGCATACGTGGACCTAATGCACACATCCCTGTCCACACACACCAACACAGACATTTCACCCTCCTCTGTGGCCAAGCACAGTGCATCCCCAAGGTGTCCTCGGAATTGAGTTTACAGCCACGGGACCTGTGGTTCCTTCCTAGGCCGGCTCCTCCCATTTCCTTAAGAACCTGCAGTTGCTGGGCGGTCTTGACTCTTTCCTGAAGTTCCCCTGGATTTTACAGCTCTGGGCCAGGCTTTGGAGCAGAGGCCCAACCGGGCAGGCGAGTTCTTTCCCCATCAGCCTGGCCCTGCCTCCCTCCCCTCTTTCCCTAATGGCGTCTCCTTTACTTTGTGGCTGTGGTCTGGTGGCTGGTGGGCTTTCTGAGAGCAGGCCTCTTCCTTGCCGCTGGCTCCCTGGCCGCTCATATCCTGGTTTACGGCCCAGGGCAGTGCCTACGGGGCCTGCAGGTTGGATGTTCTGAGGTTTTTATTGGCATCTCCATAAAGAAGAGGGCCATGGGGGTCCTTGAGGCCTTCCGGAGGCGCTTTATTGGAGCCGGCCTTCCAGACGCGGCAGGGAGCGGCACTTTCAGGGAATCTGGTTTCTCTGCCGGCTTGCACCCTGTTTCCTGTGTGTTTGGCTTGGCAGCACCTCAGCCAGGCCTGTTTTGATCCTCACCTCGGGTTGGGGCTTTTGTGGCCTGTTGGGGTAGCCATTTCCTGCAGCCACAGGAACACAAACAGAGCTTTGTGTCAGGCGGGCGGCAGGTGGAGTGGAAAGACTTCAGGCTGCTCCGGTGCTCAGGGGACACGCTCTGGAGTTTGAAGACATTAAAACACAAATAAAAACCACTCCAAATCAGCTATGCTTTGGGAACCTAACCTACCTCAAGAAAGGATGGAATGGCTGGGTCTCAAGTATGGCCAACCCCTCTGGGGTCCCTGATAGGAAAGAGGCTGGTGGGATTCATATTCTGCAAGGGGGGTTAAATTTTAAAATCCCAGTGGGGGCTAAGTTCACACTCTGCTTGGAGCAACAGATGGCAAGAGTGTCCTCGCCGTCTGAGGCAGGAAAGGTGTCCACGTGGGAAGCAAGTGCCAGGCCTGGAGGGTCCTGTCCTGTCCAGAGTGTGGTCCTTCCCCTAAAGGGACCAACTAGTCGGTCCCCAAACCAAGTGACTCATGGTGACCCCATGTGTGCCGAGAAGAACTGCTCCATAGAGTTTTCAGGGCTGAACTTTCAGAAGCAGATTGCCAGGCCTTTCTTCTGAGGTACCTCTTGGTGGACTCAAACCTCCAACCTTTCCAGTTAGTAGTTGAGTGCTTAACCATTTGCGCCACCCAAGGGCTCCAAACCAGCCTCGTTTCAATAAAAGATCCAAGAAGGAAGTTATGAGGTAAAACTTTAATTGTATTTTTATACTTGACAGATTTGAGGAGGTGGCCTCAGAACAGAGTATGATAGTAGGACCCTGGTCCATCTAGTGCTTGGGGTTGTTGATTTTACCTCTATAAACAGTCCGGAACAGTTTGCAGTTCATCCTAGCTGTCCTTTGCTTTTGTGCTCATTGTCTTGGTTTAGGTTTTGCCCGAGAACCAAACGCTGAGACTTGGTGTAAGTAGCTTATTTGAGGGGTGGTTCCAGGAAGCATGCAAGGGAGTGGGAAGTGAGATAGGAGCGGAGGAAAGCCAAAAAAGAGAGTGAATGAGCAGGTTATTGTGGGAAGCGGGGCTCAATCCCACTGTGGACCCTTTGAGAGACTATTCAGAGCCCTCTCAGAATTGCCCCATCAGGGGGCAGGAAGCTAAGGTGTTTTTCCAGCGGCCCACCTCTCATTTGTTGAGAGTTATTCGTGTGTATTAGCCTGAATGGTTCCACCAAGTTCCAGCGGCTGGAGAAGGTGACAAGGAAAGAGACGCAGGAGGTGGCCTGCAGGGGGCTGGGACTGCCTTCTCAGGTGGCCGAGGGAATGGTGTAGGGCGCCAACAGCGTCTGCTCGGCCCCTCACTGATCTGCCTGACCGTTGGCTTGTAATTTGTGCTGGCCGGAACGAGTCCTGGGTCCCCTCATCCCCTCGCTCCTCACAGTGGATCTGATTCCTCTCCTTCCCACATCAACCTTCACTGTTGACCTTCTGGGTCCCACACTGAAGCCTTGGGTCTGTTGACAAGTTCTGTTTCTCTAGCACTCATCCTGTGCTCTCCTCCTTGGACGAGAGTCCTCTCTCACGCTGGGGATCTTCCCCACCCGTCCCTCACCAGCCCTGTGTGACACCCCAAAGCTCCCTGGAGGCTCTGAAGTCGTCCAGAACACCCCTCCCCTATAGGGGTAAGGTTTCTCTCCTTCCTTCCGCCCTCTTCCCTCCCTCTCGCCCCTCCCCTAATATTTGTTGAGCATTTACTACGTGGAGGCACGGAGTGCTGACGTAACAGTGATGTGTTTCACAATTGTTCCTTGCTTTTTATTCCATGGTCTCTGCCCAATGGCAAGGGCCCACTTTGCCCTACTTCTCTGTAAATTCTGACCAGCCCAGCCCAAACGACTGTCTTCTGAAGGTCTGGAGCAGCACTGACTAATTTAACAGCCACTAGTCACTGGTGGGGGAGGGAAAAAAAAACAAAACCAACCCTGTTGCCATCCGAGTTGAATCCAACTCATAGCAACCCTATAAGACAGAGTAGAACTGCCCCATAGAGTTTCCAAGGAGCGCCTGGTGGATTTGAACTGCCAACTTTTTGGTTAGCAGCTGTAGCTCTTAACCACTGCACCACCAGGGTTTCCAGTGGGGGAACGAGGCAGTGGACAAATGTTCTGGCCTTGCTCCCTTCAGGCAGAGTTCTGTGAAGCATATTGGATACTTCTCAGAGGGTTCCATGGAATTGGGCCCCCATTGCCCCGGTGGCACAGAGGTTAAGAGCTGAGCTGCTAACCAAAAGGTTGGGAGTTCGAATCCACCAGCTGCTCCTTGGAAGCTCTATGAGGCAGTTCTACTATGCCTATAAGGTTGCTGTGAGTGCTTGTGTTGCCTGTAGCAGCAACCTCAGTGGTGTTCCCCTACATGGGCTCCACCTCCTACCCTGCCTCACTCTCCCCACCCCTCTCTCCTGCTTCCTAGAATCACTTCCCAAATAAGCCACCTACCCTGATTTGCTGAAAATGTTTTTACATTTGTTTTCCTCTTCCTCCCCCACCGCCATTTCTGTTGTTGTTCTTGTACTATATCTTCATCGTCAGAACGTATGGCCCGTACATTCTATAAGCTCCTGTACAACTTCCATTTGACTGTAGTTCTACAAGTAAGTATATATTTAATGTTCACCACAGTCCGTCTGTTGACATCTCTCTATGATTTTGGTCATTTGTGGCTTGTTCTCTGGTAGATTCCTTAGGAAGAAATCATGGGAACAATATTTTCATATTTCTGCATGTTGATAATAGTTTGTGTTATCTTTATACCCTCTATACTTGAAAATCAGTTCTCTTGGATATAAAATCTTTGGCCTACCTATTTTCTCTTGCATATCTTAACTAAGTTATTCTATTTTTCAGACATAACTTGTTGCTATTTTTAAAGGTGATGATAATCCAATTTTCCTCACCTTATAAGTCACATACTCTTTTTGCCTAAGCTCCCAAAGGACTTTCTTTTTCCTTAAAACCTGTGGTTTTGATAGACTGTGTCTTGGTGTTGGTTGTTCTTAGTCAATATTCTTAGATATCCCATGTGTTCTTTCAGTACGTACTTTCAAATCTTTTATTTTTCGGAAACACATCTTTGAATGATTGTTTTTAGTATTTGTTCAATTCCCTTGCTTTGGTTTCCTTCTGTAAGGTCTTCCATTATCCATGTATTGGACATTCTTTGCCTGTTTTCAATATTTGTCACATCCTGGCAAATCTTCTCTCTTCCTTTATTTTTTATGTTTAAAATTTACTTGCTTTTCATCTTCTATTTCTCTTCAGCCTTTTATGGATGAATTTTTTTATTTTTTTTAGAATGTTTTGGTGATGTCATGTTTCTTCACTAATGGAATGGATGCTAAATCATTGGCTCTTGGTGGTTGTTTATTATTTGAAAAAATGGGGTGCCAATTGCAAGCGGGACGTATCAGTGCAGCGTTCCATGGAGCATATCACACATGTGGGACATACTGGTCCCATGGTGCATCACACTTCCTGGTTACACTCGAGCCATCAAATATCTTACTCAACTTTCCAAAAATACATAAAAAATACACACAAAATACTACATAAACACTGCACTTGCTGCACATGATTGTCAGCAGCTGGATTTAGAGTGGGCTGTATCAGAACCATGTTCCATGAAGCACGGGACATATCGGTCCCATGGCCCAGGAAGTACACCCCAAATTGTTTTCACCCAAAAAATAACTCATTTACTTGAATATTTCCAAATGCTGATAACCATACATTCTCAATAACACAGAGGAAATAGTAAACATACTTGCAAGTCTTATCTCGCCATACAGAAGCCAAAAGACACAAAAGTTTCACACAATCACTCCCGGGCAGCATCCCTTCACCCGAATGGCTCTCAATACTCAGATGTGGTGCAGACCTACCTCCTTGTCTTTTAGGCAGCTGCATCAGCATCCACCCAGACACCAGAACATAGTAAAGTGGCTCAAATGCCTGCGAATAAACCTTCAGGGCGGAAAATGTAACATAGGCGTATATATCCCATGGTCCATGAAAGGGTTAAGGCACTTTATGTTGTGTTGTTTGCTATCGTGTTTCTTCCAGTTTTGTCTTCATTTTTATTTATTTCCTTTTTTTATTGTGGTTTAGGTGAAACTTTAAAGAGCAAATTAGTTTCTCACTCAACAATTTAGACACAGATTGTTTTATGACATTGATTGCAATCCCCCCCAATGTGTCCACACTCTCCCCTTCCACACTCCAATTCCTCATTTCCATCGTCCATTTTTCCTTCCCTTCCTGACTTGTTGTCATTGCTTTTGGGAAGGTGCTGCCCTTTTGGTCTCGTACACATGATTGAACTAAGAAGCATGTTCCTCACATGTGCTATTGTTTGTTTTATAGACCTATCTAATCTTTGGCTGAAAGGTGACCTTTGGGAGTAGCTTCAGTTCTGAGTTAAAAGGGTCTCCGGGGACCATAGTCGCGGGGGTTCTTCCAGTCTCTGTCAGACCAATAAGTCTGGTCTTTTGTGTGTGTGTGTGTGAAATTGAATTTATTCCACATTTTTCTCCCCCTTTGTCTGGGACCCTCTGTTGTGATCCCTGTCAGAGCGGTTGTTGGTGGTAGTGGGGCACCATCTAGTTCTTCTAGGCTCAGACTGATAGAGGCTGTGGTATTTGTGGTCCATCAGTCCTTTGGTCTAATATTTCCCTTGTGTCTTTGGTTTTCTTCATTCTCCTTTGCTCCGGATGGGATGGGACCAGTAGATGTATCTTAGATGGCTGCTTGTAAGCTTTTAAGATCCCAGAAACTTTGTCTTCATTTTTAAAAAGACTTTTCCTCCTATTTCTAATTCTTGAGTTCTGTCACCTCATTTTTTTTTTTTTTTTACATTTTCAAATTCTAATTTATGCTTTTCTCTTGTGACTTGTATCACTTTCCTAATGACGTGTTGTTGTTGTTAGGTGCCGTTGAGTCGGTTCTGACTCATAGCAACCCTATGTACCTCAGAACAAAACCCTGCCTGGTCCTGCGCCATCCTCACAATTGTTGTTATGCTTGAGCCCATTGTTGCAGCCACTGTGTCAATCCATCTTGCTGAGGGTCTTCCTCTTTTTTGCTGACCCTCTACTTTACCAAGCATGATGTCCTTCTCCAGAGACTGGTCCCTTCTGATCATTAAGGTCGAGGCAGCTCTTCCCCAGTCATCTTTTGAGTGCCTTCCAGCCTGAGGGACTCATCTTCCAGCACTATATCAGACAATGTTCTGCGCTATTCATAAAATTTCACTGGCTAATTCTTTTCAGACGTAGACCAGCAGGGCCTTCTTCCTAGTCTTAGTCTGGAAGCTCAGCTGAAACCTGCCTGCCATGGGTGATCCTGCTGGTATTTGAATACTGGTGGCATAGCTTCCAGCATCACAGCAACACAGTACAACCAACTAACAGATACATGGTAGGAACAACTTTTAACACTTTTTTTAGATAGCAGATTTTAGTTTTGATCTATTTTGTGAGCACGTATTTCTGGTATGCTTTTATTGTCTATAGGGATATTATCACGTTCCTCATTCTCTTTTTTCTTATAATAGCTTGGTAGAGGATTTTTCCCCGATAATTTTCTATTGCTCAATTTTACATGAATTTAGTTTTCCTGAACTTATACAAGCAGCCTTGGTCCAGACAACTTTTCTGACTTCACAGAGCTCCTTCTTCTGCTGTTTCCATGCAGTTTTAAAAAATCTGGTGCCCGACTGTCTAAGCTTTCTGACTGTGTTCTGCCACTTTTTTCTGGCTTTTCTCTTTTCACCACCTCAATTATTCCAATATTACACAGCTTTGATTCTGTTTCTAGCAGTGTCTTTCTAACATACTGCTCTAGACCACTGGAGGTGTACAGACCGCTAATTTTTAATTCTTCCTAGGAATTTTTGAGAGTCATTTCTGCAGGCAAGATGCCTCCATGTGGCTGACACAGAATAAAGGGTGACAATTGCTTCACTGTGTGTGTGACATGTCTCAAGTGAAAAATAAGAAGAAGACAACTAACCCACAGTAGGGAGACAAGTTCAGCCTAGACATGGGGTTGGCCAGAGTTTGACTTAAGCCCTTGAAGGAAATGTAGGTGTCTACAGACTTTCTTTTGGGTATCTTAGCTATTGTCTTTATACCTCAGGGCCCAGTTGATGTGTCCTTGTGAGTCCTTGTGAGCCCAGCTCCATCTGGGTCACATTCTCTATGCTCAAGGAGAGGGAATAATAACTCCAAAATTATTTCCTAAATCAAATGACTATTCTGAAGCCTGGCATATTGAACTTGAACTATTTAAGATTTTCCATTGATGGGTGAAAATGCGTTGTGACTCTAAAAAGTTTGCAAAACTGTTGATGATGGTTATTATCATGTTTGAGGTTATGGCTTAATTCATTTATGAGGCAAATATTGGGCAACTATCTGCTATGAGCCAGGCCTTTTGCAAGGGGCTGGGGATACGGCAGTGAGCAAGACAGTGTCTGCTCAGGGAAATTCCAGTCTTCTTCTTCTGTCCATAAAGTTGAAACTTTATGCACATAATCAAATATTTCCAAGCCTGCCTGTTATGTTGTAATATTTGCTGTTGGGATCAATGACTCAGGGAGAAGTCTAGCCTTATTGAAAGTAGAACGTGCTCTCACACATACAACAAAAACAAAACAAAATACAGTACTCGTGTCTCTGGTTTCTGGGCCTATTTTTCTCCTTTAGGACCCAAACAAAATTTGGGTATCTGAGGAAGTTTATCAATGAATGGGGTCAGGATTTTATATTGCATGGAACTCTCTTGAAAGCTCTTATCCTGAATGGGTGTTATCTTCTGTTCTCAAGCAAATGTTTCTATGATCTCCAAACTGGCCCATGGCTGAAACCTGACTTTATCAAGAAATGTGATAAGTGAGGTTAAAGGTCACCTTTATTGTTCAAAAGAATGTTAAAACTTCACAAGAAAAAGGGCTCATTATCTGATACCTTGTTGGCAGGAATTTATAGCTGCTGGGGAAGATGAGAAGGTCATCAAAGTTCAGCATCTTGGTTTCCCAACAATTAGGGAAGCAGAAGACTCCAGAATCGGATTAGTTTATCAATTTGTGTTCTCTGGGCAGTTTGCATCCCCTGAGTCAATTAGAGTCATCAAACGTTTGTTCAGCTCCATCTCTGTGCCAGGCACCAAGCTGCATCCTACTCAGCCAAGACCTGCCGAGGTTTTAAAAGCAAGCTGCAGAAAGAGGGGCTTAATGTATTGGTCACTGTCTTAGTTACTGGGTTTAGTTTAGTTTTTTTCTTTCTGTTTTTGGTCTTAGTTACCTTGGGCTGCCATAATAGAAGATTCCACAGTGGATAGCTTTAGGAAACAGTTCTGGAGGCTACAAATCCAAACCACAGTCTCGGCCGTGTCGATTCCTTCTGTGGACCTCACTCCTGGTTTCCAGTGTCTGCTGGCCATCCTTGCTGTTCCTTTGCTTGTAGAAGATCCGCACTTGGCATCTGTCCTCCCCGCCCCCGGCATGTGTGTCTGTGTCTATTCTGCTCTTTTCGTAAGACATCTCTCGGAGTGATTAAGTTCAGAACACCCCTACGCTGGTATGACCTCCTTAGCATAACAAAAGAAAACCCTATTCCCAACTTCAGTACATACTCTTTGGGGACACAATTCAATAAATGGACCTGGAATGGGCTATACCCTGGCACACACAGAACTTCAGTTAGTCCTCACAGCAACCCCGGGGAGGACCACAGGTGAGGCTCAGGGAAGTTGTCCAAGTCCCCTTGTGAAAACAGGACTTAGAACCAGGTGTGTCTCCATCCAGAAGAAGCCTGGGCAGGGGAAGAGGAAGCCTCATTAGCGCTCAGCCGTTCATGGAGGTGCTGGCGGCAAATGAAAACCTCACAGCCGACAATTTGTCTCTGGCTTTGAGGAGTCTGAACAATCCAATATTTTTCATATAATATTTTTTATTGTAGGGAAAATATACACACCACAACATTTGTCAATACAACAACTTGTACATTTATAATTCAATGACATTGATTCTATTTTCATGTTGTACCTCTATTATCACTAACCTTTTCAAAATATTCCACCACCATTAACATAAACTCAGTGTTATATAATTTTATATATATTTCTTGATACTGGTACCTGTATATACTGATGGAGTCCCTGCGTGGTGCAAATGGTTAATCTGCTTAGCTGCTAACTGAGAAGTTGGAGGTTTGAGTCAACCCAGAGGAACCTTGAAGAAAGACCTGGCTATCTACTTGCCAAAAATCAGCCATTGAAAACCCTATGGTGTACAGTTCTACTCTGACACATACAGGGTAACAATGAGTTAGAGTTGACTTGATGACAACTGTTAAAAATATATACGAACATGCATTGCATAATGTCCATGATGCGTTCTGTGAAATAAGATCTTACGTGATTTGGACATTGTGCGAACACCATATTGTATATTTAGCAAAGCTATATGGGATACTGTAGTGTACCTCTATTGACTAAATAGCAAGATACTGTACACACGCAGTACTGTATTTCAGCTAACGTATCTGACAAGGTAATATAGGTCATATATGTACTGTACCATTATACACCTGGCAGCACCAGACACCTCCTCCTGCTCAGATGCCTGGGTCTCTACTCCAGATGCCTCCTGCTGGCCCAACCTCAGATGACCATCTGTCCTTCCAAGGCCTCGGGTCCCTGCATGAGTGCTCACCCCTTGCCGGGTCACCCAACTGACAGCTCTCAGCATCCAGACACTTGGAACCCTCCTGTTCACCCAGAATCTGGGTTCTAGTTCTGACCTCTCACCCTTGGCCTGATGCCGGGAGCCTCCTGCTGCCCAGCATCCTGTCTGCCCTCCCAGAAGCCTGGTGCCCATGGCAGGGCCCACTATTGACCACTCAGGACTGCCGGGAAGCTCTTCCCTACTCAAGTACGACCTCATGTTAACTAAGTACCTCTGCAAAGACGCTATTTCTAAATACTGTCACATTCACAGATATTGGGGGTAAGAACTTCAACATACCTTTTTAGAAGGCACGGTTGAACTCACAAAACCCATTAAGCAGGGAAGGCAGCCCTTGAATTAGGGTCTGACTCCAGAGCCTATGCTCTTTCTGCCTGAAGCTGGTGATGATAATGACCGCTGCCATTTTCAGGGTGCTACTTTGTGTGGGGAGTCCTTGGGTGATGCAAACGGTGAACTCTCTGGGCTGTTATCTGAAAGGTTAGAGGTTTGAGTCCACCCAGAGGCTCATCAGAAGAAAGGGGCAATCTACTTCCAAAAGATCATAGCCATCAAAAACTCTAAGGAGCACAGTTCTACTCTGCCACACATGGGGTTGCCACAAGTCGGAATCGACTCCGTGGCAACTAGACCGGATACATTGTGCGAGTGATTTATTTAATTATGCCATTTACAAATCATGGCAGCCCTACAAGGCAGACAATGGGTCCATTTTACCGGAGAAGAAATTAAGGCATAGAACAGTTTAATACTCAAGGTCACGCAATTACTTAGGAGCAGAGTTGGGACTTGAAGTGGATTGCCTGGCTTCCCATCCAGATTGCTTCTTCCTGGCTCCACCTTGCTCAGTTAAGGGTGCCATGCATGTGTTGATAAAGTGTCACGGGAACCCTGGGCAGACAGAGACCTCTGCTGCTGGGTATGGCTGGGACAGGGCTGGCAGAGAGCACAGATCTGGAAATCCTTCTCACAGAAAGTGGCATTTTAGCTGGGCCCGGAAGGATGGGTCTAATTTAGTGGTGCAGAGATGAGAGGGAAGGACGTTCAGACAAGGTAATGAGCAGAAGCTAAGCCCTAGAAGCAGGAAAGTATTCGGGGGAGCAGAGTGGTAGATCTGTCTGTCTAATACATGCTGTAGTTAACTGCCATTGAGTTGGCCCCCACGCACAATGGAACAAAACACTGCCCTGGCCTGTGCCATTCCCATGACTAATGCAGCTCAGATCGTGGTGACCCATAGCGTTTTCACTGGCTGATTTTCAGAAGTAGATTACCAGGCCTTTCTTTCTAGTCCATCTTAGTCTGGAAGCTCCACTGAAGCCTGTTCAGAAGTATAGCAACACACAAGCCTCCAGGGACAGACGGGTGGTGACTGCGCATGAGGTGCATTGGCCGGGAATTGAACTCGGATCTCCCATGTGGAAGGTGAGAATTCCACCACGGAAGCACCACTGCCTCTGTCTTAGTCCATAGCCCAAATATTCCTAGTCACATGGGAGAAAAGGGAAAGTGGCTCGCTTTAACTGGGGACCTGAGTTAAGTGTTCATATTTACCCTTCAGCCCATCCCCCTCCATCACTGGTGTCTTCTAGGGTTGGTGTCACCGTGCAATACTCATGGTGTCAACACCCCCGCCATGGACCTCCTCCTGTACCAGACCGTACAGAATCCTTAGTAATGTTTATTATCAATTTTAATCGTACAGTAATATGTGATAAATAGAGTTGTAAATTGCTTAAATGTAATGTTCCTTAGATTACATGAATACTAACAATAAAATTGTTTTGTAAAATCTTTTTATATTGAATTACAACATTATTAGTAACTGAGCAGAAGTCTTTTTTAAA
Organism: Trichechus manatus latirostris; assembly: GCF_000243295.1. NCBI lineage: Eukaryota > Metazoa > Chordata > Mammalia > Sirenia > Trichechidae > Trichechus > Trichechus manatus. Next base: position 7,999,963 of record NW_004443981.1, read on the forward strand.
AGTTTTTGCCTTTTTTCCTTTAATTACTACTTCATTCTCAAGAAAGTTATTAATATAGGTTTACGCATACTAATTAACACAATATTGTAGCTAAAACACAAAAAAATTTGACAAAATCAGCAAGTATAAAAACGCCAGCAACAACAAAAACAACAGTGCATACTTGTAGTACGTGCAGACCAAATGTAATTGGGTAATAATGTCACCTCTGACCGGAGTGCGTTAGAAAGTTCAAAAAGTAAATTAGCATAGAGTTTTAGCCGTGTAGGTATAATGATACATGTAAGCTGGGCTTATGAAAAATGTTTTTGGTGTTATAACTAACTACAGGATATTTTTATAATAAATTCTGCTGAAACACCTCACAAAAATTTCATAGACAGTCATTTTGATGTCACGCCCTCTGAGAGTGTCATCGGGTGGGGGGCCTGCTTCCCCTGCACATCCCCAGTGATACTGTTGCCCTCCACCACCATCACTTTCTAGTGGAAATCCACTTCTGAAGCTGTGTTCCACTCAGCCGGAGCGCAACATCCAAGAAGGCATCAAAAGCTCAGATAGACAGGACCAGCCAAGTGGGCCCACGATCGCTCCTCCCACATCGATGTTAGGGGCTGTCAGTCAATTTCAACTTATAGTGAGTCCATACGACAGAGTGGAACCACCACATGGGCTTTCTAAGCTGTAATCTTTATGGTGGAAGATCTCCAGGTCTAGGTGGGTTTGAACTGCCAACCTTTTGGTTAGCAGCTGAGAGCTTAAACTTTGAGCCACCAGGGATCTTTTCACACATCATCAGTCAAACCCCATCCAAGCCCAGAAACCAGGAAGCTTAGCTTCTCAGGCCCAGGAGACGCCTGCTCATTCTCAGTCTCCAGAAGGCCGAGTGCGATCCATTCTAATCCACCCAAGGGAGAGGTTTCCAATGTGTTTAATCCATTGCTATGGGTCTGCTTCCTGTATCAGGCGCTCAGTCTGTCAGACATGACAATTGAATAATATTTTTATTTTTAGACATGGGTCACAGAGTCTTTTCATTCTGCTGCTGGGTTCGCCCCCGCACGGAAACTCCAGGGAACTGGGCCTCCTAGCTGCCTGGGAAACGAATGGCTTCAGCAGGAAGCGGGGTGGGCAGTTTTCTGTCTGTGCTGAACACTGAGTCCCGGGGGGAGAAGACCTCATCCCAGGTGGGGGTTCTATTTGCGTTGTGGCAGAACATGGGGACTGCCTTCATCTTAGCCAGGACCTGGACGCAGTCGTGCCCATGTGGCAAGGTTGGGGAGGGGGGGCAGATGGGTGGGGTGGACCCACTGTAGGTGGTGAGCAGGTGTCCAGATGGTCAGAGAGTATATGGCGAAGGTGACAGGGAGCAGGTGGCCATCCAGGCAAGCAGTCAGGATTTCAACAGAGAGTGATAGGGTGCCACAAGATTGAGTTGCAGATAGTAAGTGGCAGCAAGAATGAATTCTCAGGGGTCTAGTGAAAGAAGGACTTAGAAGTGGAACCATCAGACACAAGTCAGCCAAGAACAAAGCTGGGCCCTAGGCTTATAGCAGTGTTTCTCAATCTTGCCACTATTGACATTTGGGGCTGGATAGTTCTTTGCTGTGGGGGCTGTCCCATGCATTGTAGGATGCTTAGCAGCAGCATCCCTGGCCTCCGTCCACTAGAGGCCAGTACTACTCCCTTCCCAAGCTGTGATGACACAAATGTCTCCAGATATTGGTCCTGGGGTGGGTAGGAGGGTTGTCTCTGGTTGAGAATAACTGGCCTTGAGGGATCTGGAGACTGAACAGGTTTTGGGCTTGGAGGGCAGACTCAGGTGCTGGAAAATAAAACAGAGATCTAATTACTGGAAAAAATGGAGACTCCTCAGCTTGTCCCATACTAGTTAGGGCCTTTCATAGCAAGCAATAGAAACCAATTCTGGCTAACATTCCCAAAAGGGAATGTATTGGGAGGATGTTGTAGATAGAAGGAAAAACTCCTGAAAAATAACAGGAGGATCTGGCTTAGAAATGGACAGGAACCAAGGCAGCTTCAGTTTCCCATCTGTATAATGGGAATAATAGCAGTGCCTGCCTCACAGAGTTATTGTGAGTATTGTTGTTGCTGTTAGGTGCCATTGAGTTAGTTCTGATGCATAATGACCTCATGCACAACAGAACGAAATGTTGCCCAGTCTTGAGCCATTTTCACAATTGTTGCTATGTTTGAGCCCATTGTAGCAGTCACTTTGACAATCTGTCTCAGGTTGAGGGTCTTCTTCTTTTGTGCTGACCCTCTACTTTACCAAGCATGATGTCCTTCTCCAGGAATTGATCCCTCCTGTTAACACGTCCAAACCACATAAGACAAAGTCTCACCATCCTCACTTCTAAGGAGCACTGTGGCTGTACTTCTTCCAAGACAGATTTGTTCATTCTTATGGCAGTCCATGGCATATTCGATATTCTTTGCCAATACCACAATTCAAATGCAATTGTGAGTATTAAATGACTTAATATATGGACTTGGCAGATAGTAAGCAGACTATAAAATCAGCCATTACTACTATTATTGTTGTCATTGTTTATTTTTGTGTCTTCCCTCTTCATGCTCTGGCTGTTGCCTTTCTTTCTGTCGTCATGTCTCGTCAGCTCTCCCCACCCCCACACTCCAGCCATCTCAGGAGACCCCACTAAAGACATTTCCATGGAATTTGTTTCACGTTTCTCTTCGTGTTGTCTTTAAAGTATTTCAATGGAGAATGGGCTTGGCACTTTGAAGTAGCAAAACCCAAACCAAACCTGTAGCTGTCAAGTTGATTCTAACTCACAGCAACCCAGAGTAGGACTGCCTCATAGGGTTTCCAAGGAGTGGCTGGTGGTTTAGAACTGCCAACCTTTTTGTTAGCAGCCAAGTTCTTAACCACTGTGCCACCAGGGCTCCCAGAAATGTTTGGCAGAGGAGGTGATGAAGTGTTTGGCACATGGGGCTTTGCTAAGAGGTGGTTCACTGACACTTGACCATCTGATGGGCAAGAGAGCACCTCAGAGAGAAGGGAGATGAGCTAGCGCCCAGGTTGGACAAAAGCACCCTAGGGTAGACACAACCTCCATCCACCACGCAGAGATGGTGTAAAGCAAGACCTCTGTCTCCTTTTCGTTTGGGGCTTAGAAGAGCGGGGGTGGGGGGGGGAGAAGAAAATCCAAACTCATTGACATTGAGTCAATTCCAACTCATAGTAACCCTACAGGACACAATAGAACTGCCCCATTGGGCTTCCAAGAAGTGGCTGGTGGATTTGCCTGAGCCACCAAGGCTCCAGAAGAGAGAAAAAATCTGGGCAAACGAGTGTAGGTAATGGAAAGAATGGTTCAAAGTACTCCCTGCACCTAGCTGTTTGGGAAGCCATGAGGAGCAGCCCGCAGGGTGGAGAAACCTTACCACCTTAGACAGTGGGGGGCCACACACTCCAAGGGCTTTTGATGGCAAAGAGGTGATATTTTTAATGTCAAAGCCATTAGAAGTGGCAAAAGGTTATGGACAGGTCCCTGGCACTTTTCATCGCCTGGAAGCTCTGTGACGGAGAGCAAAATAAAAGGCTTCTCTTCAGGGCAGAAACGTGGGAAGCCAGCCTTGGAATGAGGGAGCGATCTCAGCCGGCTTTGCTCACTCAGGAAGGCATGGGACTTGTACCCAGGTGTTGTGTTTACTTTAAGCTGGCTTCATATTGAATCTGGACTTGAAATTGTTATGCCAAGAGTAGTCACTATAGGTAATTAAATATTTATGCTCTTATTTAACAACAATTTCCATTTTAGCAGTCTTCGTCGATCCCCTGCCACATCTCGCCTCTGCCTGCAGCAGGCCCAGCCTCCGGTGAGCCCAGAACAACTTATCACTGGTCACCAGGGGAAGCTTCTAGAATGTCAGGCCAAGAGCAGAGCCGTGTGCAGTCAGTCCTTCCCACGGTGGTGGTGTTGGTGACTTGTTGAGAGCTTGGTCTTTGACTATATCACAACACTTGGGTTCAGGTTCTGGCTCCACCTCAAACCAACAAACGTAATTTCTCTGAGCCTCATTTTCCTCGTCTCTAAAGTAGGCATGAGGATCTCCACCCTGGGTGGTTGCTGTGGAGCAGAAATGAGATAATGAGTGCTAATGGTTCCCAAATATCACTATGGACAGCAATCAAAGGAGAGATGGTTAAAATGCAGGTTCCCAGACTCCTCTTCGGATTTTTTTCTGATTGAGTAAAACTAAGTCAGGGCTCTGGGACATTCTCATAGACTTCTCGGTGATTCTTGTCCAGGTGTGTCAGTAAGAAACACTGATGTCTATAACCGTTAGTCCTGAGCCTAGCATATAGTAGGTCCCCAGTACATGTCAGGGGTAGTTGTTGTAATTATTATTTCTGTGTATCAGTTATCCATTACAACAATGATGGTGTGTGGCCAAAATCCAGAGCCTGAACAAGTCCCTTCACCTCTCAGAGCCCTGGGTTCCTTGCCATTAATAATAGAAACAATAACTCCCATCTTACTAAGGCTATTGTACAGGGAGAGAATGGATCAAAAGGACCTTCAAGTGGCTTGGCAGGTAGTAGGTGTTCAAAAGCATTTGTTTGTCTGCTTCTCGCTTCCCTTTCTTGAAAGTAGAGCTTATATCTTTGTACCTCTTGAGCCTGACACCCAGAAAAATGCTATGCATGAAGGGAAACTCAATAAACCTGAATGATGCTTCAGATGGAGGAGGCTGTTTTCTAAAACTGCACATATTTTCAGAGTATATGACACCCTTCTCTGGTGAACTGTGAGGAATTATGTCTCATACCTCCTTATATACCCCTGGGCCTATCACAGGGACTGAGCCATGGAAAGGCCTTACTAAATATTAATTGGATAAATGGATGGATGGATGGATGGATGGATGGATGGATGATTGGATAGATGGATGGATGAAGAGGTAGATGGATGGGTGCATGGATGGATGGGTAAATGGATGGATGGATGGACGGATGGATGGGTGGGTGGATGGATGGATGAATGGATGGATGGACGGACGGAAGGATAGATGGATGAATGGATGGATGTTTGGCTGGCTGGCTGGCTGGCTGGCTGGATGATTGGATAGGTGGATGGATGGAGAGGTAGATGGATGGGTGAAGGGATGGGTAAATGGATGGGTGGATGGGTGGGTAAATGGATGGATGGATGGATGGGTGGGTAATTGGATGGATGGATGGATGGGTGGGTAAATGGATAGGTGGATGGGTGGGTGGGTGGATGGATGAATGGGTGACTGGATAGATGGATGGATGGAGAGGTAGATGGATGGGTGGATGTATGGATGGGTAGATGGATGGATGGATGGGTGGGTGGGTGGATGGATGGATGGATGGATGGATGGATGGTTGGATAGGTGGATGGATGGATGGATGGATGGTTGTGTGGACAGACACCCAGAAAGTCTTCTGTCTCCCCTAGGTTCTTGTCTTCATGACCAAGACAATCAAAGCATCTCTATTTCCCATCCCCATCCATCCCTAGAGCTGTCATTTTTTTTCCTCCTCCATCAGCATGATGATGCTTTCCACCCAGCTTTGCGGGTGAGAGATTATTCTCTTTCCAATCCTCCCTCAGAACCAGTTATGAGGAAATAAGTATACCACTTAATCACCAGCAATGTCAATCAAGGAACATTAAACAAAGAGATTAGTTCTGCTTTTATTTGTTGGTACAATGGAGAGCATGAAATATTTAACAGCATGGTAATGCGTAACAGATGGGAAAGATACTGCTTTTCAGAGCCTCTCCATGTCTCCCACCTTCCACCAACAGCCAATACCAGGCAGCTCTTTAGGACAATTTCGGGGTTGGATGGCCACCATGGGACTTATAACACAGAGGCCACAGGTACCTGGCCCAGTCCTAATAACACCTGCAGGATTATTCACTGAAGAGGATCACATTTCAACCCTCAAGAACACTGGAAACGCCACAGTGGCACTAAATGCAACTTTGAGATCAAGTCTTCACTAGCTTTATGCATTTATCATTATTACCCAGTACCCAGTTGCCACTGAGTGGACTCTGACTCATGGCAATCCCATGTGTGTCAGAGTAGAATTGTGTTCCATAGGGTTTTCAATGGCTGATTTTTGGGAAGTTGATGGCCAGGCCTTTCTTTTGAAGCACCTGTGTGGACTTGGACCTCCAGCCTTTCAGTTAGCAGCCAAACACATTAACTGTTTACACCACTAGTAGCCAGAAATCCTTGGAGTTCCTGGGCTTGTGTATTCATCTGGCTCAGATGTCATCCTCAGATAGTGTCTGTCTTCCGCCTGTGTCTGTGTGTGTGTCTCAGTGTCTATATGCTTCTCTTTACATAACTTAGAAGTGATTCGATTTTGGATCCACTCTACACTGATATGGCCTCAGCTGACTGATTAGTTACATTACATTAGATTGCCTTCTGGAAGGTGATTCCATTGCATTAGATTAGATTATGTCTACTGGTAGCTCTCAGCCACTGTGCCACCGGGGCTCTCCATAAAGATTACAGCCTTGGAAATCATATGGGGTAGTTCTACTCTGTCCTATAGGGTCACTATGAGTTAGAATTGACTCAGTGGCAATGGGTTTTTTTGTTTTGTTTTGTTTTGTTTTTGTTTACTGGTATAGGGGTTAGAATTCAAACACATAGTTTTGGGAGGCACAATTCAATCTATAATATTTAGTAACCCAAGGCGTATGTCCACAGTGGCAACAATTGGATGGGGCCCTCAACTTTCATTCACAACATTTTTTGTACTTGGTTTTCTCTATTCATTTGTGTTTTTTTTTTTTTTTTTGGTCTGGGTTCTGTAGGCATGTGAGTTTAGGGGCCCAGACTGAGAGGAATCTCCTCACTTTTATAGATAAAGAAACTAAAGCTAAAGCAAAGTTGGCCAATATGCCCCTCCCCACTGCCACCATGGTAGACATCACCAAGACATCATGGAGCTCTTTCCTTGATCACAACCTCAGAGTCGTTCTTAACACTGTGCTCTCAGCAGCCATTCAGGTAACCTGTTAGGTACTTCTGGACTAAGCGATTTAAAATTGCCCAGCCCTACTTACTCAAAGTCAGGAAAAGTATGCGTCAGGGCTGTATCCTTTCACCATACCTATTCAATCTGTATGCTGAGCAAAAATCCGAGAAGCTGAACTATATGAAGAAGAACAGGGCATCAGGATTGGAGGAAGACCATTAACAGCCTGCGTTATGCAGATGACACAACCTTGCTTACTGAAAGTGAAGAGGACTTGAAGCACTTACCGATGAAGATCAAAGACTAAAGCCTTCAGTATGGATTACACTTCAATATGAAGAAAACAAAAATCCTCACAGCTGGACCAATAATCAACATCATAATAAACAGTGAAAAGACAGAAGTTGTCAAGGATTTCATTTTACTTGGATCCACAATCAACACCCATGGAAGCAGCAGTCAAGAAATCAACAGATGTATTGCATCAGGAAAATCTGCTGCAAAAGACCTCTTTAAAGTGTTGAAAAGCAAAGATGTCACCTTGAAGACTTAGGTGTGCCTGACCCAAGCCATGGTGTTTTCAGTCACCTCATATGCATGCAAAAGCAGGACAATGAATAGGGAAGACCAAAGAAGAGAGTTGACGCCTTTAAATTGTGGTGTTGGTGAAGAATATTGAATATACCACGGACTGCCAAAAGAACGGACAAGTCTGTCTTGGAAGAAGTACAACCAGAATGCTCCTTAGAAGCAAGGATGGTGAGACTACGTCTTACATACTTTGGACATGTTGTCAGGAGGGATCAGTCCCTGGAGAAGGACATCATGCTTGGTAAAGTAGAGGGTCAGCGAAAAAGAGGAAGACCCTCAACCAGATGGATTGACACAGTGGTTGCAACAATGGGCTTAAGCATAACAATGATTGTGAGGATGGTGCAGGACCGGGCAGTGCTCTGTTGTACGAAGGGTTGCTCTGAGTCGGAATCGACTTGACAGCACTGAAAAACAACCATAACAACCCTGCTCTATTAATTTGAAGGTCTTGCTCTTTCTTCTGTGCCCTGTAGTCTTGGGATTGCAGGTTGAGGAGATACCAACAGAGTGTTTGCTATGTTACGCTCTTACGGGTTCTTGATCATACAAGAGGCAGTGTGGCAAAAGGGTAGGTGGGAGGACTATTGGGCTATTTTCTGGCTGTGGCCTTGAGGAAGTCTTTCCATTGCTCTCAGCCTTGTTTTCCTCTTCAGTAGAATAGACACAATAACACCTTTGACGTCTATTATAAGAATCGAATGAAATAATGTGGGTGGAATTACCTAGCAAGCTGCGAATGCTGTGTTGTCATTTTATTAAGCCTGGTGTGAATTATCATTAAGCAAAGGGCCCCCTCTCTGACTTCCCCACTCCCAGGATAAATTAGGGTTTTGACACATGTTAACGCGTCGTTTGTGGGAGATGCTCTCAGAACCACAGACTATACAAGTCTCAGGTCAGGGTCGAACATGCCTTTCAGCAAAAGCATGATTGTAAGAAGATGTTTCTTCAATTAAGTGCAATCTCTCTCTTTATAGCCTCTGCATTAGCATCCCCCTCCCTGCCCAAAAGACAACACTTGCTTCACCTTGGTTGTCCTGGCATCCATCTCCTCCTGACCCGTGCACAAAAATGCCCATTAACCCACACAACAACTCTCTTCTTTCTAAGCCCAGCAACCAAAAGAAGCTAAAAACAACACCTCTCTGACTCCTTCGCTGCCAAGCTCTAGATGTGACCTAGGTTTTACCCACCCAGACTCTCCTGGACCCTCAGCATTGAGGCGAAGGACATGAGGAGACAGCCGGACTGGGGCATCTGTTTGCTGCTGTGGGTGGCAGTGAAGACAGCATTATTATTCAAGAAGGGTGATGAACTTGCCCAAGGTCAAATGCCTTATAGATGGGGTTGTAGTGTGTTGTGTGCTGTCCGGTTGATTCCAACTCATAGTGACCCTATATGACAGAGTAGAACGGCCCCATAGGACTCTTCAGACAGCAGCCAAAGGTAGACTATGGTTATGTGGGGCAGTTTCAAAGAAGATGTCACCTTGGTGTAACATTTGCAAAGCATAGGGTAAGTAGTAACGTTTTGCCTATGGGACCATTTTCCATTTTCTCTGCCCCTATCTTCAAAAGTTCAGGGGGCCCTAACTTTTCCTGCCCTCCCAGGAGACACTGGCAGAAGGCTACAATGAAGACCAAGTTTGATCTGGGAGCGGGGACCAGGATGCATACCAGAGAGCTATTGTAATATCCCACCAGCAGGAGGTTCCTGGGTTGGCGGCAGCGGCTTCCTCCATAAAGGAAGAGGTAGAGTGGTCCTAGGGCTGGGAGCTGTTCCTAGAATCTCAGACTAGAGTTGACTCCTTCAAGCCCTTTCAACTATTCTGTGAGCTACCTGATACGCTGTAATAAATCCCTCTCTCCTTAGTTACAGTAGATTCTGTTGTCTGCAACTGAGCCCTGACTGATTCTGGAATCTGCCCTCAACAAATAGCCCCAGGACGCTTGCAAGCCATAAGGGACACCCCAGATCCTTAGCACTAGTTGCCTAGCAGGGAGCAGCCAGTACTTTGGGATCAAACTAAGCATCCTAGAGAACACCAAGCTCAGATGGCTAAAAGGAGACACTTCTTCAGAACCTGATATGTGTGATCGAGGGGGCAGCTGGGATGGGGAGTGAATACACAGCTCCCAGTTACTGGATGTTTACTACGTGCCAAGCACTGAGCAAGCGCTCGACACATATTAGCCCATCTGATCTTCACAACCACAATCCTTTGGGGAAGGCATTATTATTCAGGTATAGTGAGGAACTTGCCCAAGGTCAAATGCCTTATAGATGGGGTGGTTGTCAAGTTGATTCAACTCATAGTGACCCTATATGACAGAGTCGAACTGCCCCATAGGGTTTCCTAGGCTGTAATATTTACAGGAGCAGATCGCCAGGTCTTTTCTCCCACAGAGCTGCTGGATGGGTTCGAACCACAAACCTCTCGGTTAGCAGCTGAGTGCTTAAACATTGTGCCACCAGGGCTCCTTATAGATGGGGTTGCTGGGAACTAAATGCTGATCAGACTGACTCCAAGTCTGTCACTAGAACAGATTCATCCCCATTTGTAAGGGAGCAAGTCAAGGGCAAAAGGCAACTCTGACATTTTGCCAAGACTGTCAAAAACAAAAACATATTTTTTAAAAATAAAATTTTCATTTGGAATAATTTCAGAAAAGTTGCAAAAAATAGCACAGAGTTCTCATATACCTTCACTCCATCTCCTTGAGTGTTAATGTCTTACAGAACCATGAGACATTTGTCAAAACCCAGAACTGCACGCTGGTACAATATCACTAACTCCACGGCAGACTTTATTTGGATTTCACCAGTTTTTCCACTCCCGTTCTTTCACTATTTCAGGATGCCGTCCAAGACGCCACATTACGTTTAGTATATATATAAATATTTTTTATATCTTACTTTCTCTTTTTGACACCCCATCACCTCATTCCAAAGCAAAAGCGTTTCAATCATTTGTACATGCTGAGGACAGGAAACACAGTTGCAAGACAGGCTGCATCGTGGGGCAATTTGAACAATTTCCCTGACCCGCACTGGTCCAGGAGTCTCCCGTGATACATTGGCAGAAGGCCACGGTGAAGACCAAGCTTGATCTGGGAGCCGGGACCAGGATGCCTGCCAGAGCGCAATTGCAGTGCAGCATCCCAGCAATGGAAACCCCGCAGCCTGTCGGGGTGACTCCCCTTGAACAGAATCGAGGGAAGCAGGGTGGAGAAAGGGCAAGGCAAGGGCCATGGAAGCCAGGGCAGACAAGATGGTGACAGAGGAGGCCGAAAAGGCCATGCAGCTGAGTAACGTTCTCACCCAGGGGTTTCCAGAAGATGATGAATCTCTCCAATGTAATGTGTCACTGTTGGGTCTGTAAGCCAAAGATGAAAACAGAGGTATGATAATGACTTCCATAGGATGCCTGCTTGTGAAAAAACTACACAGTCATAAAAGTGGATTAATCACCCAGCCAAGGAATGAGAGAGAGAGAGGGAGCCCCATAAAGGTTTAGAAACCAATGTCTGCTTAATGTTACTTTCACAGTGAGCTGGGTTCCCCAAAAGGTGCTAAATTAAAATGAGGGCCGCTGAGTCTGCCTTTCCCACAGAAACAGCATTTTAATGCTGGAGTTCCTGGCCCAAACTTCGATGCCTCTTTTGTAGAAATAAACATGCTCACCATGTTTAGTTAATATAAATGAGACCTGACATACCTTTACATTACAGGGATTAAGGCCTTTTAGAATCAGTTAAACCGGGCAACGCCATAACCAATTCTATACACCCCCAAATGGTAGAATATCCCACTGGGCAAAGTTCTGTCTTTCTTTACACAATACGCTCTATTTTTTGGGATAACTAACGTGAAGAGGACCCCTTATCCAGGGCCCAGAATTTGCAAGCGTTTCTTTGAGGACATTGAGCACTACTCTAAGACTTTAACCAGAGTCCCTTGCTGGTGCAAATGGTTACTGCGCTAGGCTGCTAACCATAAGGTTGGAGGTTCGAGTCCACCCAGAGGCGCCTCAGAAGAAAGGGCTGGTGATCTACTTCTGAAAGCAGCCACCGAAAACCCTATGGAACACAGTTCTACTCTGACACACATGGGGTCACCATGAGTTGGGGTCAACTTGACAGTACCTGGTTTTTTTAACACTTTAACCAGTGGATCCTGTTTAAGGGTGTTAATATTGTCTTGAGTTCAGCTCTGCATAAACGGGGCACCAATTCTGCCTGGAAGTCATATTTTTAAACAAGGCAGCCTGACCACAAGTCATCGTTCTTCTCGTACCTCTTCAGACAAACCCTCAATTGTGAGGAGGGTGCAGGACCGGGCAGCATTTCGTTCTGTTCTACATAGGGTCGTTATGAGTCGGAACCGACTGGACGACATCTAACAACGACATCCAGAAATGCTTGGTGTATTCACTCTCTTCCTTTGTAAATTCCTTGTAGCAAATGTAGGACTTGCTGCAGGCTGACAGTACAAAGTCTTTCTGCTGTCTGACACCAGCAGCTGTACAAGCTGTAGCACCAGCGACTCCACCATTCCGCCTCCGGTTAAACATGGAGACCATGAGCCACTCGTGACAGAACAGACTCCCTGTCCTTTGCTTTTCCACTGCCATGCTGCTTCACCAAGTCCAAAACCCGGAGACCGACTGGAACAGTGTTCACCTTCAGGGCCACACTGCTGAACTGGATTCCCGAATCTAGAAGGTTCTAAATTGTTTCTTGTCATTTACAATTCTGGACACTGCTTGGTTTATTTAACACAGTGACTAAGACTTTGTCTTTTCCTTTTACCAGCCACTTAGGAGCGTGGGATGGCAGCTGCATTGCTTCTTCCCCAAGGGGCCCTTCTCTCTCTCTCCTCCTGTCAGAAGGTGAGAAGGGCTTCTTAAGATAACAGATAACATGGAAAAAGCTTTGGGAAACCATTACACGCATTATTAAGATAATGGCAGATTTAAAACAATTCTCATTTGGGGGAATAAATTATACAAGAGGCAAAGCCTTCCCATTTTGCATCCTTTTAATGGAAGTGCTCTAAACTGAAGCATACGCTCCCCTGCCTTCTTAAGCAGAGATTATGGACATAAATTATTCTTTCCTTGGCAAGCCAGGGCCATCAGTAGGAACTTCCTAAAAGTGCCGCGAGTCCTGGGTCCCCTTCATGGTTTCTTGGACCTCTGTGCACAGAGGAAGATGATATCTCCCACTTCTCCTGCATCTAAGAGTGGCTTCCCCTTCTCCTGGAAAACCAGATCCCCAAACCTAAGGCTTGTTTGTTAAACAGGCTGTCACAGTAGGACTTTGATGGAGGGGCTGGTAGTTAAGTGGGTGGAAAGGTCACGTTTTACTTCCCTGGTGCTGTGGTCTATTTGAGGGCCCCATCCCTGGGTGGTACAAATGGTTAATGCGCTCAGCCACTGATGGAAAGATCGGAGGTTCCAGGCCACCCACAGGTACCTTGGAAGAAAGGCCTGGAGATCTGCTTCTGAAAAAGCAGCCATTGAAAACCGTACGGAACACAGTTTTATTCTGACACACCTAGGATTGCCGTGAGTCGGAATCGACTCCACGGCAACTGATCCACCCTGCCTGCTCCACCCCTGAGAGTGTGGCTGGTGAGGTCTGGGAGATGCTAGGGATGGTGATGAAGATGCTTCCAGGTGATTATGGCGTTCATCATGGATTGAGAGGCCCTATTCAAGAGGGTTACTATCGCTCTGCATGAATGGGGCACTAATTCTGCCTAGAAGTCATATTTTAAAACACAGCAGCCTGACCACATGTCATCTTTCTCCTCGAACCGCTTCAGATAAGCCTTTTACTTCATAAGAAGAATTTTCAAACCACACCATGTTTCATAGACCAAAACATACATATGTTATTTCTAAACACAAAGCAAATGTGTTTTTTAAAAAAAAAAGACAACAAAAACATCACACACCATCATTTGGAACACTGCTACTTCCAACGTGAACAGCAGGAAGAAGATGAAAACGTCCACATAACTTTAAAATACAGCGCTGAGAAGAAAGCAGGCACGGCCTGGGTCCCTAGCTACAGGGGGGCGGTGAAGTCACCCAGTCGGCTTTGGACTTGAATGAACTGAGATAAAACACACACGTGTTCTGAAAGAGTTGTTTGGCTCCTATACTGCTTGCCTTCCCAGAAAGCTTAATTTATTGCAAATGCATGTTTTACAATCACAAATAATGCGACGAGAGTGGATCTGGTCCCCTGTGCACACTGTTTACATAACAGAACGCTTTTAAGAATGCAGTTGGTTTGCTGTTGATACCAAAAACCACAAAAGCAGCGTGTACACATGTGTGCACACACACCACTAACACACACACACAAAACACCGTCACCTGATTGACACTAATGACCCAGACCATTCCATCCAGGTAAGCAAGCAGTAGTACAGGTGAGCAGTCTGTGGGTAAGCAGGTCTTCAGGTGTCCAAACAGGCGAACTTGCTCAGGTGAACCTGGATTTAGGGCGGAAGGCGTGCGAGAACATGGCTGAGCCTCCAGGTGGATCCTGAGGAGGCTGATCCTACAGCTGAAGGGAGATGAGAGGGGAAAGGGAATCAAGAACCCCTTCTTGTGGAAACATTAACCATTTTCAACAAGCTGAGCAGTGCCACCTGGATGGGAGAAGCCACTGCACTCACAAGTAACGATCCACTTCCACGCTCTTCAAAGTGAACAGAACAGATCTGTCACGGTGGATGCTTTGCAGTGAGAAGGTCCATCTTTGGGACTTGAAATTGGGGAAAAGTACTCACTCTTCCAAACTTGCCATCTTTCCTGCTTCTAACACCTTAGGTGCTCAATAAATGCTAAGAGCATTACTGGCTTCTGAAACACACTCACACACCACACACACACACACACACCACACACACACACACAACACACCAACACACACACACCCCATATACAACACACACACACCCCA
>NW_004443981.1:8014654-8047452 GCF_000243295.1 Trichechus manatus latirostris
ACACACAGCGAGAGAGAGAGAAATGGGCGAATTTAGGATCCATAGAACCAAGTCCTCCTTCACAAGCAGGAATTAACTACCTCTGCTTGCGACCGTGAGAAAAAGAGAAGCATCATTTCTAAACCAGTCACAGAAAGTTTCAGATGCTGGAGTCTAACGGTTCAGGTGGCCTTCCTCCCTGGGTGGAGAATGTCAGAAAGGTCAACCGGACGCTCCTTTAAGAAGCCACCTGCTGGGCCTCAAGGGAATTATCCTGGCTCCAGCGTGGTCTTCCCCAGGCCCCCAAAGCCCAGGCTGGACACCAGGCTGCCCGGCTGGGCTTCAGGATGGAGATGTTTGTGTAGGATGCACATACATTTGCACGCACACACACACTGCATTCGCACACACACACACAACCTCCACTGCCCACTTCCTCCTCCCAATAAAACTTACAGAACACGAACAGCCACTGCTTCTGGAGGGAAAATGCCTCTTTCTTCTCGAGTGGAAGGAACTGGAGCTGCTTTTCAGGCAGCGACCTCACAAAGCCAGACTCTGTCCTCTGTTTTTCCAGGAGGAGCAGGCAGACGGCAGGCACCTGCCTCCACCCTCCCACCGCCAACACTTCATCCTGCTCTTGTCAGCTCCTGATGGTGGTGGGAGTCGAAGAAGCCCCCGGCAGGAGTGGACATGGGAAGAAAACCCGCTGCCCCTGGCCTGGAAGGCCAACCCCCGACCCAGCTGCCAAAGTCGCAGCAGCCATGGCCCCCAGAGGACAGAAAAGCAAGCGAGGCTGAAGAAAGCTCCATGGAGCGGCAGGAGGAACATGGGCTTCAGCCAGTCATGCCTGGGGTCAAGTCCCAAATGACCCGTCTCTGCCTGCTGGTTGCCTTCAGGCAGACTGCTAAGCCTCTCTGTGCTCTGGCTTCTGCGTCTGGAAAAAGACTGTGGTTCTACAGCCCGGCTTTGGAAGGAGTGAGGGCTCTGTTGCTGACCCCCATTTCTTATCCCACAAGAGGGCTGCAGGCCTGTGTCCCTCACCCCCACAGAGCAGCCGGGAGTGGGCTGGCCTGGTGTCCCTGTGAGCTGAGTGCAGAAGTTGGCACTCCGGAATGGAAGCCCAGGATCCTTTGGGGAGCTGAGGCCCCGCCTGTCAGAATTGCTGTCCCATCTGACAAGATGTTCAGGTACCAACCTGTGAGCAGCTCTGATGTCACCATGACAACCAAAAGGCAGGCAGTGGGGACGCAGAGTCTGCTGACGGCTCTTCAAAACGCCAGGTGCCTGCTGTAAGATTTGCCTTCAGACCACGAGTTTTTGGGTTTTCATTTGTTTGTTTCTTTTTAAAAACAAATTCCCCCTCTTCCCTCCCTTGGCAGAGAGAAGGAGTCTCCCCTGTGCACTGAAGCCAGAGGAGAAAGGAGGGCTGGTTTGCAGTCCTCCGACTGTGGCCCTGTGCTGAGCAGCCCAGCAGGGTCCTTTGGGGCAGAGGAGGCACAAGGCCCTCCCGGGATGTGCGCCCGGAGCTGCCCGTGCACACAGGGGTGAGGCGGGGCACGAGGGGCCACGTCAGGGCGGGAGGTCTGCTGGAGGCCTAGCACGTCTAAGGACCAAGAGACAGGGACCCCAGGGCTAAGTGATGTGCCCTGAGGACCTGGGCCTTCAGGGTGAGGCTGTCACCTGGATGTGGGCAGAGGACAGGTGAGCACCTTCTTCCACTTGGAGCAAGGCCTCTGCAGGGCAGAGAAGTGGTTTGTCACATGCCCCTGTGGGCCAGGCTGTTTTGCCCTGTCATTGCCCAGGCAGCAGGTGGGGACACTGGGTCCAGAGCGACAGGACCCGGACTCGAACCCAGTGGGCGGGACTGGGCAAAGCCTGGGCTCCTTCAGAGACCTCTGGAAGGCCTGGAAGGAGAAGACACCTCTCCCAGCAGGTAAATATACAAAAATCACCGTTTGCCTGACAACAAGGGATCCAGTGGGAATGACCTTACGTTACTCTGGTGCATTTAGCAAGATTCTAACCTGTGACCAATCTCACCCCAGCCTGCAGGGGGGCAGAGTTATGGGCCTGTCATCGTCCTCGGTCCCAGGCTGCAAGGCGTCCCAGCCTTCTTCCCCAGAGCTGCCCAGGGACAAGCACCCTCGGACACCCTGGTCCCTGCTAGGAACTCTGGCCACTGCTCAGAGAAAACGCAACCCCAGGACCCACTTCCTCTGTGTCCAGGAGGGGCGGTGGATGTCAGGAAACACACTTACCTCTGGGCTTTTAATGCAACTCAAGAAAGCACAGCTGAGGCCCCCACCCTGTGCTGGGTGCTGGGGACAGCAACAGCACCCAGGCCCCTCACAGTGGGTGGGGAGGTGCACCCCTCCCAGGCGGCAGGAAGTCTCGCTTCCCTGAGTAGTGGGAAGATGTCTGGGCTACTGGTGTCTGTTCTTCTCAGAGCAGAGGGCTAGCCCTGTGGGGGACTGGCGGGGACACTGCAGGCTCGGGCCCCATCCCAGTTGAGAACTGGCAGACAGCTGCTAGCTCACGGAAACCTGGCCCCAGAGGTGACAGGCACTCAGTCCCAAACACAGGCTTTACCCGTCACTGTCAAGTCGATTCCGACTCATAGCGACCCTATAGGACAGAGTAGAACTGCCTCATAGGGTTTCCAAGGAGCGGCTGGTGGATTCGAACTGCCAACCTTTTGGTTAGCGGATGAGCTCTTAACCACTGTGCCACCAGGGCTTTGGGGTCAGACAAACCTGGTTCAAATCCCACTTCTGCCACAGGCCAGTTTCTTACTCTCTTTAAGCCTCAGTTTTCTCATCTCAAAAATGGGGGGAAATTAACATCAAACTCTGAGCATTGTTGTAAGAGTTAAATGAAATATGGCTTCTAAAGTGCTTGCCAAGGGGCCCAGCACCCACGAACACCAAGTGAAAGGCGTTCTTTGTTTCTGTTCGCATGGTTCCCTCCTCCCCTCCTACCGGACACCTCCGGGTGTCTCCTGGCCGCCACCTGCCTGTCCCCCCCACACCCACTTCTCTTTAGATAAAGGGGCGACCTATAGTGTCTCTCTGTCTCTCTCTCCCTTCTCCCTGCCCGTCTTCCCCTATCTGTCTGGCTTATCTTTCTCTGCCTATCTCTCTCTCTCCCACTGGTGTGCACACACACGCACAGCTGGGCAGTGATGGGCACATCCCCCCCCAGAAGACCCCTCTTCCTCTGGGACAGAGGAAAAACACATCCATGCAGGTTCCCCTGCAATGCCTTCTTCAAATGGCACTTTAAAGCTTTTCATGGTGGTTGTTAAAGAGGCTAGAAAATAAAGTCATAAGAATAATAGCTGTCTGCATCCACTTTAAGCAAAAGAGAAGATTACATTTGAAAAGCACCAGCGAACAGGCTGTTGTATCATATCACAACTGTATTTATATAAAAGTAATGAAAATATCAATTCTTTTGTAAAAAAAAAACAAAAAACAGTTATGAAACAAGCAGAATTTAGGGCATTATTATCAAAGTTTAAAAAAATACAGAGAGACACTTCCCCACCCCACATATGGCAGTTCCTCCCCAGCACTCGGTACAGATGACACACGGCAGCGATGCCAGACTGCGTTTTCTTTTGAAGTTACTGATAAGGGGTGGGTGCCGCTACAGTGGGCAGGGCGCCGCCTGGGACCGGGTGATCCAGTTTCAGCTCTGGCCTGCCGCCTCTCACCACGTGGCCATGAGTAAGTTACTTCCCCTCTCCGGGCCTTCAGGGCCTCAAGTCTCCCACCTGTGAAATGGGAGGATGGAACGGGAACAGTCGAAGGTCCCTTCCACAGCTCGGACCTTCGAGGGTGGGATAAGCCCAGCCCAGTGAGCACCTGGCTTGGTGGACTGGGCCTGCAGGCTTGGCTGCCCCTGCTCCTGATTTCCCAGTAACGCCGGCAGAGAAAGGCCTGGTGGCTTGGTTTCCAAATAGCCGGAGACAAGAATGCTTTCAGAGTCAGCGCCAAGTGCTCCCCTGCCCAGTCAGCACCCAGATTCTGGGGGCTGGGTGTGCGAGAGAGCAATAGGGAGAGGGCATGGCCTCGGGACCCTCTTGGGTCCTCAGTTCCCCTCTCCTTAAAGGACCTTCTGGGTCTCTAACACTTCATGATTCCAAAGTCCAGTGCAAGGACCAGGGAATTCCTTCTTGGTCTCCTGTTTGTAGCTGAACAGACAAAACCCGTTTGTAAAGAGGGGCACTTAGGATTTTTTTACAAAGGGAAAATTTAGTGTTGGTTTAGGGAAAATGTGGTCCAGTTTTAAAGTATTCTGGAACGATCCCAGAATTCCCTGGGGAAGGAAGAGACCTGTTTCTGCCCCCAGGCCCAGAGGGTGTTGGCCCAGCCCCTTCCCAGGTGGCACATGGAGGACAACATATGCTGGAGAGGCCCTGGTTTGGGGCAGCTGGCCCGCCCCATGGGGGAATGTGGAGGAGTTCTTGGCCGGGTGGACCTGCCTCTCTGCAAAGTCCCTTCTGGGAGGCGAAGAGAGAGCCGAGCTCATCCTGCCTTGGTCCCTCAATCTCCACCCCTATGTGGCAGGTGCTTCCCTCTGTCCTTCAGCTTGACCACTCAGCCCAACAGGGACGGCAGAAACCAGTCCCTCCCTGACACTGGCTCGGGGGATGCTGTGCCGATGTGCTTCCCCATTCTGCACAGACATCTCCCTAGGAGGCTGCTCTCCTTCCTGTCTCCCTAATGGAGCATGTGGAGCATAGCTCAGCCTTTCCAGAAGGCTCGGAGTCCTGACCACAGTCATTGGTGGCCTGGCTCGGAGGCTGCTGGGCAGAGGGCCAGGGCTCCTGCACTCAAACCTCCACTCTGCTGAGTATTATAGTTCTTGGTCTGCTTTATGCAGCTCTTCTCTTCCTCCCTTGATTCCACAGTCCTACTTGTCACTTGTCACTGCTGCCACCATCCCTGCCCTGGTCATGCCCATGTCTACTTCGAATCCATAGCCTCGAATTGGCTATTGTCTTCAAACCTGGACAAGCATGTTTGTTCCGATTGGGCCTAAACTAAGAGTCACTGGGATCTGAGTGAGGGCTGGTGGCACTCTCCTCTCTATGCTGACAGCTCAGAGATCTTGTTGCCAACACCTGGGTTTTGAGGTTGGGTTCCAGATAAAAGGTTGCCATAAAAGTCACATGTTATTGTTCCCGATTTCTAGGGTGGGTTGCAGGCCAAGGCAAAAATGCTGCAAAATCCCATCAGAGGAGTAAACTGCTAGGAATTTTCCCGACTACAAATAGCTGCATTATATAGGAAACTATACAGACTGAGCGTTTACATACAGAGCATATAAAATTTCTATACATTAATTCCTAGCCGCACATACATGCACTTTTAGTATAAACAGACCAAGACAATACTGTATAAAAAGTAATGTTCTTGGAACACAGACACAGTATTTATACGGAGGCTGCTCTGTGCTCTCTGGTCTGCCCTGTTTCCAGTTTCCCTGGCATCCTCCCAAGGGCCCTGGGGCTGACGGGAGGCTGAAGAAGAAAGAGACCTGTGTGGCTCAGGGGGCTAGGTGGGCGGGGGGCCGTCGTAGTGGAGCATGAGCTTGAAGGAGCGGGCGAAGTTGTTGGCCAGCGTGCAGCTGCGGTCCTGGTCCCCAACTGGAAGCAGGAAGAGCAGGAGCAGGAAGAGGAGCAGCAGCAGCTGCACGGGGAGTGCCATGCAGCATACCTTCCGGAAGAGGGTGCGAAGTCCTCGCCACCTTCGAGTCTGCAAACCAAAGGCGGGTGTGTGAGTGGGCTCAGGGGCTCTGAGGGAGCGGGGAGGGCGAGGGGGTGCCAGGAGCAGCAGGGGCTCTGGGCTGACTCTTCAACCCCATGCATCTCAGTTTTCTCATCTGTGAAATGGGGCTAATGCGAGTCTTGCCAGACTCAGAGTTCCAAACCATCCAAGGAGTGAAAGGAAAAAAAAATAAAGTGTTAGGTTCTGCCAGTTATTACGTCAGTCTTTGCCTGGTGCATAAGAGTGCCGGGGTGTGAAACTTGAGAAGGTCACTCAGCTTCTCTAATCCTCAATGTTCCTGTCTGTAAATGGGGGTAATCATGGTATCTACTTGTCTTAGTCATCTAGTGCTGCTATAACAGAAATATCACAAGTGGATGGCTTTAACAAAGGGAAACTTATTCTCTCACAGTTTAGGAGGCTAGAAGTCCAAATTCAGGGTGCCAGATCTAGGGGAAGGCTTTCTCTCTCTGTTGGTTCTGGGGGAAGGTCCTTGTCATCAATCTTGCCTGGACTAGGAGATTCTTAGTGCAGAGATCCTGCGTCCAAAGGATGCGCTCACTCCTGGTTCTTCTTGCTTGGTGGTAATGAGGTCCCCCTGTCTCTCTGCTCACTTCTCTCTTTTATATCTCAAAAGAGACTGACTCAACATACCTAATCTTGTAGATTGAGTCCTGCCTCATTAACAAAACTGCCTCTAATCCTGCCTTATTAACATCATAGAGGTATTACAACACATAGGAAAATCACATCAGATGACAAAATGGCGGACAATCACACAACACTGGGAATCATGGCCTAGCCAAGTTGACACACATTTTTAGGACACAATTCAATCCATAACACTACCTCACTGGGTTGTCACGAGGATTAAAGGAGACAGAGCATGGCACACAGTAGGTACTCAGGAGTTGCTGCTATTGTGATTGAACGTGGTTAATAACATCCCCACTTCATCACTGTCATCATCATCATCACTTTCTCTTTCTCCTTCCTCACCATCTTCATCATCATTGCCAGCACCACATCCATCTTCACCACCTTCATCATCACCACAATCAATATCACCTGAAGATTAGTCTCACAAGTCCAAGTGCCTGGTGGACGTATCTGCTGCAGTGTCCATGAAAATAGTCAAAGGACCATTTCCTAAATTCAAGGGAGACTGGTTGGATTGTGGCTTTATGGGATGTATGTGACTGCCAAGGAATGTGGGGCCAAGAGCTGGCCACTCACTCAAGAAAGCAGAGGTCCTCACAGCTGAGATGTAGCATGGTGAAGGGCAGGGGCCCAGCTTCAGAAAGCTGACAGTGTTCCAATGCACCTTCTGTCACATAATAACTGTGGGACCTTGGGCAAGTCAATAGCATCTTTGAGCCTCTGTTTCCTTCTCTGTAAAAAAGGCATACGCCCATATGCCAGACTGTGGCAAAGACTCAAAGCAAAGAATATTTATACCTCAATATAAAGTCTTTAAGCTCTTATTCCATTGCTGTCATGGCAATTCCGACTCATAGCAACCCTATAGGACAGACAGAACTGCCCCATAGGGTTTCCAAGGAGCAACTGGTGGAATCGAACTGCCGACCTTTCGGTTAGCAGTCGTAGCGTTTAACCACTGCACCACCGGGGCTCCAAGCTCTTATTAGTGGTACTATTATTGTAGAACATATCTGTTGGCTTTTTGAAGAACCAAAAATTCACCCTCCAGGGCACCAAAATCCACAGTCCAGGGACGATGATGACAGTAATGATGATGATGGGGATGATAA
This sequence comes from Trichechus manatus latirostris, assembly GCF_000243295.1. Lineage (NCBI taxonomy): Eukaryota > Metazoa > Chordata > Mammalia > Sirenia > Trichechidae > Trichechus > Trichechus manatus. Next base: position 8,022,183 of record NW_004443981.1, read on the forward strand.
TGGTGATGGTGATGGAGCTAATGATAGTGATGATGGAGATGAAGGAGCATTGCTAAGTGCAAATGTTCCTGGGAGGTCCTGACCTAGCACTTCTCTCTACTTCTCACGTCTGAGCCATCTCACCCACTCTCCTGCCTCAACTGTCTCCTCCAGGTTGACAACACTCGACCCTGTGCCTCCTCTAGCCTCAAACTTTCTCACTCATCAAAGTCTTAGATACTGATTTTATAAAAATGGGCTTCCTGTAACCCACACAATGGATAAGCACTGCTGGCTGCAGAAGTCATCAGTGACTTCAGGACGGTGATCATTGTTCAAGCAGCCAAGTGAGCCTGAGTTCCCAGAGGGCTGCCCATCCCATCCCACCACTGCCCGGGCTCGGTTAGATCTGGCTGCCGTGAGCCTCCTTTCCCGCTCTGCTCAACTCAGTCTGTGGGGCCTCTAACTTGTCTCCTTGACATTTAATGTTGACTCTGCTGATTCCAAATCTCCGACCCATCCTGGGAGAGACAACATGCCCACCCCCAGCCTGGGGTTTATACCACAACTGAAAACCTGTTATTAATGGTCTCCCAAATGGGAGGTTTGTTTACAGGTGTCCTATTTCTGTTTGCTCCTCCATTCTCAAAGCCAACACTTTGCTTATTTAAGTGAGGGTTGTGTCTTGGCTATGATCCTCTGGGAAAAACATCTCTGAAGGTTCAAAATGTGTCTGCATTTACAAGTCTACACAAGGGATGATCTTCTCCGAAGGACTCCTGCTGTCTGCCCGATGACTACTCACTTAGAGCTCACGTCTTCTTGTCACTTCGAGGGACCTGAATTCTAAAACACTCTTTAAAATGAGACACATTTTAATATGACTCTCAAGTGCTTAAAACACACACACGGGAAGAGGCATGAGCTACCTTCTAAGAACCCAACAAGGTAGTTGACCGTCTCCGCTTTTCCCAGATCCAGGAGCCGCTCTGTGCCTCAGTTTCCCCACCAAGTTAGAATATCCAAAGAGGCTCCCTCAGGAGGTGAGAAGCTCCCCATCCTTTGGGGTATGGAAGCAGAGGGTCAGTGAGTGCAGGAGATGCTGGGGAGGAAGCAGGAGACAGCATGTAGGGGAAGTAGATGCTTGATAGAGGCTCTGACCAAGATTCCTTCAAGGTCAAACATGAATCTGAGACTCCAGGATTCCATAGAGTTGAGATGAGATGAGTTTATCTAGACAGTACATGTGACCTAATCTTCTGCCACTGATGAAATGGGATGTGGTTTAAAAAAAAAGGTTTGGAGTCCTGGGTTCTCACCCTGGCTCAACCACTTCCTAGCTGTGTGACCTAGGACAAGTGACTTAGCCTCTATGAGCCTCAGTTCCTTCATCTGTTGAAAAAAAGGGGAGAATGACACCTGCCTACCAAAGTCATAAGGATAAGTGAGGTAGTGTATGTTATGTTTAACATGCATAGTAGGCACTCAATAAATGCCCATTTCCTTCCTCTTCTACATGATGAATCCTGGGGCCCGGGCAGTTCCTACAAGCCCCACAAAGCTCCTTCCCCCCAACACCCAGGGATGTCAGAGAGCAGGCACCACCAACCTCCACAGCCCCATAGGAGAGGAAAGCATGCCCTCCTCAAATGCCATCTCTGAGCTCACTGAAGGACCTCACTTCCTCCTGCCACAGGGCCTTTGCACAAGCTGTCCCTCTGCCCAGAATACTCATTTCCTCCTTTCCCTAATCCACCTGGTTGGCTCTTACTGATCCTTCTAATCTGAACACATGACTTGCTTCCTCGGGGAGAGCTTCCCTGGCCTCGAGATCCAAAAAAGTCCCGATTACACATTCTCATAGCAACCGATATTTTTCCTTCAGATTATTGGTTAAGGTCTGTGTTCCCCTGGGCTCCTGTGGGCAGGGAGCACACAGATTTTGTTCATAGCTGTATCGCCAGCCGTGCTCAATAACTACTTGCTGAATGAATAAAGTAATGAATAAAAGGGACCAGGGCTCCTTCTCTTCCTGTGCACTTGGCCATCTGCTCCTCCCTCAGTACCCGTGAGGTGACCATGGAGACGCTTGCTTACAGATGTCCATGAATCATTTCCTCTGGTCCTGATGGTTCACCCAGAATGTCTGAGCTCTACTCATCAGTGGACACACCACGTACGACCACCAAGGGCCCGAGCTAGGCTCTCCTCTTCACTCGTGGCTTCCAGAACCCCTTCGAGAGCCCCGTGAGGGAGGCTTCCCTATGCACATTTTGTTGTTGTTGTGAGCCATCAAGTTGATTCAGACTCACAGCGACCCCATAGGGCAGAGTAGAACTGCCCCACAGGGTTTCCAACACTGTAATCTTTACAAACGCAGATTGCCACATCTTTCTCCTACGGATGGGCTGGTGGGTTTGAACTACCAATCTTTTGGTTAGCAGCTGAGTGCTTAACCACTGCACCACGAGGGCTTCTATGCCCATTTTACAGAGGAAGAAACTGAGGGTGGAGAGAGTAACCAGCCCAAGGTCACACAGACAGTAAGGAGACAAACCCAAAACCAAACCAAACCTGTTAGCATTGAGTTGATTCCGACTCACAGCAACCCTATAGGACAGAGTAGAAATGCCCCATAGGGTTTCCAAGGAGCAGGTGGTGGATTCCAACTGCTGACCTTTCGGTTAGCAGCAGAGCTCTTAACCACTGCGCTACCAGGGCTCCTGTAAGTAGACAAGAGGGGTTCAAACTCCATCATCGCTCCGAAGTCCAGGATGTTCCCCACACAGCATTTCTCACAAGAAACAGCAGCTAGAACAACACCAGAGACACCCTGGGCTCAGTCGTGTGCCCGGGTCTGCCGAGGCAGGTCCCACTTTGTGGAAAGCGGGCCTCATTACTACTCATGGGTTCCTCCTGGGAGCTGGCCAGCCTGGACCTCATTCTTTACCACAAAGATGCGCTTGGGCAGCACCCAGAGCTCATGGCGATGTGCAGTCTGGTGGTACCAGCGTTTCACCAGCAGTGATGATGGGCAGTCCCAATGCTCCTCATGAAACTCCAACTTAGCCATTTGTTCAGTCCTCTGGAGGCCCTCTGATTATCTGCCAAGCCATGTTCTGGCTGACTTCCTCTCTCCACGCTTCCTCAAGAGTCCTCAGAAGGGGCTGGGTCTGGGGCCACCACACTTCTGAGATGGCTCCAGCAAGTCCTCGGGGGTGACCACAGTCCCCAGGCTGGGCCCTGCCCACTCTGACTGGGCTCGCTTGTTCTCTGAGTTCCAGCCCAGGACACATCTCCCACCAGGGCTCAGAGGTTCTGCATGGTTTCCACCAGGGACAGGATGGCTGTGGCTGGGTGGGGCGGGTCCATTTTGTCTCTTCACTCGGATGGCTCTGCATGGGATGGTCCAATCACAGAGGCTGTATTTTTCCAGGAGTCTGGGTTGGTTTTGGAGAGGGAGGGGAGACCATCCAACCTGGCCTTTGGAAGTGGTTTAGGTAGCTGATGGGAAGGTCTCCTGGATGTGATGCTCAGAGTGAGGGAGATTTTTGTCATGACTCCAGGAAAGATGGAGGGTCCTTCAGGGGCAGGCATGTAGGCATAAGGTTCCCTTCCTCCTTCTCTCCCCCTCCCCTCCCTTTTTCTCCCCTCCCCTGCCCCTTGTTTTCCCTTCTCTTCCTTATCCTTCCTCATCTGAGATCCATCCGTGGCCAGCCTCTGAGCCCAGGACTGGGACCAAAGTCGGCAAGCACCCAGGACCCAGAGGCATCCAAACTGGGAAACTTGGTGGTCAGTGACACCCTGCTGAGATGCGGCCCTGGACTCGGTTGGGAGTGGGGGATATGATGAGGTCACCCGGTTGTCCAAACATCACACCAACGTGAGCTGTGAAGGCAAACAAGACGAAACAAAACCCCCAAGCACAGACTTTCCCTTAAAGAGGGCTCAGGTTGGTTGTGACCAAGCTGATGAAGAGAAGCCACCCAAATCCTCCCTGAAAGAACTAGACTTAAGTGATCGGCTGCTCATCAAAAGGTTGGAGGTTCGAGTCCACCAGAGGCACCTTGAAAGAAAGGCCTGATGATCTACTTCTGAAAGGTCACAGCCATGAAAACCCTATGGAGCAGTTCTACTCTGACACACGGGGTCTCAGTGAGTCGGAATCAACTCAACAACAACTGGTTTTAATAAGACATCCCAACTCCAGAGATGTGAAAAAACGAGAGTCTTAAAATCTATGAAATCTGGTCAATTAAATAAAATGCCACTCTCAGTTACCCCACCTCTGGATCTGCCTCAAACCACCCCTATGCAGGGCATGAGAGGTGTGTGCTCTCTGCTCCTGCCAACCAGCACGCTGGCCCTACCCCCAGTCACCCAGACAAACAGAAGGATTTGCAAATCTCTTCTGAAATTAAAAGTTTGTCTCAGGGAGAACCACACCTCCTCGAACGGCCAGTGCAGGAATTGGGTTGACTCCCGGCCCAGCTGCAACATTTCCCGTGTCTGTGCCGCAGGAAAACACATCGGGTGGCACCGAGCTGGCAAGCGTGTAGGCAGCCGCGAGTTTAATAAATCTTAATTATTCTGTTTGTATAAACAATCCCGCTGGAGCCGTTGACGTAGCTGGAGCTTTCAATGGCTCGGTGCACAAAGAGAGAGAAAAAAACCCGTGCAGAACCCACTGCTCATAAATAATTAGCTCTAGGGCAGAATTTTTCTTCGCTTTGGACTAAAAGTAACATATGAGAGGGTTTGAAGCTGGCAGGGCTACAACTTTTGAAGACAGCACCTATTTTCTACCTGTCAGTCCCACAGGTGCATGTATATACGTGTATGTGTGCACACACCCACACACACGCATACGCACACCCCAGCCAAACAACAGGAGACCCAGACCAAGGGGAGGACCTCCCCCTCGGAGGCGCCACTGCTTCCTTTGCGTCTGCAGAACTCTCCTGGGTCCCCATTGTGGCAACTGAGCCCTACTGTGTGCCAGTCAGTTACTGCAGGAACTTTGCCGGCCATCAGCTGACCCCCGTTTTATTCACCGGGAAACTGAGGTTAAGTGACTTGCCAAAAGGCACGCACACTAGCGATGGAGCCTCACTTTGAACCAATAGCCTAAAGCAGCGATTCTCAAAGTGTGGTCCCTGGACCAGCAGCAGCAGCAGCTGGGCACTTATTAGAAATGCAAATCCTTGAGCCCCACCCCAGACCTACTGGATCAGAAACTCTGGGGTCTGGGACAAGCAATCTGTTTTAACGAGCCTTCCAGGTGATTCTGATGCACCCCCAAGTTGGAGAAGCTCCGGCTTACAGCACAGCCTCCCAGCCAGTGTCAGGTAGAGGTTAGAGGTGTGCTGAGATCGGTGCCTTCAGGCTGAAGGGCAGCCAGAGGGCTGGGATGGGCAGGACAGGGAACGTGGGAGGTCTAGACCCTCTGCTCCAGTGTGCTCGCTGTGTGATCGTTTTCCGCACGCGCCATGATGTGGAAAGCACGGAGTCCGGACTTCATGGCCTGCATGGCTTGGGTCCTCTGGTAGCCACGTCTTCCTCTCTGTGTCTCATTCACACTGAACTCTTTAATTTCTTCAGTGGACCCCATTCCGTTGCCCTGCCATGCCTTTGCGCAAACTCGTCCTCCAACTTGAGATGCCCTCTCCTCACTCCCCACCCCTACTATTTACCCTTGAAGCTCAGGAATCTCTCGGGAAGTCTTCCTTCAGCATCTCTCAAGCTGAGCTGAGCGCCACCCCCACTCCAGCTGAGTGCTGCCTCTGTTATCACCTGGCACCGCACTGGTCCCTTTCTGGGCTTTGCTCCATCTGCCAGGCTGTGAGGTCCACAAGAGCCCAGCAGGTGTATTATTGACCTCTTCTATCTGCAACCCTACCCCCTCAAGCCCCCAAAGCCATTCCAGAACTCAGCAAGGACTCAGTAAATGTCAGTGGAGCAAGTGTCAGCTCTGAGGGCACGCATGCTGCTCAAGGATTCAGCAGCTCCGGGGGCGGGTCTCCCACAGGCCAGAGTGCATGCCCCAGCTGCACGCCTTCATTGAGAGAGTCAGCTTGGTCTCTCCAGCTCTCAGTGTGCTCACAGAGATAATAATGCCTCCGGGGTGTCGGCGGGGGGTTAAATGGCATGCCATCATCCTGATTTAGCACAGTTCCTGGCACACGGTAGATGGTCCCTAAGTAGTATTTATCTGCCCCTTCCTCTCTTGTTGCCCATGGAGCCCTGCAGGACCATCTATCGCTAGGGTGACCACACAGCCCAGTTCTCCTGGGACAATTCTGGTTTATACCTGTTGTCGTGCTGTAGTTATCAATAGCATCCTCATTCGCTCCCCAAAGTGTCCTGGTTTGGGATCATAAATACAGGGTCTCTCCTGTATCACCCAACATCCATCTGCGAGTTTGCTGTACTGTGATGGTGTGCATGTTGCTATGATGCTGGAAGCTCTGCTGCTGGTATTTCAAATATCAGCAGGGTCACCCCTGCTGGACAAGTTTCAGTGGAGCTTCCAGACCCAGGCAGACTAGGAAGAAAGGCCCGGCAATCTACTTAGCCAATGAAAACCTTATGACTCACAACAGAACATTGTCTGACTCACTTCCTTTGGATACGTCATCAGGAAGGATCAATTGCTGGAGGAGGACGTCATGTTTGGTGAAGTAGAGGGCCAGCAAGGGCAAGGGAGACCCTCAGTGAGGTGGATCAGCACGATAGTTACAACCATGCTCTCAAACATGCTAGTGATTGTGAGGATGACACAGGGCTGTGCAACGTTTTGCTCTGTTGTATATAAGGTTGCCATGATTCGGCGTTGACCGTAAATACTTCTCAGACTTAACGGAACCTTCCAGAAAGCCGCAGAGTCCTGCAGGGTCACAGGCCCACCACCCCTCCGGGCGCCCTGCCCTCTAGCCGCGTGGAGCAGATAGCAGACAGCCTACCTTCTGGAATCCAGTCAGCTCCCCAGGAGAACTCTGTGTCTGTTATTTTAGGGAAGGAGAGGAAAAGGGAAAAAAAAAAAATTAAGTTAAGTGAGTGAAACTTAACTCCCAACAGAGCCTGTAATGGAATATTCATTTTGTCAGGGGAGTGTTTCTCTAAAACTTCTGGTCATCTGGACAGGCTGAGCCAGCAGGTGATTCGATTTAATGAGCTTTGTAACACACTTTGGGCCCAAGCGGGATTCTGTCTGGGAAGGCCTCAGCCCAGGCGGCTGGGGGCGCCGGGGGCCGGGCTGGGGCTGCGCTGACACCTAGTGGCCAGTTGGGCTGTTACGGGGCCAGGAGAGCCTGGCGCACTGAAGCTGGGCAGCTGGGGCCTGAAGAGCTGAGAGGGCCCTCGGAGGCCACCTCATCTGCTCCCTCTTTGGACTCACAAAACATAGTCTCCGTGCCTCAGTTTCCTCATCTGTTAACATGGAACAATAATAGTATCTCCTTTATAGGGCTCTTACGAAGGCTTGGAGCCTGGTGATGCAGTGGTTCAGACCTTGGCTGCTAACCAGAAGATCAGCGGTTCAAATCCACCAGCCTCTCCTTGGAAACCCTATGGGGCAGTTCTATCCTGTCCTATAGGGTCACTGCGAGACGAAATCGACTCAAAGGCAACGGCTTTGGTTTTTTTTTTAAATGAAGACTTGGCACTTAATAAAGGCTCAATAAATTTTGACTATTATTTTTACTTTAGCTATTATTATCATTTTGCGTGAGGAGACACTCAAAGTCACAAAGCAAATTCATGGCAGAGTGCGGCTAGAGCCCAGCTCTCCCGACCCCGAGGCCAGTACTTCCCTCCACCATGTCTGCAACACAAGGGTGGTATTTCAGTGCTGGCACTGCCACATACGAACTGTGTGACCTGGGCTGAGTTATTTAACTGCTGGAAGGCTCGCTTCCCCCTCTGCGGACTGGAGATGCCCTGGCAGAGGATGCTGTAGGGACCGAGCTGGGATAATACACGCCAAGGTCTCAGCCCAGTAGGCACAAAGCCAAGGTCTCAGCCCGGTAGGCACAAAGCCCCTTAAGCATTAGCTTTGAAGGTTCTGCGGTCGTTACTAGGGTGTCAGGGGGTATCTAAAACAGAACCAAACCCACTGCCGTCGAGTCAACTCTGACTCATGGCGAACCCGTGTGTTACCAAGTAGAACTGCCCCCATAGAGTTTTCTTGGCCTAATCTTTACGGAAGCAGATCGCCAAGCTTTCCTTTTGCAGTGCCACTGGGTGGGTTCGAACCTCCAACCTTTAGGTTAGCGGTCAAGTGCAAAGTTTGCACCACTCGGGGCCCTTAGGCTAAGATGGCTAAATGACATCACACAAGCCAAGGGCCTCGGACCCATGAGTGGTCACCTTAGCCTGGTTCATGCAGGCATAGAGAGAGCAGGGCATGGGCAAGCTTTGTCCCCCTGGGTGAGCTTGGACCCAGTCATGGTCCCTTCCCCAGGGAGCTGGGCTGTGGCCATTATTAGCACCTACCAGCAGATGGCTGGAGTCCTTGAGTTTGGACTTGTACAGCATCCACCGGTAGCGTAGGTCCTCCAGCTCATCTGAGGTCCCCCTTGCTGGCCCGAGATGAAGGAGGTTCTCAAAGAGATGCTGCCCTTCTGGTACCCGAGCCTCCAGCTCCTGGGGAAAAGGCAGCATCATGGTATACCTTCCAAATGGCCCAGATGGTCCCACCTGACTGATAAGGAGGGACTAACCAAATTTCACCAGAGAGAGAGGCATGCTGGGAGGGGCAGGCAGAGCCCTCTCAGTGAGAATCCCATCCATGCCAATGCAAGCCAAGGCTGGCCACATCCTCTCCGGAATGTTCCAGGAGGGACTCCTGCATGAAGGGGGAACCTGGACTGCTGACCCCTCCATGGCCACCTCACACTCTGACTTCCAAGGACCAAGTCCTCCATGTGTTGACATAAAAGTCCTTTGCTCTCTTAGATCCAGCCTGTGCTAGAACAAGCCTGGGCTGTCCTGCCGGAAGACAGATCTGTGTGGTCCAGTCATTCTCATCACCAACAGCCAGCGAATCCCCAGAAGCAGAGCCACCAGCTGACCGACAATTGACAGCAGACATACAAGGGAGCCTAGAAGTTCTGCCCCGCTGAGGTGAACCTAAATTGCCAACCTTCAGAATCAGGAGTTCAGTAAACGGTTGACGTTTTAAGCCACAAAGCATTGGGGTGATTTGTTACACGCCACAGCTAACTGATACAGGAGCCAAGTGATTAGTGGTGATATTTTCCAGGTTGGGGGATACAGAAGCGGGCTGAGTGAACGTATGAATAAGTGAGTGCCAGGAAAAGTTCTCGTAAAATATTCGAATCCCCAAAGCATAAAACCATTATTTACATCCATGCGAGAATAACACAAGCTATGAATGTGATCTTGTTTTGAAGATGTCCCTGGTGGCAAACACATCTACAGTGCAGAGTCCACGGGCAAGGGGCCTTTCTTTGAGAACAAACCTGTAGCTTCATGTCCCTGGCCCTCACGTCCTTGGCTGTGGCAGTTCTCATGGCAATGATTCTAACCAACTTGGAATTTTCCACCTGCAGCCACCGCTCAAAGTCCCTCAGGAGTTGGGAGAAATCTTCGGGGCCGCCTTCTTCCTGGAGCCAGTTTCCCTGCAGGAATGATGGAAGTCTTAATGGAAGCAGCCCACTGGCCACGTGTGCTGGGGGGGTCCACCGAGGCCAAGGGGCTGGGATGAGGTCAGGATGCCCAAAAAGTAGTGGAGAAGACTGGTGGGGTGAGGAACACACCTCTACAGCACAGGCCCACTCAGAGTCCAAGGCATTCCTGACCTCACCTCCCTGGTCCCCTGGGGGAAGCCAGCACCATCCCTTACCAGGATGGCTGTACCACCAGCCACCCTTCTGCCACTCTCATCCCCTCCAGGCTCCTGTGGCCAGAATGATCTGTCTAAAATGCAGGTTCATTCAGCTAAGCCCCCTCTTTGCACCTGGTGGCTTCTCATACCTCCCTGACGGGGCCCGAGAGCCTCAGGTGCCAGCGCTGCCAGCCTCAGAAGCTGAGCCGCCAGCCCCATTCCCTCAGCTCCAGCCCAACAGATGTCTCTGGGCCCCTTGCACTGGTGCTCTCTCTGCCTCAGGGCCTTTGCACACACATCTACCCTGTATAGAAAACTCCTCCCTCTGCTCCTCTGGCTCACTCTTTCAGCCTGGAGATGTGGCTGAATTACCTTTCTCCCAGTAGGGCACTGCATTCAGGTTCTTTCTTTTTACAAAACACAACTTACAGCACACACACACACACGCACACACACACGCACACACACACACACACACACACACACACACACGCACGCACCATCTTGTGTGATTTTGGTTTCTAACCTGGGGCCGGGGGGAAGCTTTCAACCCTGGTGCTCCCCGCTGCAGAGGCGTCTCCAGTGTTCGGTAAAAGACCTCCCAGGACCCTCCTAGGTGGGCCAGCTCTGCAGTGTCTGGGGCTCTCTGTGCAATGCCCCTCAGCAGGGGCAGGCTCACCCAAGATGGCCTTGGCCACATCCTGCAAGCTGAGCATGTGGCCCCGGGCAGGGAGTGGGCTTTGCTGGAGACTCTCCTGTCACTCTACGTGGGACATGCCCCCTGCCCCGCCTAAGTGCCACTAGACAGACCTACCTGCAGACGATGCCTGGGAATGGGCTGCAGAGGGTTGATGAGAAACCCTGACTTTGGGATGTTGTTGGTGAACACCGTCTTCTTGCCTGAGTCCACTTCCATTGTCTGCAGCTTCCAGTTTCTGATGAGGCTGAGGGGGCAAACTCAACCCAGTCAGCGTGGTAATGTGCTGAGGCTGGCCAGTCACAGGAGGAGTCACAGACGGCGTGCATCACGGGGTGCCTAGCCTTTGGGATTTTCAGACACTGTTCCTGGGGCAGGTTCCTGTCCAGTGTCTTACCCAGGAGCCATGTTACCCTGCCATGAAGGTGCATACACCCACTGATGCAGGTGGGGAAACTGAGGCTCAAGCCAGAATGGGCGAGAGGCTAATCCCCAACCCATGGATGTATCTCAGCTCCTATTGTTCCCACTAGGATGGCTGAGTGGGCCAGAGGGTGGAGATGTCCAGGGACCTAGCGCCACACCTGGCACTCAGCAGAACCCTAGCCCTTTGCTCTCTGAACTTGACTAAGCTGTCCCCTGTGGAAAGGGGCATGAGGCCGCTCACCTCAGCAGATGTTTCTCCAGCAGCCTCAGGGCCTGCCACGACTTGGCCAGCTCCCACAGCTGCTCCTGGACCACAGCAGCCCCCTCAGGAGAAGACTTCTCCATCACCAGGCAGCCGTGGGCTTCCACCAGGGGCAGCTGGGCCTCCTTCTCGGGGAGTTCCGCCACCAGCCTCTGAAGGAGACACACATGTGCACACACACGCAGAGTGAGGCTCCCAAGAATGGGGGCTCTGGCCTCTCGTGGCTGCTTTTGGGGGTGCTGGAGAGAGAATGGGCATCTCTGCAGTAAAAGCCAGCTTACCTCAACCTCTGCCTCTCGGGCCTCTGCCTCCGACGGGCCCACGTCACCCTGGTGGGCCTCTAGCTTCTGGGTGAGTACGGAGATCCAGTGCCGCAGCTCTAGCAGCTCATGGCTGAAGGCGCAGTGCTCCTGCACACTCTGCCGGCTCCGCTCCACGAGGTCCTGCAGCACAGTGAGGAACAATGCTGGCTGAGGCAGAGACCCTGGACGCCACTCAACCTGCAGGACCCCAGGCCCAGCGGGGCCCCAGGACGAGACAGCCCCCAGGGCTCCCCGCCCCACGGGAACACAGGCCGGTCCTGCCTTCTGCACCCACATAAGGCATTAACTCTAGGAAGATCACCTGTGGTTTCAAATGCCTAGAAACTTGTCCCTAAGGACGCCTGGTGGTACAATGCTTAAGTGCTCAGCGGCTAACTGAAAGATTGGTGGTTTGAACCCACCAGTGGCTCTGGGGGAGAAAGACCTGGCGATCTGCTCTTTTAAAAATTACAGCCTAGGAAACTCTCTAAGGTAGTTCTGCTCTGTCACACGATGTCGCTGTGAGTTGGAATTGACTCCACGGCATACAACAACAACAAATCTGTCCCTGGGTGGTGCAAACAGTCAATGCACTCAACTGCTAACCCAGAGGTCCGGTGAGGCTTAAAGGAGCTAATGCATGCAAAGCACCTGGCACATAGTAGATGCTCAGTTAATGCTCCTTATTATTATAATGATTAATGTAGCTCATCATCTGGATGAGGGCGTTAAAGCTGACATGTGCTGCTTCTGCGGGCTTCTGTCAGCACCTGAAGGGCAGAGACCATGTTTCTGAGTTCTCTGCTCCCCGAGGCTCAACCTAGTCACCATCAGTGGCTACTTTACTAAATCGAATTAAATGACTTCACCCAGACCGTATGCGTCACTTAGACCAATGGGCCACTATAGATGGTGCCGCATTTTTGGAAGCTCACAGGGATGTTTTTGGCTGTTCCGATAATGATGGGGTGGGGTGAGGCCAGCAGATACAGAGAGAGTGGACGCTGTTTCCATTTTGCTGAACAGAACGGTCTCAGTGCAGAACTGCCCCACGCTCCACGAGAGTCGCCTGTTCTACTGAATATTCCAGAGGCGAAAACCTGCCTATCATGACCCGAGCCGAGAACCGCACCCCAGTTCTCACACACACACCGAGTTTCGATGAACACGCTGACCTCTCTGGGAATGCAACTCCCATCCAAACCGAAAGGAGAGCCTGTTATTGTCTGACTGGAACTTTCTCACGGGTTGTCCACATTCTGGAAAATCCCATCACTAGAGGGAACACTGGCTGTGTCACTTGGTTCAGCATTTATGGCTGTCACATAAAGAGACGTTCTGATCACCTCGTTAGGTTCTCAGGGGGGGCATCTTCCAGCACTTACATAATGAAAGGCATTGTCTTAGAAGACATTACTTTTTTTTTACTTCTGTTTACAAAAAGGGCATTCTATTAATTTTTAAATCATTTGGGTGTGTAACATGTTACCTACGAATTTCAGGATTGTAAAGGTGGGGTGTTAGAAATATTTGTTATTAAAACAGGGCGAGGAGGGCCTGGTCAGGTGGGAGCATTGCCTTAAGCTAAGAGTTTTCTTGCAGTGCCGCTGCCCGAGAGCCTGCTTTAAACTCCCGCGGAGCACTTGCTGCAAATGCAGACCCAAGACCCCATCTGAGTCAGTGTCTGGGGTGGGGCTGGAGCCCACATTTCAACGTGTCCTCCAGCTAACTGTGAACCCGGCTCAAGATTCAGTTCCCACGGTCAAAGTGGAGGTGATCCTGTGCAGGAACAAGAAACACACAAGCCACTAGAGGGCGCTGCAGGCGAAGCTCTGTGGCTTGGGGTGCGGCCAGGACGCCAGGCTAACTCCCGGGAAGGACCTTCAACCTGGCATTCATGCTGCACAGTGAACGGGGCTTACTGCGCGCTGGGTCATTGCGAGGACCAGCGCGACCTTTTCTTTTGCCTCTTGGCCCTTGTTACAATATGGGATCGCACAGTTATGTCTTGGTTTAATATTTCATTGTCCATTTCACCAACTAGAGCAGGGGCCTTGGTGGCCTTGCTGGTGCTGCCTCCAGTCTAAACCTAGCATACAGCAGGCGCTCAATAACTGTGTGATTAATGACTGAGGATGGGACAGAAGGAAGGGAGAAAGAACAAAGGAGTGGGAGGCATGAAGGAATGGGGAGCAGACCCCAGGAGTGTGGGACCCAGGGGCCTGGTGTCCCCACAGCCAGTGCTGACCCTTTGGCTGGGCTCCTTACCTCCAGGGACCTCTGCAGAGCCTGGAAGTCAGAGGAGAGCTGGTCCATTTTGTGCTGGTGGTTGGGGTTCCCCTGAGTGAATGGTCTCACTGCCTCCATCTGTACCCCCAGGTCCAGCCCTTCTTCCTGCAGCCCCTGTAGGAGGAAGAGGACTGAGTAGGGGTGTCCTTATGTCTCTCCATCATGGGGGATGGTCGGGCGGGGGCACTGAGTGGGGAACTTAGGGGGTCCCAGGAGGCTGGGGCTCCCCCTGACCAGCTGTAGCACTAATACGGGCAGTCCAAGGGGTCCATTCTCAGGGCAGGTGTAGATTTTAAAAAATCAAAAGAAAATATTTTGGGACTTTATGAAAATGGCTCTGCTAAGGGCCAGGTGGCATCTCAGGGGACAGAGTCACATCTGGACTCTTGATGAGCACTTCTTGCCATCAAGAATCACATCCCAATTTTAGTTTGAAAGCCAAAAATGCACTTTTTTTTTTTTTTTTAACATTTAGTTCCAAAACTGCAAAACTACTTTTTTTTAGTACTTCAGATGAAGGTTTACAGAACAAATAGTTTCTCATTAAACAGTTAGTACACATATTGTTTAATGACAATGGTTAACCACCCCACGACATGTTAATACTGTCCTTCCTCAACCTTGGGTTCCCTATGACCAGCTTTCCTGTCCCCTCCTGCCTTCTCGTCCTTGTCCCTGGACTGTCGTGTGCCATGAGTCTCGTTTTGTTTTATGGGGCTGTCTAATCTGTGGCTGAAGTATGAACCTCAGGAGTGACTTCATTACTGAGCTAAAAGGGCATCTGGGGGCCACACTCTCAGGGTTTCTCCAGTCTCTGTCAGGCCAGTAAGTCTGGTCAAAAATGCACCATTTTTAATGCCTTCCAGGGACCAGGAGCTGTGCTTGGTCTTAAAAACAGCTGCATTTTAAAACCAGCACCCTCCTTATCTAGCAATGAAGCCAGCACACTCCTTATCTAGCAATGAAGCCAGCACACTCCTTATCTAGCAATGAAGCCAGCACACTCCTTATCTAGCAATGAAGCATCAACTATCAGGCAATTTATTGTCCGCATGTGTTTTTAAACGTTTATTCTTAATTCCCGAATTGGTTTATTTTAACCAAGAGCCTCTGGACTCGTTAGAAACACTTAGCAAAGCAATTTTAAAAACAAGTACAAATATTAGACTTTGGAACGAAGGCGTAAACAAAGGGCAGCTTATTACTTTATTATGCGTAAGAATCAGCACTTTTCCGCTTAGTGGCTAAGGCGGTTTTACTTTGGAATGGCGGAAATCTTTTGGAACTGGAGAGAGGTGGTGGATGCACACCATTGTGAGCTCACTAAATGCCGCCGAACCGTACGCTTTCAAATGGTTAATTGTCTGTTATGCAAATTTCACCTCAATACATTATTTTTTAAAAAATAGAATCAGCAGTTGTGAGACGCTAAAGGCCTTGCTGAGGCCAGGAGCCATCAGGTAAATAAGAAGTCTGTTGAGGATGAAGCTCAGCTCTCAAGTGAGGATCTGCACCTCTGCTTCGAGCCGGCTGCTGCCTTGCTGGTGACCAGCTACTAGAAAAGGAGGAGCCCTGGTGGCGCAGCAGTTAAGCGCTCGACCGCTGGCTGCTAACCCAAAGGTCAGCAGTTTGAACCCACAAGCTGCTCTGTGGGAGAAAGATGTGGCAGTACGCTTCCGTGAAGATTTACAGCCTTGAAAACCCTATGGGGCAATTCTATTCTGTCCTACTATGTATGAATCGAAATCAGCTCAGTGGTCTTGACTCATTGGCAACGAGTTTGGGTTTCACTCTAGAAGACGGGGACAGCTGGGCCCCTGAGCAGGGGTTACATGAACCCTGCAGACCCTTTACCTGCAACCTTGAGAGCTGGGCCTGTTTTCCAGGAAGATCCCGCTGAAGCCCATGCTCGGCTTGGACCCTGACTTGGAGGGCCGAGAGCTTCTTCTGCAGGGGCTCGAAAGCAGCCTCGAAGTCTTTGTGCTGAGACAGGAGGTTCTGCAGAGACACAGGATGGGCAGCACAGAAATCATGAGTGACCCTCAAAGGCCCCCTGTTGTAAGACCTCACACCTGCAACCGGCGCCCTTTCCCAGCCTTCTCCTGGCCAGCTCAGGCTCATCCTTCGAGGCTCCACTCAGCGCCCCCCACTCCAGGAAGCCTTCCCTGCTCCCTGATGGGGCTGGGTGCCCCTCCTTAGTGCCACCATAGTGTCCACATAACAGTCTGGTCACACCCTTCTAGGACAGGGGTTGGCAAGCTACACCCACCCCAACCCTGCTGGAAGTTTTTGTAAATAAAGTTTTATTGGAACTCAGTCACGCCCATTCATTTACAGCTGCTTTCACGCTACAATGGCAGAGTTGAGTGGTTACAAGAGACCGTCTGGCCCACAAACCCTAAAATATTTGCTATCCACCCTTTCCAGAAACAGTCTGTCAAACCTTGCTCTAGAGCAATACTTTGGAGGCTGCCTGGAAATTGTCTGTTTATTTGTGTCCCCGCTGGTCTGCTAGTTCTCTGCGGGCAAAGACTCGGGCTTCCTTTCTTTGTCCCCCCAGCTCCTAGAACCTTGCCTGGCACTGCTGTGGAGGGCCCTGGAGTCAGACAGCTACGGGGTGAGTCCTAGCTCTGCCACCTATTAGCTGGGTGTTATAGGGTTGCTATGAGTCAGAATCGACTCAGTGGCAACGGGTTTGGGCTTTTTTGGTATGAGTTGATTAAAGATATGTTGAAGCCCTAACCCCTGGGAACTGTGACTGTGAGCTTGTTTGGAAATAGGGTCTTTGAAGATGTTAGCAGTTAACATGAGGTCATAGTGGAGTAGGGTGGGCCCTAATCCCATATGACTGGTGTCCTTATAAAAATAAGGAGAAGAGACACAGAGATAGATGCAGAGGGAAGACAGACAGCCACGGGCCAACGAGGCAGAGCGTGGAGTAATATGTCCATAAACCAAGGAACAACAAGGATCGCCATGTGTCAGCAGAAGCTAAGAGAGAAATGGGACGGACTGTCCCTCGGAACCCTCAGAAGGAACTGACGTGGCCAAGACTTTGATTTGGACGTGTTGGCTCCAGAAATGTGACACAATAAATTTCTATTGTTTTAAATCAATACACTAATATACGGTGTGATCTCAGGCCACTTACTTGACAATTCCTGCCTCAATTTCCTCATCTGTGAAATGGGGGAAATAGTAGTACCTCCCACACAGGGCTGTTAGTCAGATCAGATGAGATCATGGATGAGCAGCTTAGCCCAGACGCTATCATCACCATCATTAGTAGATACTCAGGAAACATGTATTACATTAAAGAATAAACTACCCCTGTTCTGTTTTGATATAGTGTGATCGTTCAGAAATGTGTCATTAACATGGTGGTTTAAACTTTACAAAGTATTTCACCTGCATTTTTTCTTACTCCCCACAGCAGCTCTGTGCAGACCGTAGTTCAGTTTGACTATAGCAAAGAGAGGAGATTTGGGGCAGAATCGTGAGGCAGACAGATGGACAGAGGCCCAGCTGGAGAAGGCTGGCAGGATAATCCTACTCCATTGATAGATGAGACCAAGGTTGTGTGGGACCAAGGGCCACACAGTGGTGAGCAGTGGAGCTGAGATTTGGTCCTCTGGCCAGGCTCAGCGCCGGGCAGACAGTCAGCGATGCTCACCTGAAGCTTGCTTTTCCTCTGCAGGAGGCTGTTATGTAACAGGTCACGGTCCCTCACGGAGCTCGCCACCTGCTCCAGGAGGGTCGTGGCTCGCTCCTGGCCCAAGACGCTGCTCAGCACGTCTGTCTTCAGTGGCAGCATCGTCAGCTGCTCCTTCAGGCGGGAGCTTTCTGCCAGGGCCGCCTATGGGAGACAAGGTTTCCATCAGCCCCGCGGCCTGGCGGGGCAGGACAGCTTGGGAAGTGGCCAGGGACACACCTCTTTCGGGGGCGGCTGCTGAGGACGCTGCGCCCTTGAGCTCATTTCCGAGGATGTGGCAGGCACACAGCATCTCTGGTGTCTCTCAGTGATGTCCCGGGGTGTGGGAGACCAGGGCCTGGCCTTCACTGGCCACAGTTCTTCCAGAGGCAAACCTCCAGATGGCAGGGACGTTTTGGGGAGGCCTGAATTTCAGGGTCAACTTTGAGTCCTCTCGCGCCCACCCCCCACATCCATCTTACTACCAAACCCTGAGATTCCTAGCTCTTAAATGTCTCAGAAGGAGCCCTGGTGGCACAGTGGTTAATCGCTCAGCTGCTTACTGAAAGGTCGGCAGCTGGAACCCAGCAGCCGCTCTGTGGGAGAAAGATGTGGCAGTCTGCTTCCGTAAAGACTTATAGCCTTAGAAACCCTATGGGGCAGTTCTAACTCTATCCTACAGGGTCACTACAAGTCAGAATCAACTAGACAGCAGTGGGTTTGGGTCAAGTGTCTCGGAAGGAGCCCTGGTGACACAAACGGTTAAGCACCCAGCTACTAACCACAAGGTTGGTGGTTTGAACCCACCCAGTGGCTCCACAGGAGAAAAAACCGGCGATATGCTCCCGAGAAAATCACAGCCTCGAAAGCCCTATCGGGCAGTTCTACTCTGTCACCTGGGGTCACTATGAGCCAGAGTCGACTCGACGGCACACAACAACAACAAATGCCTCAGGAACTGTCTCCGGTCCACCCCACTGCCCCTGACTGCAGCACACACCCTCTGTCCCTTACCTGGACCCCACAGCTCCTGACTGTCTGAAGGCACCCAGCTGCTCCCCCAAGAGTCACCCTCCCCACTGCAATCAAACCCAATCCTAACCATGTTGAGCCTCCACTTAATAATCCCCCATCATTAATGATCCCCCGGCACTGGAACCACCTCCAGACAGTGTTTTGGGAATTTTGAGGGGAGCACTATCAGAATCACTGAGCCTAGCCCAGGCAGGGGGAATTCAGGAGGGCTTCCCAGAGGAAGTGACACCTGAGTGGAGTCCTGACATATAGGAGCTCGCCAGATGGAAAGGAGGCAGAAAGGGGACTCAAAAGCTTCTTGCAGTGGGCAGCTGACTCCACCCACAGCCTGCACTCTGCACAGGCTTAGTCCTCCTCCTCCAGGAAGCTTGCCCTGACCACATGCCCAGCCTATACTCACCTCTTCTGGCCCCCAAGCCCGGTGCCAAGCCTCAGGTACCTGCTGTCCCTCAAGCTGTCTGGGGTAAGCATCTCTTATGTCTCTAATTGAGGTCCAAGGTCCTAGAGGCCAGGGGTTTTATCTTCAGCTGGCCACAGTGCTTCCATTTCTTAACTGATAATGTTACTGAGAACTCACTCACAGAGTTAAGACACTGAGCTAGGCATGGGGCTGGGAGAGGAAGAACAAAGACCCCAACCCAGAGAGGTAGCAGTGATCATTTTCCTAAGTAAAGTTTGAGCTACATGCTGTGGGTTTCAGGCAGGGATGGACACTCCTAGTTGGTCAAAATCCAACAAGGCTCCTTGGAGGAGGCGGCAAGGATGGCAGCCCTTGAAGGGCAGAGGGCGTTCCTGGGAGAAGGGCGGCATAAACACAGTGGATGAAGCTGTACTGGCGTTACCTGCGGATGAGGGCGTTTGGTTTTCGACCAGCTACACAGAAGTCAAGCCTCTCCCTGGGGGGTAGGAGTGGAGGTGGGGGCCTCACCTTCACCCCCTTCTCACCAAACCCAGACACAGTATCATGGGGTGAAGAATTCAGGCTGAGGAGTTGCAGTCATGAGTTTGGATTATGTACTAGCGAGGAGACCTTGAAGGAGCCCTGGTGGCACGGTGGTTAAAGCACTCGGCTGCTAACTGAAAGGTCAGCAGTTTGAACCCACCAGCCGCTCTGTGGGAGAAAGATGCGGCCGTCTGCGTCCATAAAGATCACAGCCTTAGAAACCCTATGGGGCAGTTCTACTCTGTCCTACAGGGTTGCTATGAGTCAGAATCGACTTGATGGCACACAAACAACAGGCGACCCGAGCAGTTCATTAGCCCTGCTGAGCCTGTTTCCTCATCCGTAAAATGGGGCTAGTCACAGCCCAGCTCATGTGATTGTCATGAGGTTTGAGTGAGAGGCTACCAGAAAGCATTTAGCACAGGGCATGACCCATGTAAGCACACAGCAAAGGCAGCTCTTCTCAGCCGTTATTACTTAACCAGCCACGTGCAAATTTGGGGCCCAACCAAGTCCTAGAGGAACCATGCAGAGCCCCCAGCCACTCCGAGCTGTGTCAGAAAAAAGCCCAGGTTGCAGCTGGAGCCCTGCACATGGAATCCATCCCCCTAGGGCAGGCGGGTGGTGCTGATGCAAGACGCTCTCCCGCTAGCAAGTGGTGTGCAAACATGAACGAGCCAAAGTCCCACCCATCACTCAGTGACCCTCCTGCTCTGGGGGTCCTGGGTCACACTCCAGAAAAAGCATCACTTCCTCCTGCCTCGAGGAGGTCCGGGTTTGCTTCCTAGCACAGTGGGAGGGACAGGTCAAAAAGGCCAAGGTGACACAGTGAGGAAGTCGTCATGGCATCAGACAGGCTGCAGTGAAGGCCAGACCCTGTCCCTGAATGTCTGTGTGACCTTGGGGAAGTGGCTTCCCTTCTCTGGGACTTGGTTTAAACAACAGCCAAGTGACCATAATAAAAATCATTTCTGCCCGTGACCTTGAACAAGCACCCTAACTATTCCCTGGCTCTGATCCCTTGTCAGGTCTGTGGGTGGTGCAACAGTTTGCACTCAACTGCTAACCTAAAGTTTGGTGGTTTGAAGCTACCCAGTGGCACCATGGAAGAAAGGCCTGGTGATTGGCTTCCATAAATATTATCCTACAGCCAAGAAAACTCCATGGAGCAGTTCTACACTGTACCACATGGGGTCACCATAATTTGGAATCAATTCCATGGCAGTGGGTTTGGCTTTTGGTTTTGGATCCCTTGTCTGCAAAATGGGGGGCGGGGGGGGGCCGTAAATGGTAGAAATGGAGAAAATAATTGACTTTTATTAGTTAGGGCAACAAAATATTGGAAACAACCTAAATGTCTAATAGTGGATACACTAAATAAATTACGGAATGTCCAAAGAATTGAATATTATGCAGTCATTAAATATGAGGACTGGTTTTGAATGACATTAAATGATGCTGAGAAAAATCTCACATGTGTAGAGTGAGGATATCAGAATATACAACTAAATAATAGGATCCCAAATATACAAATTTTGTGATTAATTAATTAAAGCGTCTGTCTGTTGGTTACCCCATCTCATGAAAACGGCTAGATAGGTTTTCATTAGATATGAAAGGTAGATTTGGGATTGTCTGACCTAAAATTGAGGTTTGTGGAACATGTGAAATTTACTTTGAGGAGTCTAGGGGAGTACCCCCAACAAACAGACCCCTAATCCTTCAGCTGAAGCTGAACACTAGGTGGTCACAGGGGCCCGGGAAGGAAGGGTCGTGCAGTGCAGGTTATGGTCCAGAGAGGGAAGCAAGCTCCAGTTCCAATGTGAGCCCAGCTGGAAAATCCCAAGGGCAGCCATTCCGGAATGCAGGGATGAGGAGGGTGCTCCGGGTGAGCAGGGCTGACCCCGGTTGATGATTCTCCCGGTAATACTCAGTGGGACAGAAAATGTGAGGGAGAACGTGACCAGAAATGTTAATAGTGGCCCTATGGATTGTGGAATTGTGGGTGATTTTTTATTTCCTCTTCACAAATATTTACATTTTCCAAATAGGTGTGACTTTTAATCAGAATGAAAATTAATATATAAGATGGGGAGTGGAGGGGCGGATTAACCAGTAAGCAAGGTATGCACGGGCTTACTTGTGTTTACTTACTAACCTGTACTGCACGGTTTCACCTTGATGTGGTGAAAAACGGGTGAAATTGTGCCCTGCAGATTAGTAAGCAAACACATGTAAGCTGGTGTGTTTGTTACTTGCTTATTGGGTAATCCGTCCCTGGTTAGCGTTACACCGGATACGCTCTTTATGTTTCTTCCCACTCTATGACATGTCTGGCTCTCCACATGTGAAAGTACTTCATGACCTTCAGAGCTCAACGACGCCGTAAGACAATGTTTACAGGCAAATCGGAGCGACTGTGTTGAGGGGAAGTTGTGGCACACTTGGCTGCTTGCCCAACAGTTATTTCTCTTTCTTCCTCACCAAAGAACCTAGATTTCGTTTTGGTGACAAAGTGTCCAGCCCAGAGTTATAAATACCCCGGAGACAAGCCAGCCGTAGCAACCCATCATCCTCAGCCAGTGATTGGTCCAGGGATGGTCATATGACCTGGTCTGGCCAATGGAATGTAAGAGGAAGTCTGCTGGGGGCTTCTGGGAAGGATTTGCCTCCCTGTTGAAAGGCAGGGGTGGTGCTGGAGAGACCCCTCTTGCCTCTCCCCCGCTTCCTGCATAGTAGGTTGTTCAGGCAAGGATGTATGTTTGGAGTGGTGGCGCCATCTTGGGTCCTTGAAGGGAGACACACCCAGGATGGCAGAGCAGGAAGCCTTAAGAGCCTGGGTCCTATATAACACTGCTGAGCTGTCAAGCCAGCCCTGGACTGCCTGAGTGTCTGTGTTTAAGCCTCCATTGGTCGGGTTTTCTGTTACTTGCAGCCACCAAACCAAATCACGTCGATTCTGCCTCATGGTGACCCCATGTGTGTCAGAGTAGGACTGTGCCCCAGAAGGTTTTCAATGGCTGATTTTTTGGAAGTAGATTGCCAGGCCTTTCTTCTGAGGTGCCTCTGGGTGGGTTCAAACGGTCAACCTTTGGGTTACCAGCCAAACTCATTAACTGTTCGCACCACCCAGGGGCTCCTAATAAAGTATTAGGAACTCAGAAAATGTCATTAGAAAACAACTGTGCAGCCACGGGCATCCTCATTGGTACAGAACAAACGTAATGGCCTGATACGCTGCTCTCTCATGGAAATATTAATGCTTGTAGCCAGAGGACTGCCTGAGGTGGGGCCCTGAAGGAAAGGGGAGACAGTTCTGGGCGGGTGAGGGGCAGTGCAGAGCGCTGGGCCACCACAGCTCATTGGCAATTCCTTCTAGCCAAGAACCAAGTGGCCTTTGTCACTGGTAACTACAGGTGTTGGCATTTACTGTGACCTCGGGACTCACCAGACATGGTGCACCAAGCTTTGACAGACACCTGCAAGGCGGGTGCTATGCCTTCCCTGTGAGAGTGGCGGAAATGCCCCAGCCACCCCGCCAGCCCTGCTGGCAGCTCAGTTACCTCAATCTGGGGCAGGAAGGTGTGGATGGAGGGCAGGTCTGGCAGGCTGGCGGTGACATCCAGGAGCCTCTGGGCCAGGGCCCTCCACAGTTGCAGATCCTGCAGGGGCCGCTGGAAACGCTGCCACAGCTCCACGCCCGCAGCATTGCGCAGCTTGGTGCTCTTCTCCTTCATGCTGCGGGGGAGGGTCGTGGGGGGACGAGAGAGTAGAGAGAGCGGGGTCAGTCTAGGAGTGAGTTCTGCCCCAAATCCCAGGGACCCGCACTTGCGCTGCTCCCAGGAGGAGCTCGCTCCTACCCTGCAGGCTGTGGGGACTGTCTACAGCACACAAACACAAGACGTACAAGAAAGGCGCTATGTATGGTTAGCACTATGATGGAAAGGTGTTGGCCGCCGGCCTCAGGCCTCCCAAAGACAGACACTGAGGCTCCCTGGAACTCGTACACGAGTTAGATACATGAGGGTCCTGGGATTCTGGAGTAGCTGTAAAGAGCTGGGAATTTGAAGTCAGACAGACCAGCTGTGTGACCTTAAGCGGCCTTAAGCCTCAAGTGGCTTAATGCTTTTAAGCCTCAGTTTCCTCACTGGTAACACAGGGAACACAGTGTTCATCCTATAGGGCCACCGTAAGTATTAATGAGATAATACACGGTGTTGTCTTCTTCCAGTAATGGAAGACTAGTTAATCATATTGGAGAATTAGTTGTCCCAATGAGGACAACTAAAAAAAACTCTTTTAATTAAAAAGATAAAATAAAAACCAGAAATGCGACTCTAATACCCAAAGCTACTTTCTCCTTGAGAGCATTTGCCAACCTGGAAGAAACAGCTGCAAAAATGAGCTATGCTTCTGGCAGCCTCTCAGAGGAAGGGGGCAAAAGTCAAAGCCCAGGGTCCATCAAAGATTCTGATTCTGATAACCACGCCTCACTTTAAGCTGGACCCTCAGAGGTCTACGCCCTCAGGTTGGAAGTAAGCCAATCTTTAGACAGACTTATAGCCCAGCTTCATGACGAGGGAACCTCAAGCCTTGAAGATGGGTTAAGGAGGCCTTGGACTGGGACTGCCCCCAGGCACCTAGCAGAAGCAAACAAAACCTTTCCCTGAGTAAGATAACATAATCCTAAAAAAAAAAAATCCGTTGCCATCGAGTCAATTCCGACTCATAGTGACCCTATAGTACAGAGTAGAACTGCCCCACAGGGTTTCCAAGGAGCACCTGGTGGATTCGAACTGCCAACCTTTTGGTTAGAAGCTGAACTCTTAACCACTACGCCACCAGGGCTTCTGCAAATAGTTGTTCAAATACAATGTCCAGCACACAGTCATGGATAACCAGGCACAAAGCAAACAAGACACCATGTGTGAGAACATGGACCAGAAACAAGAAACAACAGAAAACAGGCTCACAAAGACTTGAGATATTAGAATGATTACAAACAGACTAGAAACAGCTATGTTCAAAGAAATAAACTTCAAACTTGAAAATTTCTGCAAAAAACTGGAAACCACAAAAGCCAGCAAAGAAGATTTTTAAAAAAATGACCAAATAGAAAATTGGAAACTGATGATGCACGCAAAGTATTCAATGTTGGGAACTATTGCACACCTTTGTTGAGGGCTGGTTTTTGAACTTGTGAATCACATACCCCAGAATACCCACAGGAAGCTCCGCAGGAAATCTGACTGAATCCAGCATTTACTAGAAACTTCCACTATGCCAAACACTGAGACTACAGAGATAATAAGAAACAACTCTTGTCCTCAGGACACTCCCAGGTCATTGAGGAGACTGAAGTGGTAATCCATAATTACAACACAACATGAAGTAAGTCTTCAAATGGGCTTATATAGGTATTACAGGAGTGCTGAGGAGGCAGTGAGGAGCAAGGGCAGGCAGGGAAGTCTTCTAGTAAGAGGTGACCTTGGCCAGGAGTTACTAAGGAAAGAGGTACTGTGGGCCTAGGGCATAGCCTGATCCAAAACATAGATCTATAAGCAAACAGACCACCATGTGTCTGATGATACAACTTTGCTTGCTGAAAGTGAAGACGACTTGAAGCACTTACTGATGAAGATCAAAGACCACAGCCTTCAGTATGGATTACACCTGAACATAAAGAAAACAGAAATCCTCACAATTGGACCAATAAGCAACATCATGATAAACAGAGAAAAGATCGAAGTTGTCAAGGATTTCATTTTACTTGGATCCACAATCAACACCCATGGAAGC
>NW_004443981.1:8047552-8074704 GCF_000243295.1 Trichechus manatus latirostris
GAGAAAAGATCGAAGTTGTCAAGGATTTCATTTTACTTGGATCCACAATCAACACCCATGGAAGCAGCAGTCAAGAAATCAAATGATGCATTGCATTGGGCAAATCTGCTGCAAAAGACCTCTTTAAAAAGTTAAAAAGCAAGGATGTCACTTTAAGGACTAAGGTCTGCCTGACCCAAGCCATGGTGTTTTCAATCGCTTCATATGCATGTGAAAGCTGGACAATGAGTAAGGAAGACTAAAAAAGAATTGATGCCTTTGAATTACGGTGTTGGTGAAGAATATTGAATATACAATGGACTGCCAGAAGAAGGAACAAATCTGTCTTGGAAGTAGAGCCAGAAAGCTCCTTAGAAGCAAGGATGGTGAGACTCCGTCTCCCGTACTTTGGACATGTTGTCAGGAGGCACCAGTCCCTGGAGAAGGACATCATGCTTGGTAAAGTAGAAGGTCATCGAAAAGGGAAGACCCTCAACAAGATGGATTGACACAGTGGCTGCAACAATGGGCTCAAGCATAACAAGGATTGTGAGGATGGCGCAGGACCGGGCAGTGTTTCCTTCTGTTGTACATGGGGTCACTATGAGTCAAAACCGACTCTATGGCACCTAACAACGTAATCAGACAGTGTGCTCCGAGATCCCCAGAGGGCTGGGCTGTGTGAAGATGGGGATGGAAAGGGGAGCTGGCGGCAGATGGTGAGTGCTGAGCGAAGGAGGTCAGACTTTATCCTATAAGAAGAGACCCCTGAAGTTCTCTAGTCAGGGGGTGACATCATCAACTCTTGGGGCAGAGAGGAGTTTCTGGCAGCAGTTTGAGGAGCGGGGAACAATAGGCAGGCCAGTTAGGAGGGGAGGGTGTTGGTGTGGGCCTGAGGTGAGGAGGACCCCACCCTGAGTAAGGGTGGAGGAGAGACCCATAGGAAATGACTGATGGGAAGGCCGCTCAGAACCCTCTGGGGGTGGACTCCGGCAGGCCAAGGGCATTGGAACAAACAGAAACCTTCCGGTAGAGCAGCTGGGACAAGTCCAGACGCGTAAGAATCCTGTTAACCAGCCACCCACTTGGCTACTACTAAACAGATGCCAGGGACCCGCGCTTTGCTGACTCTGGACAAAACCAAAGAGCAGAACTAATTGCGCACTGGCCTCAGCGGTCTCGGCCGCTCTGGCCCCAGCCATGAAGGCCTTCCCCCACCCGACACCCGAGGGGGCCAGCACCCAATACCCCAGCAAGAGAAGCCGCCTTGTGCACAGAAAACTAACCCTCCCCCCGGGATCCAGGCCACCGCCTTGATTTCACAGATGTGGGGCCTGAGCACGCCTGGGATGAGAGACACACAGTAGTGGGGGGGGGCACTCAGTCCCTGGGGTCGGACCCCCTGTGGCATTGGGGGCATGAGATGCGTTCCAGTCATGGGATCAGTTGTGCCCTATCCAGAACACCTCTGAGACTCAGCACCTAACGATGGGACGGATTCCAAATTTGCATTTCGCTCAGCTCCACACGGGGTGGATGTGTGATCTGCTGGTGCTGACTGAGCTAGGAAAGCAGAGGCTCAGCTGGGCCCCAGTCGGTGGGCTGCAGAGGGAGGCGGGCTCCCATGCCTGAGCCTCAGCACCTTCGGAAGGCAGAGAATGCTGTGTGACTAGCAAAACGCTCTCCCTTTGGATGTTGCGTCCCTGGGTGGTGCGAACAGTTAACACACTCAGCTGCTAACCAAAAGCTTGGAGGTTCGAGTCCACCCAGAGGCACTTCAGAAGAAAGGCCTGATGATGTTTATTTCTGAAAAATCAGCCACTGAAAACCCTGTGGAGCACAGTTCTACTCTGATACAATGTGGGGTTGCCACGAGTCAGAGTTGACTCAAGGGGCTGCTATGTGGGGAGCCCCTCCCCAGTGCTAAGCTGCCTAAGAGGCTTTGATGGAAATAGATGAAGGAGCCACTTAATATGGCAAAAGGCAAAGCTGAAGCCTCTTTCTGGGAGTAAAATGCAAAACAATCAAAAGAGGTCCAGGATTGACTGACGGGTTCCCAGGTCGGAGGAGGAAGCAAGCCCACCTTTGGAGGTGGAATAGATGGGACTGGGGGGCCCCTCAGCCACGCCCGCAGCCCTCCCAGGTACCTCTGGTACTCCTGCAGGGCCGCTACCACACTGTCGGAGAGAGGCTGCAAGTCCTGGGAGAAGATGAGGAGCTCCTTCAGCTGGGCCTGCAGCCTGTCCACCCTGGGCTCCTTGGCGGCCAGCACCTCCCTCGTTGCCTGCAGAACACAATGAACCAAATGAGGGCGGCTACGTGGAGAGGTTCCCAGATGGGCTGAGTCGGGGGCATGGACGAGGGGCAGGGCAGCCTGGGAGAAAACTGTTACCCCGAGGTCAGGAACTGGGAGCCCCACTGCGGTCTCGGCCCCTGCTCTCCTGCCTCATGCTAGGTGATATGGAACAAGGTATCTTACTCTATTTTTTTTAAAAACTTGTGGTAAGTATGTATACAGTCACACGTTGCTTAACATCCATGAAACATTCCGTGAACTAGGACGTTATGCGATTTGGATGTTGTGCAAACACCGTATTATATACAGGCAGTCCCCGGGTTACACACATCCGACTTACGTACAACCTGTAGTTACGAACCAACCCCTGTAAATTCTAGTATATTAAAAATCTGAGGTACATACAATGGTTCGTAATAACAAACGGGTGCTACTTTGTGATGTCTATCAATCCATTATTATTATTATTACTGTATTACTGTGTTAAAACTGTTTCAGTGCATCTGGAAGTGTTTTTTTTAATTTTTTTATGCTTAGAAAGGTACACTATATACTACAGACTAAGACCAACATTTGACTGACTGACATTAGATACGACTGGTACCTAACGGTTCGACTTACGTACAAATCTGACTTAAATACAGATTCAGGAATGGAACTCATTTGTAATTCGGGGACTGCCTGTATAACCTAATGGGATCACTGACGTATGTGTAGTCAGACGTTGCCTGAACGGACATTATTTGGCAAATGACTGTGTGTATATATATATAAAAATATATATATATACATATATATGTGTGTTTGTGTATATATATGTGTGCGTGTATATATATATATGTGTGTGTGTATATATATATGTGTGTGTATATATATATATGTGTGTGTATATATATGTGTGTGTGTATATATGTATATATAGGAAGTCTCTGGGTGGTGCAAACAGTTAACATGCTCAGCTGCTAACCAAACAGTTGCAGGTTCGAGTCCACCCAGAGGTGCCTTGAAAGAAAAGACCTGGTGATCTGCATTGAAAACCCAGTGGAACACAGTTCTCCTCTGACCCACATGGGGTCGTCATGAGTCGGCACTGACTCCACGGCAACTGGTTTCTGAAAACATTTGCCCTTTTTGCCTTGTCCACGTGTACGGCTCGGCAGCATTAATTACATTCATCACGCTTTGCGACCATCACCGCCCTCCTTTTCCACAGTATTTCCGTCACCCTTAACAGAAGCTCAGCGCCCCCCAAGCAATGATGCCCTCTTTCCCCTCCCTCCTGCCCTTGGAGACCCCAATCCACTGGGTCTTTATGCATTTGCCTATTCTAGATACTTGGTTTAAGTGGGATCCTGCAGTATTGTTCTTTTGGGGCTGACTTATCTCACCCAGCATGATGTTGGCAAGGTTCTGGTCCACGTCGCATCAGGCACCAGGACTTCATGGCATCTACTCTTTCCGAGCTACAGGTTTTCCCCTTACTCTCACCTCCTTCGCAGCACTGATACAAATCACTAACACATAGTAAGATATTTGGGGAACATTGATGCCATGCTGAGTGCTCTGGGTGTCCCATCATCTCGTTTAAGCTTCACAGCCAGCCTGGAAGGTAAGAATCTGAGTCCCCGTTTCATCCATCAGGAAACTCAGGCCTAAGATTTCTGTACACGGAAGGCTGCAGAGCTCGTAAACATAACCCTGACGTTGGAACCCAGGTGGTCTGACCCTAAACCTGTCTCTTAAGCAGCAGATGAAATGACGCATCAAAGAGGTACTTTTGTGAAGGTATGATTGTTGGCAGGCCTTGAATATATTTCCACTACAGTTGTTATCAAGTCGATTCTGACTCTTGGTGACCCTGGGTGCTCCAGTGGATTTTCAATGGCTGATTTTCTGGAAGCAGATCACCAGGCCTTTCTTCTGAGGCACCTTTGGGTTGTACCGTCAACTTTACAGTAGCAGCTGAGTGCATTAACAATTTACGCCACCCAGAGACTCCATATTCCCGCTGACTACCCCCAAGTGCTTCCTTCCCCATCCCAGCCCCCTGGGACTGTCTGAGGCATGAGCTTGCACTCAGACATGGCCTTTCCCTGCTGTCCTGGGAAGTGTGGAGTTTGACCCTGACCTGCACGACCCCCAGCCCCTTGCTCAGCTCACGCCCAGGAGGAGGCAGGGTGGGGTATTGGAAAGTGCTCGGGCTTTGGCATAAAACAGCCCTGGCTTACAGACCCACCTAGCTGTACAAACTTCAGCTGTTCCCTTGTTGGTAAAATGGGCTACTCTTAGCAGCCTCACGGGGCAGGTGGTAAGGACGACATGCGTGGTATGACAAGGCACTTGGCACTTGGCACAGGGCAGAGCCCAGCCAGTGCCCGTCCCCTCCCCTGCACGACCCACACTCCCAGGAGGTAGCCTGTGCTTTCGCTGTCCTTGGCAATCTGACCCTCAGAGCCTTCTTTCACCACGAGCCAGAGGCTGGGGTGGCCCAAGGGGGCTCCGTCTAGGTGGACCACGTGTGAAAAGGAATCGAAGGTTTCAGCTCCTGGGAGAAAGCTCGAATAGAGGGATCTAGGCAGTGGCTCGGGGCAGTGGGGGCCACTGAGTGTCAGGAGGCCAGGGAAGCTGCCCGACCAGCCCTGTCCATCCTTAAAGGTGCTCCTGTCAGTACCACTAAGCGCAGTGTAATGACACCTATAAATGTTTCCCTGGGAGACTCAGGCAAAATCTGTCTGCGGGAACGGGCAGCTTCTAATCCCTGTGTGAGAAGCCTGCATGTTGGTGCCCCAAGAAGGCCAGTCAGCCTGCAGGGCAAGCCGGGGACTCAGCCGAGGTCAAGGGGGAGCAGGGCCGCGGGCTGTCTTGGGAGGGAGGCCTGGCCAGACCCCAGCAAGGCCAATAGTTAGCCCAAGGGCTGTGCCAAGGGCCTGAGGAGCAGCGGGTGGCCAGGGAGCTCTAGCCGGGCGGCCTGGCTAAGCACTGCCCCTCTCTAGCCTCCGTTTCCCCACTTGTAAGGGGCCCTTTCCAGCTCTGACATGCCAGATTTGTTCCAAGCATGTCATCTTCAGCTTGCTGATGGCCTGGGATGCCGGGAGGGTAGGCCCTGATGGGTGGCTGCGTTTCTGGACTGACTGTGGTTTAGCGGGAAAACTACTCCGATTCCAGACTGAGGCATTGAGAGCTCCTGAAGTGGACGAATTGCCCAGCCTTGTCAGCAGGGTGTCGCAGATCATTCCGGGCCCCTGGGAGGGAGGGCCTCGGGACGGCCAGGGCAGAGACCAGCCTGCGGTCACGGCCTGGACAAGTGCCTGAGGTCCCAGTTGCTATTGCTCCCATTACGCGATCTTCTAAAAGTAGGCGCCTGAGAGGCACAGTGGTGGGAAGCATGTAACCTTGGGTCAGCCTGCCTGGGTTCAAGTTCACACCCTTGCCTCCACCTGTGCTGTGTATGACTGCGGGAAGATCATCTAACCTCGGAGCACCTCAGTTTCCTCATCCATAAAATGGGATGATGGCAGTACCTGGCGCAAAGGGCTGTACTCAGAGCAGCCCGTGTGGGTAAGTGAGAACTCCCACCCTGAGGATTTTGAAGCCGACCTCTCCTGATGCAGAGACTCCCTTTACAAGTTCTTTTAACCGAAGCCCTGATGGGATCACACTTGCCTGCAATTTGCCTGTTTCTCAAAAAGGGGAAAACGTCCAGATTTTTTCACCAGGGACCTTGGAAAAGATGGCCCAAGATGAGGGAAGGAAACAACAGTGAGTGGGCATGAGGCTTAGCACGGTCCCCCATCACACAGTGGGGCTCCACCTGCAACACCCCAAGACACAGGCAGCATCTGGACTGCCGTGGCCATGGTTTGGCCAAATGCTGCTTACCGAGTAGAGTCTCCAGCGGGCCACCAGCTCGTCCTCAGTCCCTGCCTTTGCTGCAGGTTGAAAGTCCTCCTCTGCCAGCCTCTGAAGGCTCTTCTGGAACTCTCCGAGCTCTGCCTCCAGCTGCCTGATCTGCCGCTCACAGGCACCCTTGGACTTGAGCACATTCTGCAGTCTCTCCTCTTCCTCCTCACAGAGGACTCGCAGCTTCTCCAGGACTTTCCGCAGCTCCTCCAGCTCTTGGGTAATCTTCTCTGCACCCAAAGGAGAGGTGTTCCGGATGACCCCCACGGACTGCTCCTCCAGCCTCTTCAAGGACCCCTCGCCCCCGGGAAACTCTTTGGCGATGTCCTGAAGAAGGCAGAGGGTCAGTGGGAAAAGACACGGGGGAAAATATAAAACATTTGCTCTATTTTCCAGAGCCCCAAGGAATGTCATGCTAAACACTAATTCCTAGATTCCTGGGTTACAGCATGGGGGACCTTTCCAACGGGTGGACTGTCTGTATTAAACTCAGACTTAGAACATGAGAACACCATTCCCTCCTGAAGCCTTTCTCAAGTCACTTGATTAAGGCAAGGAGAAAGTCTCCACTGGGTGCTTCCCTGTCTTTAACACCTCTCTCACGTGCGTCCCTCCTTCTTTCTAACAAAGACAAAGACAGCCTCAGCTTCAGACCCTCAGCTGGCGACAGTATGGAGCTCAGTAGACCCTGGTGTCGACATCTGGTTTCATTGTATTGATGTGTATGGTTCTGGCACAGTGGTTAAGAGCTCAGCTGCTAACTGAAAGGTCGGCAGTTCGAATCCACCAGCCACTCCCTGGAAACCCTATGGGGCAGTTCTATTCTGTCCTATAGGGTTGCTATGAGTTGGAATCGACTCAACAGCAACAGGCTTGGCGAGCTACTGCTTGTGATAATGGATGCTGGTGTTCCATTTATGCCAGTGACATCAGTTTTCTTTCTAAATAAATGTTCATCCATTTTTTAAAAAGTGAGTTAATTTAAATATAAATCTTGAATAGTCCAGGTGCCCTGCAGCTATGGCAAGTA
This sequence comes from Trichechus manatus latirostris, assembly GCF_000243295.1. Taxonomy (NCBI): domain Eukaryota; kingdom Metazoa; phylum Chordata; class Mammalia; order Sirenia; family Trichechidae; genus Trichechus; species Trichechus manatus. The sequence continues at coordinate 8,054,758 of NW_004443981.1, forward strand.
TTGTAAAGTGGTTCTTGAGTTACTGGCGATAATCCACCCACTCACCTTACGGAGGGAGTCAGAGATTCATTCAGGGCCACACAGCAAGTCAGAGAGGCTGAAGTGACTCCAACTTCTCCCGACTGAGGACTGAGGCCCCTTTGTCTACACCCCGGTTCCCCAACCTCAGGGCTACTGACATGGGGGCTGGATAATTCTCTGTTGTGGGCGGCCATCCTGGGCATTATAGGGTGTTGAGTAGCATCCCTGGCCTCCACCCACTAGATGCCACTGCACCCCTACCCAGGTTGTGACAACCAAAAATACCTCCAGACATTGTCCCCAGGGGGCAACAATCGCCCTGTGTGAGACCCCTTGGTCTAGACAGTTGTGCTGTGGCCTTGAGTTTCCAAACGCCCTGCCGGGGTAGTGACAGCCACAAAGCAGCCGTGGCCAGAACATTTTTCTCACCATTCCATGCTTCTCCTGTGTCCTGGATGTTTGTGTCTCCCCTGGCACCCACTATTGTCCTATTAAATAGCCTATAAAGTAGAACCCGCCATCCATGAGCGTCCCCAGAGCAGAACCTGAGTAGGGGTGGAGACCCGACTGGGGGTTACCTGCAGGGCGGAGAGGCAGTGCTGGGTGGTCAGCTTGCAAGCTCGCCCCAGGCAGCTGTTCACCTTCTCCACCACCGCCCGCAGCCATAGCTGGAACTCGTCCACGCCCGCCTGGTACTGCGCATGCTCCTGGGTCACCTCCTGCAGCAGGTTCACTCGGTCCTGTGGGAGGGGGAGAAGTCACCAGCCATGGGCGTCCCCCGCCCGGGCTGGTCCTGGCCTTCCAGGCTAGGAAATCTGCAGCCTGCCTGTGTGTGTCTGCGTATGTGAGTGTATTTGTGTGTGCGTGTATTTGTGTGTCTGTGAGTGTATCTATGTGTGTATCTGTGTGTGCGTGGCACTGGGTGTGTGTGTGTATCTGGGCGTGTATGTATCTACAGTGTGTATCTGGGTGCGTGTGTGTATCTATGTGTGTATGTCTGGGCATATCTCTGTGTGTGTATCTGTGTGTTTGTGTCTGTGTGTGCCTGTGACTTGTGTGTGTGCATGTGTGCAACCAGCCCTCAGCCCTTTTGCTGGCGACAAAGAGACCCCAGACTCTGCTCCACCAACTAGCAATATGGCGGGAGACTCTTGGGTTTGAAGCCCAAAGCGCATCAGACTGGGCCCTGGCCCGGGGGTTTCCCTCCGGCCATGTCCAAAGCTGGGCGTGAGAACCACAAAGACATAACCCAGTCATGTGGCGCACTCCCAGGGTGCCGGCCACTGCGCTACAAACTCCACACATAGGTTCTCACTGGGCCCTCCTGAGAGCCCAGGAGGTGGGTACCACTCTTGTTCCAGCTGACGGATGAGGAAACCAAGACAGAGAAGCGAACTTACTTGCCCACGGTCACCCAGGCAGGGAAGTGCCAAGATTCGAGCTCAGGAAGCAAGGCTGAGCCAAGCGGACATTTCCGGCCGCATTACACAACCATCTGCAGGGTATGGCAATAAACAGCAGCTCCCCGCTTCCTTATGGAGGGGTGGAGTCACTTCTACATCCAGCCAGTCCCACCTGGGTTCTAACCACACAAGGGACGAGATTGGGGAAATGACAGTATTTCTGCTGTCACCCACTGTGCACCTAGAGATTCCGATTTTCCAAACACACTCCATCACAGTGCCCCCTCCTCAAGCCCTCTGTGGCTCCCTACTGACCCCAGGCTCAGGTCCAAGCCCTGCAGCCTGGCTTTTGAGGACCAGGCCACTCCTGTGGCTTGTGGTACAGCAGTCAAGAGCCTGGGCCCAGACGCCCAGCTGCCTGTGGCTCCTAATTAACCTCCCTGTGCCTCAGCCTGCCCAGAGCCTGTCCAGTATGTGGTTAACGACAGTACCTGCCCCACTGGGGTGCAAAAACCCACTGCCATCAAGTCGACCTCAACTCATAGCGATCCCATAGGACAGAGCAGAACTGCTCCATTGGGTTTCCAAGACTGTAATGAAAGATTACAGAAGCAGACTGCTACATTTTTCTCCTGCAGAGCAGCGGGAGGGTTCGAACTACCGACCTTTTGGTTAGCAGTTATGTGCATAACCCCTGTGCCACCAGGACCCATCGCATTGGGGTGCAGCGAGGATTAAATGAGTCAGTGCTCAGAAACCGCTAGAACCGCACGTAGCAGCCAGTAAGAGCTTAAGAGCTGTGTTACCAGTTACCAGTTGCTGTCAAGCCGACCCCAACTCACGGCAACCCCATGTGTGTCAGAGTAGAACTGTGCTCCACAGGATTTTCAATGGCTGATTTTGCAGACATAGATTGCCAGGCCTTTGCAGAAGTAGGGTGTCTTTGGGTGGACTCAAACTTTCAACCTTTGGGTGAGCAGCCGAGCACATGAACTGCACCACCCGGGGACTCCGTCGTAACCATGAGTCATTGTTTATTGTCTCCTCCCCCCAACACCCAATGAGACACAGCTCAGTCACGTTCCATGTCTCTGCAGCTGCAGGTCACATGGATGGAATGTCTTGTTACCTCTCCTCAATCCTTTGTCCCATGAGCAGGTACGTCCCAGGAATGCTAACCACCAGGCCCCACCTTCTCCAAAGCTCTGCCCAGAGCCCCAGGCTGAATTAACGGCCTTTCCCGTGTATTCCCAAAACACAGGACAAGCCCCATCACAGCGTTCATCTACTGCATTGTGCCAAGTTCTTAATCACTCGGGACCCAGGAGCTCCTATGGACCAGGCTGCCCGTGATGATTTTGTCTCCTCCCACAGGTTCTGTGAAGGCTCCCTGAGTTGCAGGAAGACTAAGCATTGAGTGCCAGATCCTGTCTGCAACTGAAGAATCGTTCTCAAGTGAGTCAAGGAGTCAAGAAGAGTGGCAGGGGAGACTTACATTTAATAAGCACCTACTATGTGCCCGGAAGCAGTCCCTGGGTGGTACAAATGGTTAACACATTTGGCTGCTAATCGAAAGGCTGGAGGCTCTAGTCCACCCAGAAGTGCCTTGGAAGAAAGGCCTGGTGATCTAATTTTGAAAAATCAGCCATTGCAAAACCCTTTGGAGCACAGTTCTACTGTGACACACATGGGATCACCATGAATCGGAGTCAACTCGATGGCAACTGGTTTTATGGGCTTGGGAACTTCACAAGCATCATCTTATTGAATCTTCCCAACACCCAGAAAACCATCCCATTCTGTAAATGCCCAGCTGGAGCTGGGGCATCTCATAACTCTCATAGGGCTTCAAACAGTGAGTACCGAGCTCCAAAATCAGCACCAACATCATGCTTGGTAAAGTAGAGGGTCAGCAAAAAAGAGAAAGACCCTCCATGAGATGGATTGACACAGTGGCTGCAACAATCAGCTCAAACATAACAAGGATTGTGAGGATGGTGCAGGACCGGGCAGTGTTTCGTTCTGTTGCACACAGGGTCGCTATGAGTCGGAACCGACTGGACGGCACCTAACAACAACAGACCAGCAGCCAGCCGACTTCTGTCAAGGGCCAGATTTTGAGCTTTGTGGGTCCCACAGTCTCTGTCACAACTGCTCAACTCTGCTGTTGTATAGCGAAGCAGCCATAAGCAGCACACAAATGAATGAATGTGGCTGGGTTGCAATAAAATTTTAATTGTGGACACTGAAATTTGAATTCCATAATTTTCACACGTCATAAGATATTCTTCTTTTCATTTCTTTTTCAGCTATTTAAAAAGGCAAAGACAATGGCCCACGGGTTGTCCAAAAACAGTTGATGGTTGGATTTGGCCCATGGGCCATAATTTTCAGACCTCTGATCTTAGCCGTGAAGCCAGGCCATGTCCCAGGAAGGTCCTGACCATCTACGAAGCTGAGTCAAAAGTTTTCCACTGATAAGAGTGGATTCAAAAAACTTCCCTGGCTGTTTGTATATGCCTTCCCTCCCTTTGGGAAGCTCCTCACCAAATCTAGAAATACTAATTCATTTGAACCTTTGCAACCACCATTGCAAGTGGGAAAAAACACTCCCATTTTACAGATGGGAAAACCAAGTCTCTTAGTGAAGAGCTGAGAGGCTCTTTCTCCTCTACCCTCACGGCAGTGAGGCTCAGCACTTCAACAGCTGGGAATGGCAGACGGGAAAACACTGGCGTGGCCTGGTGGCACAGTGATTAAGTGCTCAGCTGCTAATCGGGAGAAAACTGTGGCAGTTTGCTTCCGTAAAAGCCTTGGAAATGCTCTGGGGCAGTTCTGCTCTGTCCTATAGGGTCACTACAAATAAGGTTTGACTGGACGGCAGCAGGGACTGTATTGCACAGAGTGGACTCTGAGACAGTGACTGTCTTCCTTTATGTTTCTGGCCAGCCTCTCTGAGGACGACACCGGACTGACAGCAGGTTTCCCTGCTGGCTTCCTGAGCCTGTGGGATTATGCTGGACTGACAGCAGGTTTCCCTGCTGGCTTCCCGAGCCGAGGGATTACTTGCATCCATCAAAACCGTCCCAGGTTCATCACACGCCATCACTCATACTGTGTTTGGTTCATCCATTCATCTCTTGGTGGACATTTGGGTTGACTGAACCTCTTGGCTATCGTGAATAGCACACCTGTTTGTGTCGTTGCTTTCAAGTCGCGTGGGTATATATCTAGGAGCAGAATTGCTGGGTCATCTGGTAGCTCTACGTTTAACCTTTTTTGGGACTGCCAAACTGTTCCCCACAGTGGCTGTGCCATTTTGCATTCCTACCACCCAGATTTGGAAGATGGTGTGTTATCTATATCTCTACAACAATAAAAAATAATTAAAAAAAAATTTTTTTTTAAACCCTCCCAGGGCTTTCTCTATTCACAGGAAAGTCTCGGTTATGAAACAGAGCAGGGTGGGACTAACAGGCAGAGACTCCACGCCGGCCCCTGGTTGTCACTCATGGTGTTGAATGTTGAGTGCCGAGAACTCTCCAATGGAAGTGCGGGCTGGGGGCTCCGCGCATGTGAACGTTGAGGCGCTGGCATTCGGCAAGAACAAGAGTAAATAAAAGTCTCCGCGACGGGGCAGGCGCGAGGACAAGAGCGTGCTGGGCAGGCAGGGATCCAGAGGGGAACCCGTCCAGGCATAAAAACCACAGAGCCCATTCGGCAGGGTAGGCTAGCCACCTCAGGGGATGACAGGGTGACAGACGGGAGGGGCTCGGCCTCCTCGTTAGACCAAACAATGAAAGCAGCTGAGGTCAGCAGTGCTTTCAGGAGCCTCAACGCCCGCCCGGCCAATTAGCAGAGGTAGCGGGATTTGTCTTTGCAAAGGGCTGCGTGGCAGCTCTGGTTCAGGGCCAAGACCTAGACAAGCGAGCTGTCTGAAGTCCTCATGGGAAGCAGGGGAAGGAGGATGCTGTGATCAGCCTCGCCCTTCGGAAAACTGATCAGGTGGATTCAAAAGAAACAAACCAAACAAAAACCTCTGGCAAGTGGCCTGCTACACTCAGGAGTGTGTCTGCTGATCTCGGTAACTACAGGCTTTAATGCCTGGCTGGGAGAGGAGAGACAACTCTGGGCCCCACAGCGGGTGCAGACCACTGCAGACAGGAAGGACCCCCAGATGGCTGCCCCCTCAGTTCACGGGTGAGCTAGAAAAACAATCTGCCCACCAACACAATCCAAGAAGGAAGCTTGTGTCTTTCAGCCTGGGCTCTGGGCAAAAAAGAAGAATCAGAGTTTGGAACCAAAGTCCTGTTTTATAATTTTGGCTTCAGGTTCACGTTCAGAATACCCTCTTGACTCACGAATGCCCGAGTCAATACACTGATGTAAAAATAGAAATCACGAAGGTGAACTCCCAGGGAGCCTGGCAGAAGTGACATAAAACCAGCCACTCTGAGGCCATGCCCCAGCCACACAGGGCTCTGCAGAAAAAGTCTGCTTAGGATGAGTTCACAGCTCCAAACCACAGCGTCCCCAAGGGAATAATTCACCATGTCAGGAGACACAACAGACAGCAACATCAGACCCCAGAATGTCAGCTACTTGAACAATCTGATGGAGACTGTAAAATATTTGTGCTTTCAATGATTACAGATATAATAATAAAGAAGGAATGCACAATTTAAGCAAAAAAATTCATAAATGTAGAAGGAAGAAAGGGAGGGAGTGAGAGAGAGAGAAAGAGAGAGAAAGAAAGAAAGAGCGTGCTCCCGGGTTACCTCCACCAGGTCCTGTGGTGGGGGGAGTCACCAGCCATGAGAAAGAGAGAGAGAAAGGAAGGAAAGAAGGAGGGAAGGAGGGAGGGAGGGAGAGAGAGAAGGAAGAAGGAAGGAAGGAAGGAAGGAGTGGACATAATAAAGAACTAAATGGAATTTCTAAAAATAAAAAATAATAATTGAATGTAATAACTAAATGGACTGGTTAAAAATCAGAGCAAGAATGAGGTGAGGAAATGGGGACTATGGGTGAGCAGAGGGATTGAGGAAAAGGGCAAGAGAGAGCGGAGGAGGAAAGGCTAGAGGACCAGAGGGTAGGAGGGCAAAGAGAGAGGGAGGGAGGAGGGAAGGGGAGAGGGAGAAAGAGGATCTGCCCGAGGTGAGGCAATGGCCTCCCTCTCCCTGAATGCACTTCCCCAACAAGCTAACTCCAGCTCCACCTTTGAGGCCCAAATCAAAAGGCACCAATGATGTGAGGTGGTCTTGACCAATGCGAGACTTAGCCCCCTCTCCTGAGGTGCCCCCTTGTGTTTTCAGACCTCTCTCCTGGCATCCATCCACTGTTCTATCTCTGAGTTCCTTCCTCTACTGACCAGGCTGAGGGGGGTCCCCACCCCTAAGCAGGGCCACAGGGCAGCAGACACAGGGTGTGTTGGCCAAGAGAATAGGGGGTCTCCTGAGCAGTGCCAGGGGTCAGCCTCAGATAGAAGGGCACCCACTGTCCCTCTGTGTGCCAGGCCCTCCCTCTCCCTGCCTTAGCTACCTGTCTCTAACCTCAACTTCCAGCCTGACGCCCCCGCTCCAGGAATCAGCTCCCTGTGGGGGTGAATGACACTGGGGCCAGGAGCCTGCCTGAAGCCAGGCAGGCCTGAGCTGAGTCCTGGCTGGCACTCTGGCTGTGGGTCCTTGGGCAAGTCACCCACCTCCTGAGCTTCTTTTTCTCTTCTGTAAAATGGGCATAATAACAGGAGTCCTTTGATGAGGTTGTGAGCATTAAATGGAAGCGTGGATGCAGAAGGCACCACACAAAGCCTGGTATTCGTTTGTACTTGATAAACACTGACTGCTATTTCCGCTTCCTCCCCTCCCCCCGCCCACTGCAATGATCATTATTATCCAACAAAGATATATTATGCGCGTCTATGTGCCATACATTGTGCTGGGCGATTTAATGGTGAGCAAAACAGAAAATGGACCCTTGTCCCTGTGAAGCTTGCTGATTAATAGGGGAGAAAGATAATAAAGAAATAAATGCAAAAATACATATGATAAGTGCTACTATGGAAAGAACAGACATCTATGACAGAGAACAAACGAGGGTTCTTCCCTTAGGCTGAGGGATCAGCAAAGACTTCTCCAAAGTGGTGACATTATTAATACTAGTCTAAACATAACCCTCATTTGGGAAGCTTTCCCTGACAGGGCAGAGAGTGAGTCGTATTAATGCCTGCACCGTCAGTACCCAGACAAGGACATGGACCAGCACCTGACCCAGAGAAGGTCCAGTGAACGTTTGCGAAGAGAACAAGTAGAGGGAGGGGCCGGGTGGTTAGGTGGATGCCGGGTGGTTTTTAAGTGGGTAGATGGATGGGCATGAGGCTGAGGGATGGATGGGTTGATGGGTGGGTGGCTGGGTGGGTGGGTGAATGAGTAGTAGATGGCTGAATGGGGGATAGATAGTGAGTAGGTGGGGAGATGACTGACAGATGGAGAGATGGAAAATGGGTGGGTGGGTAGTTAGGTGGTAGGTTGCTAAAGAGCGGGAGAGCATATGGATGGTAGGTAATAGGTGGATGGGTGGGCAGATGGTGGAGGGGTAGGTGGATGGTGGGGGGTAGATGGAAAACTAGTGGGCTGGTAGTTAGGTGGTGGGTGGGTGGATGGGTAGACGGGTGACAGGTGGATACCCAGTGAATAAGGAGGTGGGTGGAGGAGTAGACAGTGGGTGGGTGGTAAATAGTGGAGAGATGGACGAGTGAATGGGTTGGTGAAGAGGAGGGTGGGTTGGTGGGTAGGTGAGTAAGTAGATACAGGAACAGGTGGCTGTCTATTTGAATAAACAAATAGGAGACAAGTAGGCGTGGAGGTAGATGGGTGTGTGGGTAGACAGATGGATAGGAGGGTGGTTTGAGTAGGGAAGTGGATGAGTGGTGGTGGGCAGGTAGGTGAGTGCATAATGGATTGGGAGGTTCGGTAGATTAGTGGGGTGGGGAGATAGATGGGTGAGTGGGTAGATATATGGATATGAGGCGGGTAGAGGGATGGGTGGTGGGTGAGCAGATGGATGGACTACAGGTGAGTTGGTGGTGGGTAAGTTGGTGGGTGGGTAAATGGAAGGGTGGTGTGTGGGCAGATGGATGGATTACAGGTGAGTTGGTGGTGGGTAAGTTCGCGGATGGCTAGATGGATAGGTGGACAGACAGATGGTGAGTAGGCAGGTAGTGAGTGGTGGGTCAGTAGACAGATGACCGGATAGTTAGTAAGTAAATGGGTGGCTGGATGGGTAGATAGTGGGTAGACAGACGGAGAGGTGAGTGAAGACACAGCTGGCCAAGCTCACCTGGGCTTTGACCTTCACGGCGTCGTACTCAGCCTTCATCCTCTTCTGGGCATCTTCGTCCACGCTGGGGTCCCCGATCCTGTTGAACAGGGAGGCCGCCTCCTCCAGCAGCCGGTCCAGGAGCACAGCCTGGTTGTCCACATAGTGCAGTAGCACCTGGGCGTGGCTCAGCTGCCACTGCTTCTCCTTCAGGCCCAGCTGCAGCTCCACGCGGGGCTCCAGGGTCACCATCATCTTCTGGAACCAGCGGTAGAATTCATCTCGGGCCAACAGGTATTCGCTCCAGTGCAGCCACACCCACTCGATGCGGCTGTGGACACAGAGACGGGAGGCCGTGAACCCACCCCACCTGGCTCCTCGGCAGGGGGCCATGCCGCTGCCTCCGTCCCAACACTAGAGGGCGGGTGATGGGGCAGTGATGCCTTCTCTGGGCCTCAGAGCCCCCGGGCAGCCTGTTCACACTCCAGACCGGGCTCTACCTCCGTCCTACTGGATAAGACCCTTTTGTCCTATAAATGGAAACCCTGGTGGTGTTGTGGTTAAGAGCTACGGCTGCCAATCAAAAGGTCAGCAGTTTGAATCCACCAGGCACTCCTTGGAAACCCTATGGGGCAGTTCTACCCTGTCCTATAGGGTCGCTATGAGTTGGAATCAACTCGACGCAATGGGTATGAGTTTTTTTGTCCTGTAAATAAGTTCTATGGGTGGGGCAAGGAGAAGGCAAAAAAGCAAACCAAACCAGCTGTTGTCCAACTCATGGCAACCCTATGTTACAGAGTAGAACTGCCCTCCATAGGAAGCAGATTGCCAGGCCTTTCTTCCAAGGCACCTCTGGCTGGATTTGGACCACCAACCTTTTGGTTGGTAGGTGAGCGCTTAACTGTCTGCACCACCCAGGGACTAAGGAGCAGGCAGGGGGCCGAGATTCCAGACCCACTCTGGGAAGCACCAGCCTTGGTGATACAGGTTGGTGAGTCCTTAGCTACCTACACCCCAAATTCTAGCCCTGAACTCCCAATAACCATGCACAGGCACTCCTGGCCATTTCTCTCTGGTGTTGGGACTCGGAGCTCAGTCACCCCAGGCTCTTACCACGTGTGTGTGCGCTTAACAGTTACAGAAGACCGCCCTGGGGAGTCGGCAGGTAATGCACAGAGTACAACTGGATCTGTGGGCTCGTTAGGGCTCAGAGGGGACTGGGGGAGGTTGAGGTCTGCACAAGGGTCCCAGCAGTGCCAGGAGCTCACTGCATAACCCTGCCTCATCATCTGCCTCAGTTTCCTCAACCGTAACAGGAAAGTGGCCCTCTCTCTCCAGCCAGCATCACGCTGCCTTGTTTGGAATTTTCAATGAAAGGTTCTAGAAAGCAATGAGCATTCACATTCTTATTTTATCAAGATGGAGAGGATGCGGCAGCTCCTCTTTCCTGAGGCCTACTGTGTGCCAAGCACGGGGCCTTGCTCTTAACATTTGGTATCTCCTTCCATCCTCCTAACAACCTTCAAGGGACACTTGATATCCCCATTGTCCAGATGAGGAGACTGAGGGTCAGAGAGGCCAAGTAACTTTCCCAAGGCCCTGCAGAAAATAACCAGCAGAGCAGGAGTCAGTCCCACGTCGGCCTGACTCTTCCCTCGCCTATGTTCGCCACACCAAGCACCTGGTTCCTCCAGTCACTGGGCTCCCAGGTGCAGGCAGAGAATCTGAGCTAACGTGCTGGCAAAGCAACAAGCCTTCTTACTCCAGGGGCCTTGCTCTTCAGCTGGAGGACACACACAAGGCAAGTCCATTAAGAACTGTTGGCAAAACATGCGGGGCCCCCAGTGACCACTCTGCCGTTAAGCTGTATTCTAATTAGAAAAAGGCAAGCAGGGCTGGCTCCAATCCCAGGAGAACGTCCTGTGCCAGCCTTCCCAGGCCCGGATCACGGCACTTGGGTGGAGGCCTGGGGCCAGTGTGGCGGTGGGCAAGCAAGGACAGTGTCCTACCTGTGACAGTGAGTCATGTAGGTGACCGTCTCTTCCCACTGGGCCTTGATGTCTTTCAGCCGGACCAGGATCTCGGGCTTCTGGTCTTCAAGGCAGCACGCCAGGAGGGCTTTGGCTGAGCATAGCACCAACTCCACCTTCATGCGCCCCTCGGGCTTCAGTTGGCATATTTTCTGTCAGGGACACAAAAGCCAGTTTCCCGGGTTTAGGCGACATGCAAACAGGCACAGGCAGGGGAAAGCAGTGACACGGTGGAGACAGCCAGGACTCTGAGGCCAGAGCAGCTGGGGTGCAAATCGCAGCCCCTGTGCCCCTCTTCTGTGATCTTGGGGGGCCCACCTAGAGGTTCCGAGGTGGAAGGAAGGAGCAATGATGGAGGTGACCACAGACCACCTCCTCCCCTCCTTGGCCTGTTCCTACTGCGTGAGCGAAGGTCGGCTTCACTGGCCCGTTTACTCATCTGCAACAGGAAGGTGTGAGTAGTATCCACCTCCCAGTTTGGAGGGTCTTTTTCGGGGTTAAATGAGAACATGCATGCAATGTGCTTGTCACAGTGCGTGGCTGCCATGAGAATCGGTCTCTCAGACTCACTGCGGGACCAGGGCCTGGGGCCTCACCTCTGTGCCTGCACTGAGGCCCCATCCCCGCTGCCCAAAGCTGCTCCCAGCCAGTGACCGCACTCGTGGGAACACGAAGGCAAGTCCGCTCCTGGGAGGCGTCAGGCTCCCCTGATGGGTGACTTTGGCTCAAGAACTCCCCATGGCCTTGCCAAACTCTCCTTAGAACAACTGCCCTGCAGCCTAGCCGCTCCCCCACCCTCCTTCCCCTCCCCTCTGCAGGAATGGACCCAGCGGGCCTGGGTCAGATTTTCTCCCAGCCTCTCCAGGCTTCCCATGTTCCCTCTGCAGCTTTTCCTTCAACAAATGTCACGCACATGTCATCGCATCTCGGTGCCGGCTTCTTGGAGGACCAAGACCAACAAACATCGTCCACAGATAGTTGGCCTCCGATTAACATCAGCTAATGTCATTACAGAACCCTGGTGGCATAGTTGTTAAGAGCTACAGCTGCTAACCAGAAGGTCGGCAGTTTGAATCCACCAGCTGCTCCTTGGAAACTCTATGGGGCACCTCTACTCTGTCCTGTAGGGTCGCTATGAGTTGGAATCGACTCAACAGCAATGGGTTTGTTTTTGGGTTTTAATGTCATTATTGGAGGCCTGGAGGCACAATGGTTAAGCGCTTGGCTGTTAATCAAAAGCTCGGCAGTTGAATCCACTTGCAGCTCCTTGGAAACCCTATGGGGCAGTTCTACTCTGTCCTGTAGGGTCACTATGAGTCGGAGCTGACTCAGCGACAGCTAACAACAACATTGTTAGTATTAATCTTCATTCCATTACTGGGCAGCTGCAGTTTGGTCTCTATAGTCAAATAGGACTGGATTCCAACTCCATTTCTACTCCCTACCCTGTGTGACCTTCGTCAAGGTACTTAAATTCTCTAGGTCAGTGGAATGGGGGACGATAATGGTTATACTACCCAAGTGTTAGTAAGCATTAGGTAATACTTAAGGAGCCCTGGTGGTGCAACAGTTAAGCACTCGGCTGCTAAGCGAAAGACTGGCAGTTCAAACGCATGAGAGGCTCCACAGGAGAAAAGACCTGGTGATTTGTTCCCATGAAACTTACAGCCAAGAAATCCCTATGGGGCGATTCTGCTCTGTCTTTTGGGGTTGCTATGAATCGGAATCGACCCAAAAGCACCCACAACAGGTAACACTTAGGGAGTAGGCGTGCCGTTAGCACAGTGCCCGGCACATCCTATGTTCTCAATCACTAACTGCTCAGTACTATTATTATCTTTTACTGACCCTTCCGGTCTGTATTTACTGACGGTACAACATATGCCAAAGCTCCGTGCCTGCTCCCCAGCCCGTCTCCCTGGGGGCCAGTCTCAGATGGATGCCCCAGTAGGCTGGCTGTCTCTGACTCTTCTCTGGAGGTGGGGGGGCTCCTTCCTATTAACGCCGCATCACTGACAGCTGGGACCTCGGGTAGGATCCTCAACACTCTGGGCCTCCCCTCCCATCCTGAGCCAGTGATAATAATCCCTGCTTTGTCTACCCCACAGGGCTATTATGATATTAATTTTAAAATCATATTAATTAATAATTAATATCTAGCAATGTTAATTAAAAGGAGCCCTGGCGGCACAGTGGTCAAGCGCTTGGCCGCTAACCAAAAGGTCATATCTGTTCAACCCATCAGCCGCTCCTCAGGAGAAAGATGTGGGAGTCTGCTTCTGTAAAGATTACAGCCTCGGAAAGCCTATCGGGCAGTTCTACTCTGTCACGTGGGTTCACTATGAGTCAGAATCGACTCGATGGTAATGGCTTAATATTAATTATTCAAAAAATTTAATAGCAATTAGAATGTCTAATTAATTTATTTAAATATTTTTCAATTATCCTTAATAATACTTGTTAATTAAAATAATATTAATTAATTTTAAAATTAATATACGGTAATATACTTTGTAGAGGGCAGCAGTAGAACTCTTGCCTTCCATACGGGAAACCCAGGTTTGATTCCCAGCCAATGTACTTCATGCACAGCCACCACCCATCTGTCAGTGGAGACTTGCATGTTGCTGTGATGCTGAGCAGATGTTAGCAGAGCTTCCAGACTGAGAGAGACTGGAAAGAAAGGCCTGGTGATCTACTTCCAAAACTCAGCCCGTGAAAACCCTATGTAACACAGTGGTCCAATCCACAACCAATCATGGGGATGGTGCAGAACTGGGCCGCGTTTCGTTCCACTGTGCACGAGGTCACGAGTCGAAGGCCAACTTGATCCCAGCTAACAACAAAATATATTTTGTAAACTGTTGAGCAATTATGTAGACCCTCCTGATGATGATGAGGATGATGATGATAGCATAGAGGGACTTCCCATCCTACACTTGTCGTCAAGAACTGAAATTAAACAAGCCCGTTCCACACCCTGTTTGTCTGCAGATGAGTGGGATGGAGGAGCAGGTGGAATGAAGGGCAGGGAGATAAGCCAAGACGGACAACGACATTGCTCGGTTTGGTCTGGTGGAGGGGACACGGCAGGGCCTCAGAGGGTAATGACCTACTGCAAGCACCCAGACGGGGACCCCCGAGTCCAGCTTGTGATCAAGCAGCAGTGTGGACAATGGAAGTATCTGGGGTGACTAGTGGACTGGAGATTTGGGGGCCAACCCTAAATGTTCTAGACTAAGACTGCCCACCTCCCACTGCCTAGCACACTTCATATCACTCAGGAGTGGGGGCCCCACACAGGACTGAGGATGAATTTCTTACCACTCAAAGAGAGATTTAATTTGATGAATAATAATAAATAACGAACCAGTGGCCATCGACTGAGTTGACGCATGGCAACCCTGTGTGCGTCAGAGTGGAACTGTACTCCACAGGGTTTTCACTGGCTGTTTTTTTTGGAAGTAGATCACCAGGGCTTTCTTCTGAGGCACCTCTGGGTGGACATAAACCTCCAACCATTCAGTTAACAGCCAAGTGCGTTAACCATTTGCACCACCCAGGGACTCCAAAAATAATAATAACAAAGGACATGATGTTACCAAGCCCCGGAGTTGTGGGTTCATACCCACACCCCAAGGTAACAAGATGGCAATTGTTGCTAGTTGCTGTCAAGTTGATTCCGACTCATGGCGATCCCATGTGTGCAGAGTAGAACTATGCGCCATAGGTTTTCCAGGGCTGTGACCTTTCAGAAGCAGGTCGCCAGGCCTTACCTCCAAGGCACCTCTGGGTGGGTTTGAACTGCAAACCTTTGGGTTAGTAGCCCAGCACTTAACCATTTGCGCCACCCAGGGATCCTAAGAAGGTGGGACCCACAGGAACCTTGAGTTTTGCAGAAAGGGTTGTTGAAGCAGCCAGAGAGCCCTCCTTTCTACCCGCTGCTCAATTTAAGCCTGGGCGGAATCCAGGCCTGGAAATTGAGGGAGGCAACAGCTTTGGGGGAAGATGCAAAATTCAGTCTCACTTTGCCACATCCAGCAGGAGGCAGCCAGGCGCAGAAGTCCCAGTGAGGACACCCTGCCCCTTCCCTGATCTCTCCCGGACCACAGCACCTCTGCCCTCCTGCATGCCCGTGAGGAAGACACGGGCTGGACGCTGTGGCCCACTGCCCTTTGCAGGGGAGCGAGTTTGATGCTTCCTTGCCAAAGGGAGAAGAACTGGCCATCAGTCCCAAAGGTGGGCAGAACACCAGGCCCCACCTGATCTGGGGCAGAAATATTGGCCCGGGAATATCAACAGGTTTGCCGTGTGCCTGGGGCTGCGGGAGGCCAGAGGCTGTAACTGAACTGAGCCAAATTTCGAGAAATAGATTCCACCTTCCTTCGCTCTTTAGTTGGTGTGAGGTTCATTTACAGCCATCTCCAGCAAGGACACGAGCCAGGAGCACTTGGCGACACTTGGCCAGCTGGGAAGGTGCTCTGGGAACTGCCCCCACGAAGTTGTTCTGACGTGAAGCAGCCAATGAGAGCAAAGGTCAGGTGGGGGTTGGGCAGAGGGAAGGCCTCAGGGGGTGGGGAGAAGCAGGAGAGCTGGAGAGCTGGAGAGCTGGAAGAACGGGGTTAATCGGGGCCCTCCTTCAACCCAGCCAAGACCTGCTGAGCACCTACTATGTGCCAGCACTATGCTGGGCACTGGGGGCCAGAATGAAGGAGACATGGCCCGGAGCTCACGAGCTGGGGGCTGGGCTGCGGACAGAGCCGAGATGGCGTGAAAAGAGCCATGAGAGACTGCAAAGCATTATGGGAGCTCCAGGGAGGAGTCTGGGGAAATCCAAGAAGGCTTCACAGAGGAGGTGGTGTTGGCATCAAGCCTCGAGAGACGGTGCAGGCATTTGGAGATGGGGACTGAAGCAAAGGTAGAGAAGCAAGAAGTGTTTTGGGATGGGTGCATTTGGCTTTTGGACGTCAAGCCCCAGGAAATGCTAGAATGCCCTGACGGTGAAGAGGGCCTAGAATCGGATGAGGAAGTGGCCTGGCGGAGACAAGCTCCTGGGGAAGGGGGTATGAGCAGGGACAGTTGGCATGGGATATATCTCAGCACCTGAAACCAAAAGAAACAATCGCCCCCACTCGCCCAGCGCTGCCGGCATGCCCTGTGCTGTGCCAAGTACACCAACAGCTACTGGGTTCATTTCTCGTGCACACCCAGACCCAGGCAAAAGGGCGTCCATGCAGAGGGAGCCGCAGGGCAAAGGCTGGGTGGTAGGAAACCCAGGAGGTTTCTGCCCTGCCCGTCACTTCAGTGTCATAGGCACGAGCCCCTGCCTTGAGCCAGGTTGGGGGTAAAGCCGAACCCTGGCCTGGGGGTAGAGGGGAGGCTCATAGGGCCACTTCTCACTGGGCAGAGCCTCCGCCCACCTGCTGAAGGCAGACCTGGCCCAGCCCACTTCCCGTAGGGACCTCAGCCACAGGGGATGGGAAGCCAAGCCTGGGCTGCTGGGGCTGGGAGGCCCGCCTGCCTGCACAGCCGCCCCTGCCCAGGATGGGAGGGCCAAAGCTCCAGTCCTTTACCATTACAATGTGGTGCTGGGGCCAGCAGCATTGGCATCACCCGGGGGGCTTGTGACCAGTGGATCTGCATCTGCACTTCAACAAAAATCCCCAGGAGACCTGAATGCACCTCAAAGCTTGAGAGGCACTGGGCTAGCCCACACTGCCACCTAACAGACAGGAAACCAAGACCTGGCCCCGTGCCGGAGAGCGGCAGAGCTGGGGTGGGAACCAGTCCTAAGGTAAAGCCGGCCTCTGCGTACCTCTGTCTCCCGGAGCCTGGCCTCCAGGGCAGCACGGGGCCCCTGCGTGTTGTCACTGATCTTCAGCCGCTCCTGCACGTCCTCCATCCATGCCTGCGCCTCCTCCACCCTCCTGTCAAAGTCCTCCTGGGGCTGCTGCATCTTGGTACCTGTGGGGGCTGAAGGAAGGACACATGAGACCAGGCCGGCAAAAGTGCAGGGGGCTCTGGAGACGCCCCAAGGCAGGCTGACGGGCCGGGGGGCGGGCGGAGGACAAGGCCCAGGCCCACGCCTACCATCAACATCCCTGGGGCTCTGGAGTTGGGCAATAGGGACGGGGTCAAGTTGTCAGCAGCCAAAGGACTGGAAACGCCAGGGAAGAAAGGAAAACAAAACAGATCTGGCCTCTCACGTCTGTGGAGCGGGAGAGGAGGCCAGGTGCTAACCTGGCTAAGATCCTTTTGGCCTCTCACCCTTCCGCTCCCCTCAGGCGCAACGTTCTTCGGGTTCAAGTCCCTCCAAAAACTGATCTTAAACTCATACGGCCTGAGATGTCCGTGACTCATAAAGAATTTTTATTGGCACGGATCAAAAAGATTTCAGAATGCAATTTGTGGCTTTGGCCAAGCTGACGTCAGCCTTTTAGCTTCACCTGAGATTAACACCTCAGTCTGGGGATGGCCAAGTACCTACGCCAGGTATCTTGTCAATACTTCACTTACATAGGTCCAGGGCAGACATTGCTAATCAATCACAGCAACGTTTCCCGCCAAGCCACCCACCTCCCACCTCCATTCAGCACCTGGAGCAGCCACGGCCAATCCAGTGACAAGCACTAGCAATGAAACCCACTCGCCATCCTGCCTCGGGTGACTCTGCCTACTGGCCTCAGTCTCCACCCAACCAGCCCCCCTTTGCCTGACTGCCCACCCCTCCTCTCACCCTTAAATTGTAGACTGTGGACGCAAAGTCTCAGATTTTCCCATGTGATGTCATTAAAATCCCATTAAGCCCAGGCAACACTCTCCATTGTCCCAGTTCTCGTTTGTCTGCTTATAGTGACTACAGCCTGCTTTGGATTAAAGTTCTTTATATTTGCATCTTACAGGAAATACTCTGTCTGATTTATCCGCCAGTTTCCCAGAGTACCTTGCTCAGAATACACCCTCAGCAAATGTTGATAAAATAGCCCAGAACTGGTAGAAATGCTAAAACATCAAGAAACCTGGCAGAGTATTATTAAAATAGTGAAACAAAACTAGATACAACCTAAATGCCCAATAATAGCGGATTATTGAAGTAAACTGGAGCCCTAGTGGTGCAGTGGTTAAGAGCTCGGCTGCTACCCAAAAGGTCAGCAGTTCGAATCCACTAGCCACTCGTTGGAAACCCTATGCGGCAGTTACTCTGTCCTCTAGGGTCGCTATGAGTCAGAATGGACTTGATGACAATGGGTTTTTATTTAAGTAAATTATGGTAAATGTGCACTTTAGAATATTATGCAACCAACAAAAAGTTTGCTGAAAATGAGCTTGTGATAGAGAATGCTTAGGCTATAATGATGATAACCAAAAAATGAGACAAAATTATGTATTTAGTAGTCATAATTCTACAATTAACTTTTAAACACAAAACAAAACCTATGCTCATAAAAATAAAAGACTGAGCGAGAGGGTGCATGGGCTGGGTCGGACCCAGGGAGTGTGGGCAGAGAGTGGCTTAAGCCACACCCAGGACCTGCCCCTTGCTTATCCCACATGACTTTCAGCCCCCTTTCCCTGACAGGGGACCTTGAAGGCCACTTGGTCCTCACTGGGTAGCCACAGGCTGGAGGGTGGCCACCCAGACTGCATCAAACTCTTTTTTAGGGGGGAGAGAAATAAAACTTCATTGCATTAAAAAAAAAAAAAAAAGGCAGAAAGAAAAATATTAATGGCTATTGTCTTTGGGGAGCCCTGGTGGTGCAGTGAGTGGTTAACAGTCTGGCTGCCAACCAAAAGGTCGGCAGTTCCAGCTGCTCCTTGGAAACCCTATGAGGCAGTTCTACTCTGTCCTGTAGGGTCGCTATGAATCAGAACCGACTTGACAGCAACAAGTAATTGTCCTTGGTTGACATCCCTGGGTGGTGCAAACAGTTAAGTGCCGGCTGCTAACCAGCAGGCAGAGTTCACCCAGATGCACCTCAGAAGAAAGGCCTGGTGGTCTACTTCCCCAAAATCAGCCACTGAAAACCCTGTGCAGCACCGTTCTACTCGAACATACATGGGGTCGCCTTGAGTGAGAATATACCCCACAGCCAACGGGTTGGTTGGTTGGTTTTAATTGTCTTTGGTCGGCCGGTGCATAGTTGGAATTTTTTTTTTTTAAATGTACTTTGTAAATTTTCCATCAAGCGCAATTATTATTTTACAATGAAAACAATAAATAAACCCTTTTTAAATAACTGGCTGAACTGGCTGTTGTTGGCTCTTTCTTCTCAGCCAACAGCGGGTTGGTCAACAGCGTCGATTTGGGCTCTGAGCCCCACCGAGCTGGGCACCCAGGCCCCGCGCTGGGAGGGGAAGAGTCTTCACACAAGAACCCTGAGCCACAAGGACAGAACAGGACAACACACTGGGCGGAAGGACGCAGTCAGCTAGGGAAGGAGCGGGCTTCTCTCCAGGAAATGCGCGCGCCGTTCAGCGCTGTTTCCCCACGTGATGTTTTGCTTTCAGAGCTGTTCGGTTTTTTTTTTTTCTAACAATTTAATCCGTTCCCTGCAGCCACTCCCTTCTTCGAATGCTTCGTTTGAAAAGCACATTGGAATGTGCAGGGGTTTAAATTACTTCGTTATGCTTTCATCTCTTTTCTCGTGTGTAAACTGACGGGCTTCCAAAGGCTCCAACCTTTATTTTCACAAAGCGAGGAGTGGGAGGGGCAGAAATGGGTCCCGCGTTTCCAAGGACGCACAGGGTGGAAGTGGAGGCAGCGGGATTTGGACAACCCCTCGGGTTGGGAAGGCCTGGGGACCGGGATGGGAGTGGTTTGCAGACTCCCAGGCACTCAAAGGAACACAAGGTTTCTGGGGCAGGGGCGTGGCTGGCGTGAGCCGCCTACCTTGAGATCAGCCCCAGCGGAGTGATCTGACCATGGCCTTGGCCAGGTCACAGGCAGAGCTGGGCTCTAGTTCAGGAGACCTGGCCCTCCCGGCCCGTTCTGCCAAACCATTTCATTTCTGTTCAGTGAAACACAGAGGAATTAAGCGCACGCTCCAGGCCAGGCCGATGCTGCGACCATAGCAGCAAATAAGCTGACACCTCCCTGCCCTCAAGGAGCTCAGAGGTGGATGGAGAAGCCGTACAGAGAACACCTGTAGGGCCGCCGGGGGTGAGGGTGGGGGTGCAGG
>NW_004443981.1:8074804-8097449 GCF_000243295.1 Trichechus manatus latirostris
GGGGGTGGGCGTGGCGTAACCTTGGCACAGAAAACAAAACTTGGGCCCCTTCTCAGCATAATGGTTTTAAATGCAGAAAATAAAAATGCAAAGAATTACAAAGGAAACCAACCATTAAAATACTATCGAGCTTCTGTTAAGAATGATGGAAAAAATGTGGAGACAGTGGTGATGATTGCACATGATGAATGTAATCAACGCCACTGAATCGCACGTGTAAAAAGTTGTGGCTCACACCTACGAAAATGGCTATTATCAGAAAAACGAAAACTAACAAATATTGGGGAGGATGTGGAGAAACTGGGACTGTCCTGCATTGCGGGCGGGAATGGAAAAGGTGCAGCTGCTGTGGAAAAGAGTTCGGCGGTTCATCAAAAAGTTAAACATAGAATTACCATGTGACCTAGCAATTCCGCTCCTAGGTATATACCCCAAAGAGTTGAAAGCAGAGACTCAAACAGATACTGGTACACCAATGTTCAGTGCAGCACTATTCACAATAGCTAAAAGGTGGAAACAACCCAAGCGTCCATCAACAGATGAACGGCTAAACACAGTGTGGTGCATCCATCATCCATACAATGGAATATTATCCGGCCATAAAGAGAAATGAAGTCCTGATACAGGCCACAACATGGATGAATCATGAAAACATTTACTGAGTAAAAGAAGTCAGACCCTAAAGGACAAATATTGTATAATTCCATTTAATATAAAATATCTAGAATAAGCAAATGCAATAGAAACCAAAGTTGATTAGTGGTTACCAAAGGCAGGGGGGAGGAGGGAAGGGAGCGATTGTTGAGCGGGAGCTGAGTTTCTATTCGGGATGATAAAAATCTTTTGGAAATAAATAGTGGTGATGGTTATACAACATGGTGAGTGCAATTAATGTCACTGAACTGTACATTTTAAAATGGCTAAAATGGCAAACTTTTGTTACATATTTCACTACAATAAGATTTAAAAATAATTTTAAAAATCGAACTATGCATTTTCTAAACATTTCCAAACATTTTGGCAAGTATGTGCTCAAGGGAAAAAAAAAGGCTGTTCCCACTTCTGAACCCCTTCTCCCTGTTTTCCTGGTGTAAAAAATGGCAGCAGCTTGGGGCATGCTGCGGGCGACATGAGAACGGGCTGCCTGTCTCTGAGACGTTCTCAGTGAGAAGGCTGGCAGAGAACTTGAACCCCTTCTGGCTCAAGCTGGTGCTTGCTGCTCAGCTGAGGAGACAGTTAGAAAGGAAGCAGTGCTGGGTCTCACTGACCCATGTGGTTATCATCAATGACAGCCAGAAGAGAAGTTATTTTATTTTATTTTTTGAAGATAGACAATGGGTTGGGGCTGATGATGGAGCTGACAGGAGACAGTGTATAAGCTCGGAAGATGACATCTGAATCAAAAGCCTCCACCTGTGAGACAGACAAGTCCGTACGAGGTGGGCAAGACCTGCAGACATGGCTGGGGACCGAGTTTCCCTCAGAATGGACTGTAAGGGGTCACTTTGGGAGAGACCAAGAAACTTCCAGAATCCGAGCTCCAGGCCTGGGCCATCTCCTTAAAAAGGGAGAACTTAATTAGAGTCATAGGGAAAGCTCAGGGGAACTGAGGAAGCCAAAGTGTCATAAAGGGTGTGACTGACAAGGATACAGAAAAATGTGATGCAGGTTAAAAAAAAAAAAAAGAAAAAGACCAGCTAGGGAGGCGAAGGGCACTGGGTGAATCAGTCCAGGGAGACTAAGATCACCCATCTCCGATGCCAAATGTGTGGTGGCAGATAACAAAATCCCATTCCACACACATACTGCATCCTGTGGAAATCTCAGCTTCCATTCCCTGTTCCGTTCAGACTCCAGCTGCCCATGCAGCCCTTCTTTCTGACTCTAGCCACCTGAGGCTGGGTCATCGGGCGTCAGCTGCAAGCTGAGGAGCCCACATGATGCCCTGCAATTCAGACTGGCCAACCCCAAATCTGGGGTTTTCCTCTACCCCCTCAGGGTACCAGCCACAAGCCCAAGGGGTCCACATGACTCCCTCCACTTCAGACCAGCCAGCCTCTACTACTCCTTTGGGTTCTACAATTTGCTGGAATGACTCACAGAACTCATGGAAACACCATAGCTGCGATAACAGCTTTAATATAACAAAAAGGATACAAATGAAGAGACACATAAGGTCTGGGAGGAGTCACAACGCGAAGCTCCCATGTCCCAAAGTGGGATGCACTATGCCTCCGTGCATGATCACCAACCAGGATGCTCCATCTGAGCCTCCATGTTCAGGGCTCTCGTGGCCTAACCAAGTGGCCATCATGAATTACATCATGCCTCCTGAGGCTTAGTTAACATGGGTCCCCAGGTGGTCTCTCTTGGTCTGGTCGGCCCCCATTCACTAGCCTCAGGTGTTGGTATGGCTAGAAAGAACCAAGAACAAAGGCCAAATGGCTTTCTCTAGGGTGATTCCACACCTCGCAGGCATTAACACCTATGAATGATAAATGCCTCCATCATGCAGGTACTTGTACAAGAGCAGCCCCATTTCATCCTCACAGCATCCCCTCTGAGAAGTGTTAACCTCACAAGGCAGCAGAGGTAGAACGTGCGCTTACTCACAGACTGGGGTCTGCAGCTGATTTACTGGGCAGCCTAGGCAGAGCTTCCCCCTCCCACCCGGGACAGAAATACAACCTCCTCCTAGAGCATGGACAGTACCAGCTCAATAACAGGAGCTTAGCGCACAGACCCGTCATCATCGCCCCATCTCACAGATCGACCCTGGAGTAACTGCCCAGGGGCTCAGAGCCACTCATGGCAGCACAAAGAACTGATCCTTGCTCTGTGGGATCCCAAAGACCATGCTCGCTTCACTTGACCACAAAAAACACAACAACAAAAAAAACTAGCTGCCGTTGAGTTGATTCCAGTTCATGGAGGCCCCATATGTGTCCGAGTAGAATTGTGCTCCATAGGGTTTTCAATGGCTATGATTTTTCAGAAACAGATAGCCAGGACTTTCTTCCAAGCCACCTCTGGGTGAGTTTGAACTGTCAACCTTTTAGTTAGTAGTTGAGTGCTTAACCGATTGCACCACCCAGGGACTCCTCACTCAACCATACTGCCTCCGAAACAAAGACCAACCCCACCACCCATTGGGTCATCGAAGAGAACTGCACCAGGAAGACAGTGACCCAGAATTGTCAGGGTCCAACTAGGCAGTGGGTTTCGAAGTCAGGCTATGATCAGAGGAATGTGATGCAGGGACTGGTCACATGGGGATGAAGCAGCTGAGAAGCTGTCAGGAGACAAAGAGGAACCCAAATATGGGCCCCTCTCACTGTTGTGGGGAGAGACAAGAGAGGAGGCAATGTTTCCAGACCTGGGCTGGGAGGGGCTGGCCAGTAGGAGCTGCAGCCCCCAGGGAGACAGGGTTGCTGCAGGAGACCCCACCCAGGGCGCAGAGGCAGCTGGGAAACACCAGCACTTCTCCTGCCTCCCCGGCAACCCCAGTCTCCAGTTGGTGCCTCCCATGGGCTGGGCCCAGCCGGAAGCCAGACGCAGCCTGCAGCGGGGGCCCTCCTGTGACCCAGGCAGAAGCAGGGGACAGCAAGGGATGAATGTGAAGTGCCCAGGCTAGGACTGCACAGGCTGTCCATCTGGAGACTGGAGGACACCAGCTCCCTTTGCCCTGGTGCTGGGTGCCCGAGCAACTGGCTGAGTTGCACTGTGGTCTCCAGGGACCAGCCTTGCAGAAGAAGGGCAGGGAACTGGCACGGACAGCCATGCCTGGCGCTGACCACCACCGGGTCGGCCAAGTGGAGCTCAGACCCTGTCTCCTGGGGGTCAGCTGGCTTTAGACCCCTCCTTCCTCCCCCCTGGGAAGCCGAGGCTGAAGAGTGGAGCCCCGACGTGGCTCTTTGGTGCCACTGGTGAGGGGCAGACACGCCATAGGACCAGGCTAGGACTAGCCCCTGCCCCAGCGCCTCCAACACCCCAACAGTAAGAAAAACAATTCTCCAGAAACGTGCAAGGACTGTTATACTGCTTGTCATTTGATGATCAAGATGTGCCAAGAACTCTGCTTAGTACCTAACCAAATCCCATCAGGGAACACCCCTAAAATGTGACATTAAACCCCTCCCAAGCAAAGAGAGGGGCAACATGGGGTCACAGAATGACTGTTACGTGGCTGGCATTATTAGTCCTATTTTACAAGGATAGAAATTGAGAGGTGAATAGCTTGTCAAGGAGCAGTGGACCCAGATCAGTGATAATAATAATAATATCCAACATTCATCTGGCATTGTATATACGCCTGACTTTATGCTAAAAGGTTTACATCTATTAACTCATTTATCCTGCAAAGACCCAGTGAGATGCTTATTATTATTTCTATTTTATAGCTAAGAAGGAGTCCCTGGGTGATGCAAATGGTTAATGCACTTGGCCGCTAACCGAAAGGTTGGAGGTTTGAGTCCACCCAGAGGTATCTAGGAAGAAAGGCCTGGAGATCTACTTCTGACAAATCAGCCATCGAAAACACTATGGAGCATAGTTCTACTCGGACGCACATGGGGTCACCATGAGTCGGAATGAACTCAACAGCAACTGGTTATAGCTAAGTAAACAGAGGCTCAACAATATTAAGAACGCTGCCCAAAGGTACACAGATGCTAAGTAGCAGAAGCAGGACTTGAACCCAGGACTGTCCAAGTCCAAAGCATTTGCTCTTAAACCCCGTGGTGCTACCCGGCAACCAAGCGCCAGCCTCTGTCACCCACCCACCCCCACTCTCACTGAGAACTGTTCACACTGTTGGGAGCCTGGGGCAGCCAGCCCTTTGTGCTTCATCTTGGATAAGCGTCCAAGATCCAGGAAGGTGACACGAGGGTGTAAATCTGGGTTTCAGCTTAAGCCTCCAGAGTCGGAACAATAATCTGAGGCCCCAGTCCCAGTCTGCCTCAGTCCCAGTGACCAGCCTCTCTGGCTCTGTGCCAACCCTGCTGCCCACTGGCATTTTGTTTTGGAATCCAGAAGCCTTCAGGATTCGGACAGATTCCCCAGCTCCTGGGGCAGGCCCCATGAGCAATTCCAGCCTGGCCCCTGCTCTAGCAGCCTGGCCGGGGCTGCCACAAGCCAAGCCCAGGTCCTCGGGAGCACTGAGGCCAGTCCTGGCCCGGGATGCTCTTGGTCTTCCCACAGGTGACTGACTCCTGCCTGCCCCGAGCCGTTCCCACCCTTGCTCTTTCCCACTGCTCTCATGTGCCCCAGATGGAATTTCAGGAACTGAGCTGGCAGCTGGCTTTAATTCCGAAGCGTATTCCAAATGGATTCTGGGAACGCTCCTTTGTGTTTACTTCTTGCAGACCACGCTGCAGAGAAGCCTTCGTCCAAAGCTCCGGGAGGATGGTCCCTGGCAACTCCTCTCACCTGGCCTTAGGAGAAGGTAATTCTAGGAGCAAAGTGTGTGTGTGGTGGGGGGCTGCAGGAGCCCTCGCTGAGATCTAAATTGGTCTTGGACCAGGCACCCTCACAGTCTTATTTAATCTGACAACAACCTTTCAAGGTGCTGGATCTAGGGTTGGGAACAATGGCTGAGTCAATCCCAGTTTAGAGGTAAACACACAGAGGCTTGGGGAGGTTAAGTGTCTGCACCGACGCCACCCAGGCTGCAGGGCACCCCACCCTGCCCTCTGTCCACTGGCTTGTAATAGTTATAAAGGTAAAGAAGCCCCACTTTGCACTGAGGTTGTCGGGTCAGCTTTACAATGACAGCCACAAAGGTGACCGGCCAGTGACTGCTGCCCAGGCATGGGCTCTGAACGTGACGTTAAATGAACCCGCGATCACAGACAAATGGTATTTGGTGGTGGCAGCAGCCGCTCCCTGGCCCGCCTCCTTCCCCAGATACCTGTCTATAAAATGGCATTTCTATTACTCTTAAATGAACTAAACCTGAGCTGTCCAGTCTGGAGAATGCCAAGATTTCCACCCGAGACAGCTGGCCTTGGCAATGCAGGGTCACCTAGAGATGTGAGAGCGGAGAGAGGGCAGGAGGGGAACTCAGAAAAACGGGGTTGGGGGTGAAGTCGGGGGCTGGGAATGTGAGGGGCAAGAGAGACAGCACAAAGTACAGAGTCCTCTGGGAAGAAGGCCAGACTGCCAGGGAGGTGGGCAACAACCCCAGGGCAGGGCAGGTGCTACCAGGGGAGGGGCTTGGCGTTTTCACACCAGGTGTGATTGGCTCAGGCTGCTGAGAGGGCAGCCAATCAGAGGCTGCAAAAGGGGGACTCCCTACGGGAGGTTCGGAGCCACACCGGAGTCTGGGCGGAGCCTGGCAGAGGTCAGGGAGGCAGGTGACTGGCCTTCTGCTGTGGGACAGAGAGCGATGGGCCCGTCTCAGGGGACCCGGCTCAGTCTTGGCTGGGACACGGAGTGCCACAGACCACACGTGTGATGTCAGGCAGGACAATCCAGGGGCCAGGCTTTTGATTTGGAAAAAGCGAGATTCAAATCACTGTTTTTCATGCCACGGGTCATACCCAACTAGTGGGTTGTGAAATCAGTTCAGAGGTCTCGATCAAAAATATTTTGTAAGAAAAAAGAAAACAATAGAATAGAAAATATCACAGTGCCTCTCATGTACTAAGGATAACTGTTATTTTGTAAGACTTTTGTTTTCTAGAAGTGTTATATATGCATATATGGACAACGTATTTCTCCCCGAAAGGTTAGCAACTGGAGTGCACCCAGAAGCACCTCGGAAGAAAGTCCTGGTGATTTACTTCTGAAAAATCAGCCATCGAAAACTCTATGGAGCACAGTTCTGTTCTGACACACGTGGGGTCGCTGTGAGTTGGAACCAACTCCACAGCAACTAGTTTGGGGTTTTTTGTTTGTTTCGTTCAAGGCTGCTTTTAGATAGAATTTATTATTCCAACTGTGGTGTGTGTATATATGTGTATTTAGCATATTTATATACACTGGGGGGGAGGGTTGAGCTAGGTGTTTCCAGGTTTGGGTCAATGTGGGCCAAGATTAGAAATCCAAAAGAAAGAAAAATTCACCAGGTGTCCACAGAGTCGCTGCCTTCCTTGCCTCAACTGCATCAGTCCCATCTGTTAAAGCTCAATACAGCAGGCTCCTCCATCAGGAAAAGGACAGACAGAGGCTCTGCCATGCCCTTCCCCCCCGTTACAAATTACACAGCTCCTGACAAAGTGTCACTGAGTGGTTGTCTTTGTTTAATTAAAGACCTTGAGGGCATTTTCTCACGCTCTTTACTCAAAAAAACCTGAAAGTAACCTGAGGGGGGAGGCTGCTCCCTACCAAGGGTGCCCTAAGGTACCAGCTCTCCAGCCTCACCAACCACTGGCCACCCCTGCACCACAGACCCTTGCCCTTCCAGGAACACTCAATCACTCAGGGTCTGTTCCCTTTGCACGCACTAGGCTGTCTCCCCCACCACCACCTCCCCTGGCTCCACCTAGGCCTCTCCCTCTCGGATGCCCAGCATCTGTGAAGGTTAGCTCAGGGGCTCCTCTTCCAGGAAGGCTGCCCTAACTAACAGGGGCCGCGAGTCCCTGTGGTGCTTCCCACGGCGTCCTGTGCAAATGTCCATCATAGCTTGGGTCCCACTGGACAAAACTCTCTGTGTCCTTACCTTCCCTGCTCCCCGCCCATCAAGCTCAGCACCTGATCTTGGTAAATATGAGTGAATGAAACCTCCCCACCGCACCCCACCAGGCCACAGGCTCCTGGAGGACCAACTAGACGGGGTCAGGAGAGGGGTGGAGTGAGGACAGAAGCCTGTCGTCAAGGTGCACACTACCTACAAGGCATCCAGCCTCCTTCCACACCCTCCCTCGCCCACCCCCTAGAGTCCAGTTCCCTGTAACAATGCCATGAAGAAATAAGGGGGTGCCGAGTGCCCTCTGGAGGCCCAGGGCAGCCCTTCCCCAGCCCTGTGCTTCAGGCAGTGAACCACCACCCAACTCCCAATTACCCTGTAGATGAAATCTCCAAGGTAGGGCCCCAGAGGAGTTCCCCATCTGGCCTGTGGAGGGCCAGGGCCAACCCAAGGTCCTGCTCCAGCCCCCAGGGACTTCTCAGGACTTCTTCCCTGAAAGGATCTAGCTCAATGAGTTGGAGCCAGCCAGGAAGTCGGCCCCTGTCTAGACACCTGCCCGTCCCTCTCCAAAGGTCCACAGCAGACTCAGTGAGAGTAAGGTAGGGGTAGGTGGCCCCCACCCCTTCCCTATCCAGGCTCCTCTCCCAAGGTCTTATTGGCTCTAGCTGACAGTAGCCCATGCCACGCACAGTTCTGACCCTTCTCCCCCAGCACATCACACCTTCTCCTCTTGGTTTCCCCCAGAAAGAGAAAAGTTCCCATACCCAACATCACAGAACCCACCAGACCTGCCCGGCTGGCTGGCTTGAGCTTCCTTGGCATCTCCCACTGTAACCAGCTGCCTCCTCACTGGACTGTCTGCCCCGCCGTGTACCACGGCCAAGGGAGCAGGTTCAACCCCACGACCACCCCAGTACACCTGGTCGCACTCCTCTTATGCCCTCAGACATGAGCAACGTGTGCACAGACCATGGCTTTGAACTGGTTCTTCCCAGTTCAGTCATGGCCAAGGAAGCAAAACTGGAATAGGCCCGAAATTTAAAATTTAGGTGAATCTAAACAATAACTAGAATGGGAAAAATTACGGGTGGAAACGCTACTAGAAATTTAACCTCCCTTTTAGAAAACAAGGGCAACATATGGGTTGCATAGCAACCAAATCTCTTGCCCATCAGATTTTGAGTACAGTCAGAAACAGTGGGGCCCAGCTCAAAGATGGCGGCCGACTGCACCGCTTTGAATGTGCATCTCTCTCCACAGTCCTGCCAATTATCCAGTCTCCCACATCAGGCTCCTGAAAGGGCTCACTATACCTCTTCCGAGTCTCCCATTTCAGGGCTTTGACCCATAATTCTTCCCATTCCAGTTACCGTTCTGGATTACACAAATTTTAACAATTCAGGTTTGTTCCAGTTTGGCTTCCTCGGCCATCACTGAACCGGTTCGAACTTGTTCAAAGCCCTGGCACAGCCCTTTCCAAAAGAAAACAAAATTATGACTGCATGAGAATATGTTCTCAGACCCCACTGTTATCAATACGAAGTTTAGAAATAAATGAAAGCTTTCTGCTAGATGAAAATGTCTTTCAGTTAAAAAGCACGGCACCAAAATATAGGGTTTAAACCATTCTTTTGGGTGGTTTTTATTACACAAAATTTTTTTAAAACTTCTCATAGAAATTGTAGTCTACAGAGAAACTTTCCTCTGATTTCAACTTGGGAAACCACGGCCTGGAGGATGAAGTCACCACTCTGTGGAGACCCTGAAAGATGGGGGTCCAGCCTAACCCTAACCAGTACCCATTTGCTGTTGATTCCAACTCATAGTGACCCCACGTATATCAGAGTAGAACTGTGTGCCATAGGATTTTCAATGGCTGATTTTTCAGAAGTAGATTGCCAGGCCTTTTTTCTGAGGCACCTCTCTGGGTGGACTGGAACCTCCAACCTTTCAGTTAGCAATTGAGGGTGTTAACTGTTTGCACCACCCTACAGCTGCCTAGAACCACAGGGTTCTCGAGTCCTGCCCTCCAGTCGCACCACACTGGCACAATTTCTAGAAGCTTAGAGTCCAGGTCCTGCCTCCCCAGCGCAAAGTCCTCCCCTCACCCCACCTCCTCCTGCCTACCTTTAAAGGTTTAGCTCAGAGACACCCAGTAGGGGAAACACTTCCATCTTTCCCTCCCTCATGTAGAAATGACCTCTCCCCTCCTTTTTTGTTCCCCAAGGAGCCGTCTGTTTGCTACCATTTATTGCATGCTTACTAACCACTGTATGTAGATTTTCCCAAGTTCTCCTCTCCTGCCCCAACCCTAGCAGGCGGGTACCACCATGGATCCCTAAAGTGGGGCTGGGGCCACAGCACGGTTAGCGAAGGATGGAGCCTGGACGGGAACCAGGCATTTGCCTGCACTATTCATGTTTGACTGTATTTGGTGGCACATCTGTCTCCCCCTCTTGCCTCTGAGGAAGA
Organism: Trichechus manatus latirostris; assembly: GCF_000243295.1. Classification (NCBI taxonomy): domain Eukaryota; kingdom Metazoa; phylum Chordata; class Mammalia; order Sirenia; family Trichechidae; genus Trichechus; species Trichechus manatus. The sequence continues at coordinate 8,084,904 of NW_004443981.1, forward strand.
CCCCTGAAGGAGGGCAGGGCCAGTTCATCTTATTGATCTGTGGATTGATTGATTGACTGGCTAGGAGTAGAGCTATCTTTTTTTTTTTTTTTACAGCTTTATAGAGGTATAATTCATATACAATAAACTGCACATATTTAAACTATACAATTTGATAAGTTTTGACATAACGCCCATAAAACCATCACCGCAATCAAGGTACTGAATAGATCCATCACCCTCAGAAAGTTTCCTGAGGTTCTTTGTAACCCCTCCCTCCTGCCACGCCCCTTCCCAGCCAACTACTGATCTGCTTATTGTCACGATAGATTACTTTATATTTTTTAGAGTTTTTTACATAAATAGAACGATAGAGTATGTACAGTAGGCATCTGGCTTCTTTCACTCAGCATAATTATTTTGAGATTCATTCACGTTGTCGTCTGTATCCATAGTTCATCCATTTTAATGGCTGAGTAATATTCCATCGTATGCATATATCACAGATTGTTTATCCATTCAGCCACTCATGGAGAGTTTTGGGTGATTACAAATAAAACTGCCACAAACATTTGTGGCCATGTGCTCTCATTTCTCTTGCATAATTACCTAGGAGTGGAATGGCTGGGTCACAGGGCAGGTATATGTTTAAGTTTTTAAGAAACTGCCAAACCGTTTTCCAAAGCAGCCTCACCACTTTACATTCCTGTCAGCCGAGTATGAGCGTTCCAGTTCCTCCATGTTACGGACTGAACTGCGTCTCCCCAAAATATGTGTTGTAAATTCTAACCCCTATACCTGTGGTTATAATCCCACTTGGGAATGGGTTTTCTTTGTTATGTTAATAAGGCAGGATGTGTCTTGAGTCAATCTCTTTTGAGATATAAAAAGAGCAGGTTAGGCACAGAGAAGCAAGCAGAGGTGGGGGAAGATAGACGCCAAGCCACATGAAGAACGCCAAGGAACAGAAGAGACGAGGACCTTCCTCCAGAGCTGACAGAGAGAGCAAAGCCTTCCCCTAGAGCTGACACCCTGCATCTGGACTTCTAGCCTCTTAACAGTGAGCAAATAAATGTTTGTTTGTTAAAGCCACCCGCGTGTGGTATTTCCGCTAGCAGAACTAGGTAACTAGGACACTCTACACCTCACCAACACGTGGTGTGATCAGTCTTGTTCATTTCAGTCGTTCGCTGTGTAATGATACCTCATTGTCATTTGAATTTTCAGTCCCTAATGGCTAACTTGGAGCCCTGGTGGTGTAGTGGTTAAGAGCTTGACTGCTAACCAAAAGCCTTGGAAACCCTATGGGCAGTTCTACTCTGTCCTATAGGGTCGCTATGAGTTAGAATCGACTTGATGGCAACAGCTTTTATTTTGGCTAACCTCATTAGGAAAGACCCATAGCTGGAAAGGACACCACGGTTGCTCAAGTAGAAAGTCCGCACAACGAAGGAAACCCTCAATAGATGGACGGACGCAACAGCCACACCAATGGACTCAAACGTATCAAAGGCCGTGGAGACGGCGCGGAACCGGGCAAAGTTTCGTTTTGATACACAGAAGGGCATCGTGAACCAGAGCCAACTGGATGGCATCTAACAAGAACGGCTAACCATCTGATTTACTTCTACATTTTAATTCAAGGCACCCCCTCCTAAACCCCCAGATTCTGTGCTAAGACCTTCCCAGGCACCACCTCTTTAAGCTCCTTTGTGTGCTCAGCACGGGGTCTGTTGGCTGGAGGACAAGGGAGTGACTGGGAGACACAAGGCCAAAGAAGTCTGCTCCAATGCCAAGGGGGCTGCCAGCCAACTACTTGAACAGGCAGCTCTGTGAGGACACAACCGGGCACCTTGAACCGACAGCCAAGAGCATATAAGACAGACAGATACACGAATGGAGCCACTCCTATGCGCTCTCCCACGTGGCCTCTGTCCACCACCCCGCCCCCCCCCGCCAGCACTGTCCCGTCTGCTCAGAGCAGGACCTGGATTCCTGGGCAACAAACTCGTGTGGCTGCCCGGGGTCTCCGAGCATCAAGGCTGAACATCAACAACTTGGGCTTCCGAGTTAGAGGACCTGGGTTCCGGTCCTACTCCTCTGAACTCTGAACCTCCTTTTCTCATTTGAGCATAAACCACCCCTGGGCACAATCCTTGCCTGTCTTGATCGCGGTCTGTGGGACAGATACCAACACACAGTTGTTGTTGTTTCTGACTCAGGGTGTCCCCACATGTGCAGAGAAGAACCATAGGGTTTTCAAGGCTGTGACCTTTCAGAAGCGGATGGCCAGGGCTCTTTTCCAAGGTGCCTCTGGTTGGTTCGAACCGTCAACCTTTTGGCTAGCAGTCAAGTGCTAGCACCACCCAGGGACTCCTTGACACATAGCAGGCGCCCAAAATATTTTTGAATAAATAAATAAATCTGGAAAGTATAAACAATAGTGCCTACACCCATTAAGGAGCCCCAGTGGTGCAATGGTTAAAGCAATGGACTGCTAATCAAGAAGTTGGCGGTTTCAACCCACCAGCAGCTCCGCAGGAGAAAGATGCGGCAGACTGCTTCCATAGAGATTTACGGCCTTGGAAACCCTGTGGGGTCGCTAGGAGTCACAATCGACTCAGCAGCAGTGAGTCTGGGTTACACTCCCACTGGCACATAACAGGTACTCAATAAATTAGTTCAGCAATTTTTTTACTAAAAGGAAGACATGTTGAAACCAGGCCAAGCATCTGTCAGTCCTTGGTACAGCCAGGCTGCTGGTTCAGGGAAACTGAGAACAGCAGGAGCCAGGAGAGGGGTGGAGGGCCCCACAGACCCTGCCAACCCCACAATACACTGCTGGGAAGAGGCGGAGCAGGCCCTGGCCTGGGCGTCAGGGGACATAGGTCCCATCCAGGCTCTGTCACCAGCTAGCTCCCAAACCTCAGTCTCCTTGTTGGTAAAACAGGCGCAGTACTTCCCACATGAATTTCATCCCCTGAGACAGGTTAGCTTCCAAATGGAAGGTTATTGTGAAGGGAAGGGGCACTTCTGACTCTCGGGGATTTTTCTAGCAGAATCACTGTTAGTAAGGGAAAGAGATGCTGCTAGAAGCCTGCCCTATGCAAGGGCTATAAAGGCTATTATTATCCTCCTTTCTGGGAACCTGAAGCTAATCACACCACGTTACCACATGGAATAGTGCATAGCTGTGGGCCACAATAACCAATTGTGGACCTTTCACAGAGTGGTGGATGCAGTAAATGCTACACTGTCCCGAGCTACAATTCCAACCCGCAACAGCTGGAGATGTTAGCCAATGCCAGTTCTTTGTGCAGCCAGGTAATTTCCTAAAGCATCTTACAGTGCTTTAGAAACAAACATCCTGTGAAGTAAGGACATATATCAGCCCCATGTTATAGATAAGGAGGCAAGGCACAGAGATGGTAAATAACTTTCCCAAAAACATGTAGAGCTGGGACTGAAACGCGGGCAGTGTGGATCCGGAGGCATCCCCGTAACCACGGCAACGTACTTGTAGCCAAGGGTTTGGCATCCACCTGGCCAGCATGCTATAGCTGGTTGGAGAGCCAACATGTGAGTAAAGAAACAGCTGCTGCTGAATGGTGGAGGGAAGAGCTGCAAATAGTTCCCCACTGAGGCCGAAACCCACAGCTCAGCCGTACACTCTGCAGATATGACTCAGAGCACTGACTGCCCTTCTGGCCACGCTGTGGCCCTGTGAGCAAAGCTGTGTCATGCCATCTGCCCCTGCACCTACAGCCCTTGGTAAACAGCACCACCCAGCACGCCCTACTTGGCTCTGGGATTGTATGTTGATGTGTCTGTCTCCCCATTAGGCTGTCCCCCTTGAGGGTAGAAGCTGTGTCTCATCCACTCGGTATTTCCCGGCGTGGAACACAGGTAGCGTGAAAGAGGCGGGTGGTGCTCCTTGCTGAATGAACGGGCACAACACTGACATTCTTGGAAAGGCAGGGCTGGCTCTCGTGGGGCCAGGGTATGGAGGTACCGCAACCGCCCTGGATCTGAGCCTGACTCCAGACCTCAGATTGAAGGGCCAGGTTTCATAAGGTGAAGGGGCACCCCAAGGAGTTAAAAAATAAAAGGTCTTTAATCCTTTTAAGTTAATTTTTGTATACGTTAAAAAAAAAAAAAAACTCTTCGAGTTGCTTCCGACTCATAGTGACCCTATAGGACAGAGCAGATCTGCCCCCATAGGGTTTCCAAGGGTATAATCATTACATAAGCAGACTGCCACATCCTTCTCCCACGGAGCAGCTGGTAGGTTGGAACTGCCAACTTTTCAGTTAGCAGCTGAGCGCTTAACCACTGTGCCACCAAGTCTCCTTAGTTTTTGTATATGGTGATTATAATTAATTTTCAATCGAGTGCCAAGACAACTAAATGGGGAAAGAATAGTCTTTGGAAAAAATGATGCTGTAGATAACAAATAGGACAGCTAGATATTCACATGCGAAAGAATGAGTTGAACCCCTACCTTACACCATATACAAACATTAACTCAAAAGTATCAAAGACCTAAATGTAAGAGCAAAAACTACGAAACTCATAAAAAGAAAACGTAAGAGTAAATCTCCATGACCTTGGATTAGGCAACACTTTCTTAAATGTAACACCAAAAGCACAAGCAACAAAAGACAAAATAGATAAGCATCAAATTAAAAACTTTTGTGCTTCAAAGGACACCATCAAGAAAGTGAAAAGACAACCCACAGAATGGGAGAACATTTTTTGCAAATCACATATCTGATAAAGGACTTTTGTCTAGAATATATTAAAAAACAAACAAACAAACAAAAAAACTCTTACAACTCAGTACTAAAAAGACAAATAACCCAATTAAAAAATGGGCAAAGATCTGAAGAGACATTTCTCCAAAGAAGATATACAAATGTCCAATAAGTACATGGAAAGAAGTTCACCACCATTAGCCATCAGGGAAATGCAAATCCATCAAAATCACAAGGAGATACCACTTCACATCCACTAGGCTGGCTAGATTCAAGACATCAGATACTGATAAGCATTGGTGAGGATATAGAGAAATGTAAAATGTCACAGCTGCTTTGGAAAACCAATCTGGCAGTTCCTCAAATGATTACCATAAGACCCAGCAATTCCATTCCTAGCTATATTCTCAAGAGAAATAAAAACATATGACTGTACAAGAACTTGTGCATGAACGTTCATCATAGTCCAAAAGTAAAAGCAACCCAAATGTCCATCAACCGATGAATGAATAAATAAAATGCGGTATGACCATACAGTGGAATACTACTCGGCAATAAAAAGAAGCAAAGTACTGACATGCGCCACAACATGGATGAACCTTGAAAACATACGCTGAGTGAAAGAAGCCAGTCACGAGGGCCACCTATTGTATGATTCCATTTATATGAACTGTCAGAAGAGGCAAATCAATAGAAACAGAAAGTAGATTAGTAGTTGCCCAGGGTTGGGTGACAGGGAGATGTGGGGGGAGGATGGCTAAGGGGAGCAAGGTTTCTTTAGGGGTGATTAAAATGTTCTAAAGCTGATTGTGCTAATGTTTGCAGAACTGAATATATTAAAAACCAATGAATTGTACACTTTAAATGAGTGATTTGTATGGTATGTGAATTATACTGCAATAAAGTTGCTAAAAAAATCAGAAACTCAAGACTAAGACGGATATTCAAACTGATCAAATCCAACCACCCATCTATGCCTGAATTTCCCTAAAAGCATACCCACCAAAAGGCTCCCAAGACTCTTGTACACCTCCAGTGATGGGTGGCTCACTCCCTACTCCAGACAGCCTATCCTATGGTCACATAGCTCAGGCAAGAAGAAAGTTCCTCCTTAGAGGGAGCCAGAGCCTATATCTTACCAATGGTGTGCCCTTGTAAAGGGGCTAAGCGACTGCTTTAGATCTTGTTTTACTGTTTCAAAATGGAGAAGAGTATCTCCCATTGACTGAGCAGGTACTAGGCACCAGTCAACACGCTGCATCCTTTCCTGGCACTCACGACCTCACTTGATCCCTAAGGCAACCTTGTAAGGTGGATACCATCATGTCTATTTCAGAAAAGGCTCAGAGAGGTGAAATAACTTGCCTTTAAAATCTCAGAATTGGCCACTGTTATTGCCCAAGTGGCAGAGCTGGGATTGAATTGGGCTTATTAGGCTCCCAAGCTACAGCTGACCCAGCCTCTTTAGCCAGGCTGTGTGAAAGCCTGACACCATTGCTGCATCCAAACTGGTTCCTGGGCACCATCCCAAGCGCTATATAAGCAGCATGATTTTTCCCTTTTTTTTTTTTTTTCAAATCGAACAATGGAACAAACAGAAAGTGAACTCTGCCTCTCAAAAGAGATAACTAAGTGCAGCCCAACAGCATGGGTCAAGGGCTGCCCAGGGGGCAGAAGGTCAGGCCACCAGTACCAGCATCACCATGGAAGCCAGGCAGGTGTCCCCGGGCAGGTCTCAGAGGAGATTAAAGCTGAGCAAGATGCTCACAGGCATCCACATCCCCTTGGAGGCCAGGGTTCTCAACCCAAGGGCTCATCATTTGGGTGTCTGGAATGAGATCTTGTGAAGAACGAATACTCCTCCCTCGAAGAAGCTGCTCAACTCAATTCAACAGCACATGCTGAGCTGCTGATGCTCTCTATATTTGAGGGGCAGGTATAATATTCATCTCCAGTTTACAGATGAGGACACTGAAAAGAAGTTCTGTGGCCTGCCCAAGGTACCAGAGCTAACCCATGGAGACAAGGGCTCAAATTTAAAACCATTTCGCTTCCACAGCCAGAGCTCATGGTCCTCAGGACAGATGAAGGCTCCCAAACACTAGGTGAGACTGTTATGGAAGGCAAAATGGGGAGTGTGAGTGTAGGTTGTGCCAGAAGCTTCTGGAACCCGGAAATCTTAGTCTCCTGGTGCGGCCGTAACAGAAGTACAAGTGGGTGGCTTTAAAGAACAGAAATTTGTTTCCTCACAGATCTGAAGGCTAAAAGTCCAAATTCGGGGCGTGGCTGGAGGGGGAGGCCTATGATTTGTCTCTTTCAGCTTCTAGTAGCTGCTGCAACCCGTGAGGTTCCTGGGCTTGCGGATGCACCTGCCGTGTATGTCTGCTCATATGCCGTCTTCCCCCTGTGCGTATCTCTAGGTCCATTCTACTCTTTTTATAACACAGAAGTGATTAGGTTTAGGACCCACCCTACTCTGAAAGTGAAGAGGACTTGAAGCACTTACTGATGAAGATCAAAGACCACAGCCTTCCGTATGAATTATACCTCAACATAAAGACAACAAAAATCCTCACAACTGGACCAATAAGCAACATCATGATAAATAGAGAAAATATTGAAGTTGTCAAGGATTTCATTTTACTTGGATCCACAATCAACACTCATGGAAGCAGCGGCTAAGAAATCAAAAGATGCATTGCATTGGGCAAATCTGCTGCAAAAGGCTTCTTTAAAGTGTTGAAAAGCAAAGATATCACCTTGAAGACTAACTAAGGTGCACCTGACCTAAGCCAAGGTGTTTTCAGTCACCTCATATGCATGTGAAAGCTGGATGACGAATAAGGAAGACCGAAGAAGAATCGACGCCTTTGAATTATGGTGTTGGTGAAGAATATTGAATACACCATGGACTGCCCAAAGAACGAACAAATCTATCTTGGAAGAAGTACAACCAGCACGTTACTTAGAAGCAAGGATGGCGAGACTACGTCTCACATACTCTGGACATGTTATCAGGAGGGACCAGTCCCTGGAGAAGGACATCATGCTTGGTAAACGAGAGGGTCAACGAAAAAGAGGAAGACCCTCAACGAGATGGATTGACACAGTGGCTGCAACAATGGGCTCAAGCATAACAACAATTGGGAGGATGGCGCAGGACCTGGCAGTGTTTCGTTGTGTTGTACCTAGGGTCACTATGAGTCGGAACCAACTCGATGGCACCTAACAACGACAGCTACTCTGGTATGACTTCATTAATAGAATGAAAGAAAACCTTACTTCCAAACAGGCTCATATTTACAGGCACTTGGGTTAGGATTTCAACCCATACATTTTGGGGGCACAATTCAACCCACAACGCTGGAGAATGGAGCAATGATTGCGATGAAGGGATCCGTGAGGGGGCTCACAGAGCAGGAAAGGAACGCCCTGGCTGAGACGAGAGGGATGAGTGGGGTCTGGATAAGATGAGAAGCAGGAAAGGGCGTAACAGGCAGATGGAGCAGCATGAGCAAAGGCATGGAGGTGGGAAAGTGTATAAGGCCAAGTTCAGGTTGCAGAGTGGGCATGGGACAAGCCAACAAAGGGGGCCAGAAGGAACAGTGCTGGGGGGGCAGATCAGGTGACCTGGACAGCATAGGACTCAAAGTTTTAAGTGTGTGGGTTTTAGTCTGTGGGCAGTGGGGAGCCAGTGAGGGTTTGTGAGCAAGAGTGTGGCGTGGCCCACTCAGTGACAGGCCCCACAAACAGCTGGGGCAGCATCTGACCAACTGTCTGGAAACAGTATCAGACAGAGCAGGCACCTAGCAACCTGTCACACGCTAGGCCACACACTAGGATTTGCCTTGTAAATTGCCTTTTAGCCCTAAGGCATCTTTTTTATTGTAAACCTGCTCTTCAAAACAGCGAACAAGTTCAAGTAAAAGATCTTCTTCTCCCCAACTGATTAAACTTGCAAACATCTGCTGAGCTGCCAAGAGCAGCCTCCGTGCCTCCGGAACGGTGTTTCCGAAGCCTGTCCTCACAGGCCTTCCCTGGCAACACATCCCCGGCAAGCACACCTCAGCACCAGCGCTGTTCGACAGGTGTCCAAAAGTTCTGAGGCAGCCCTAACAAAGTACCACAGGCTGGGCTGCTTAAAACATCAGAAACATACTCTGTCACAGTTTTGGAGGCCAGAGGTCCTAAAGGTTGTTGTCTTTGTTTCTTAGTGCTGCCGTAAAAGAAATACCACACATGGGTAGTTTTAAAGAACAGTAACGTATTTTCTCACAGTTTAGGAGGCTAGAAGTCCGAATTCAGGGCTCCAGCTCTAGGGGAAGGCTCTCTCTGTCAGCTCTTGGGGAAAATCTTTGCCTCAGCTTCTCCAGTGTTCCATGTGGTCCTTGGAGGTCTGCACGTGACATCTATCTTCCCCCCATTCGTGCCTGCTTCTCTGTGTCTCATCTGCTCTTTTCATATCTCAAAAGTCATGAGGTTTAAAACACACCCTACAATGATGTGACCTCATTGACATAACAAAGAAAGCCTTATTTCCAAATGGGCTACATCCGCAAGTATAGGGGTTAGTGTTCCAATACATATTTGAGGGACACGATTCAGCATGGAACAGCCGTATTGATCCTTCTGAGGCTCCTAGGGAGAATTCCTTCATGCCCCTCCTAGCTTCTGGTGACCATCAGCGCTCCTTGGCTTGTGGCTGCATCACTCCTGTCTCTGCCTCCGCCTTCACGTGGCCGTCTTCCCTCTGTGTCTGTCTCTCTGTCTCTCTTCTCCTCTTTTATATGGATCCACCTTACTCCAGAATGACCTCATGTGGACTTAACTGATAACGCCTGCAAAGACCCTATTTCCAAGCAAGGTGACATTCACAGGTAATGGGGGGTGGGGGTAGAAACTTCAACAAATCTCTTTCAGGAACACAATCCCACAATTCATAACAACAGGTAACACGTCTCCTGCCTGCCCCTACCCCATCTCCACCCTGGGGCTCTCTACAATTGCCTTGGATGGGTGTCAAGGACAGTCATGGGCCTTGAACTTTGGATGCCAGAGGAGGCTTTGTGGGTTGGGTGAATGTCACCAACTTCCAATGACAAAGTCCCCACGTGTGAGGCCACACACTGTGTGGCGGGCACTGGGCAGACGCTGTGTATCCATTATTGCACTGAAGGCCCCCATCAACCACCAAGGCAGGTGCGACGGCTTCCCGTTACAGATGAGGAAACTGAGGCTCTGAGGAACTCAGTCTCCTGCCCCCGTGGGGCAGCTGCTAACTAAGGCACGGAGTGGGACGCAGGCCCAGGCTGTGGGCTCCGGCGCCCATGCCATGCTGCCAGTGAAATGAGGAAGTGAGTCAGGAAGGCAGAAGGGGCTCCTTTCGGAGTCAGAGTGACAGGATTTCCCATCATACACCCCTGTGACAGTAGAGCAGGCGGGATGGGGGGAACCCCAGGGGCTCCAGCTGCTGGAGAGGCCCAGTCAGGCCAGGGTCTCTGGTGAGCGTGCCTGGGGTGGGACAAGCTCGAGAGGAATGTAAGGCTCAAGGTTACTGCTGACAGGCCTGGCAATGCCTCCTCAGTAGGTCTCGAAATGAATCAAACAGAGAAGCCCAGACAGGGGTTCTAGCTCAGTGTTGGGGCCTGGGCCCGGATTCCAGGAACTGACGGGACTGAGCAAATCCCGCACCCACCCCTTAGCTCTCACTCCGCCCCTTCGTGCCTCCTTGCTGCACCCAGACAGGCTATGAGGGTGAAAGGCGTGTCCTCAAAGGACCCAGTGAACAGGCAGGGTCAGGCTGGGCTCATCTCCCCTTCCACCCAAGAACCACAGTGGGCTGATTCTCCTCATTTCCAAAGTGTAGAGTCACAGAATTAATTCACTGAGGGACGAATTGTATTTCAGCACCCACTCTGAACCAGACTCTGTGGGCAGCCCTGAAGCTCACAGAGAGCAGAGCAGACAAGACTTGCCGCCCTGACGGAGCATATGCTCCTGGGTGGCCTCACAGCTCAAAGTCCCCCTTCTCTCTGCTGGAAGAAGGGCATAGCATTCGGAGTGCTCTCAACACCTTGGACACCCGCCTCCCCCATCTCTACACAGCACCGGAGGCCTTCTGGAACCCACCAACTCACAAATGTCCTGTGGGAAGCACTCACTAAACTCACTTTGCAAAATATCTCCAGGGGCCAGGGATTCTAACTGCATCCTCAGACGATACGTTGGGGTCCCTGGCTGGGCTGTGGGGACCCCAAGAGCCCCCTGAAATCTTGCACAGCATTTTGTGCAGATGCTGGTTCTCCCGGTAGGAAGGTCTTCTGCTCTCCTCAGCTTCCCAAAGGCCCCCATTCCAGGAAGGCTAAGAACCTTGGGTCCTGGGCATACCATGGCCTCTGCTGGCTCGGCAACCGACCGTTGTCTGGAGCTCAAATAGTATTTTTCAGACCAGGAGCCGTGAGTTTCTCAGTCTTCCGCACATTCTCTTCATTTCCACTACCAGCATTAGCAGCCAATAACTGAAAGGCTGGCGGTTTGAGTCCACCCAGAGATGCCTCAGAAGAAAGGCCTGGTGATCTACTTCTGAAAATCAGTCACTGAAAACCCAGTGGAGCACAGTTCTACTCTGACACATATGGGGTCACCATGAGTCAGAGTTGACTCCACAGCAACTGTTTTTTTTTTTTTTTCTTCCTCGAAGAAACAAAGTTTGGGGTCACTTGAGCTGACCAGCTTTGTAACACGGAGGGGCAGAGAAAAGTCACATCTGGGTGATGTGGGGCTATGGGCTAGACCATAGCAGGGCGGGGCTCACCCGAGGAGCCACTGCTCTGGCCCCCACCCTGGCCCCCACCCTCACACAGAGTGACTCACGAGGCAGCATTTCCCGGTACACTTCCTAGCGGCCAGTGAGAGCAGACTCACAGCCAGCCTGCTTTGACTCAACCCTGCCTTTGCTGCTGGAAAGCCAAGTAGGAATTAACACCTCTGGGACTTGGCTTTCTCGCCTGTAAAAGGTGCAGAACTAAGTGCGTTAATACTGGTAAAGCGCTGAGAATACTGCCTGGCAGACAGTAGGTCCTATATAAGTGTTGGTTAAACAAATGAAGTTCTGACTCATAGCGACCCCGTATACAACAGAACCAAACACTGCCCAGTCCTGTGCCATCCTCACAATCATTGCTCTGTTTGAGCCCAGTGTTGCAGCCACTGTGTCAATCCATCTCGTTGAGGATCTTCCTCTTTTTCGTTGACCCTCCACTTTACCAAGCATGATGTCCTTCTCCAGGGACTTGTCCCTCCTGATAACATGTCCAAAGTACGTGAGATGAAGTCTCACCATCCTCGCTTCTAAGGAGCATTCTGGTTGTACTTCTTCTAGGACAGATTTGTTTGTTCTTCTGGCAGCTCATGGTATAGTCAATATTCTTTGCCAGCACCATAATTCAAAGGCATCAGTTCTTCTTCAGTCTTCCTTATTCGTTGTCCAGCTTTCACATGCATATGAGGACATTGAAAACACCATGGCTTGGGTCAGGCACACTTTTGTCCTTAAAGTGACATCTTTGCTTTTTAACATTTGAAAGAGATCTTTTGCAGCAGATTTGCCCAATACACCATTTGATTTCTTGACTGCTGCTTCCATGGACGTTGACTGTAGATCCAAGTAAAATGAAATCTTTAACAACTTCAATATTTTCTCTGTTTATCATGATGTTGCTTATTGGTCCGGTTGTGAGGATTTTTGTTTTCTTTATGTTGAGGTGTAATCCATACTGAAGGCTGTGGTCTTTGATCTTCATCAGTAAGTGCT